>NC_025994.2:119948105-120290605 GCF_000442705.2 Elaeis guineensis | reverse complement strand
CAAGCAGAGAGGGAGGAGGTCCAAGCAGAACAGGGAGAAGGTCCATGTGAGGTAGCAATCTGAGTTAGCAACACTATAATATTTGGAGAAGCTGAGTTGTCAATACCATAATACTCCTCCACAGAGCATTGCTTTATATATATATATATATATATATATATATATATATATTACATAAATATACAAGTACAACCATGGTGTTTAGTCTTGGTTATTATGTATAGCTACATTTATCCATGTTCTGTTTCCGACTATGGTCAATCTACTCATCCTCATGGGCAACATACATTATGATGGTTCTTTATTATCATTTTCTTTTTGGACGTACGTCCACGGCAACCAATAGTTATGCAATTTACTTGACTTTTACTTTATGGTCCTACATGCAATTATCATAGTAACTAACTTGTCAAACCGTTCTAATATGTATGAAGCCATCTTGGCATCATTGTAATATAGATCCATGCTAGAACCTCCTCCAATGAACTTTTTCTTTTCATACGAAATTTGAGGACAACTGGCGGAAAGACTCATGACTCTCTGAACTGTAATACTGAGATTCCCTATGAGAGAAAAAGCTTCATAGTGGTGTGTTTAGATATTTGTTTAGAATGATTAAGAAATCTTCGGTAAAGTTTTACATGGATGTGAACCCTGAGCAATCTAATCCACAACTTCGTCTAAAACTAAATTCTTGTCAGTTACATTGCGGTGTGGTGTAATTAGATCTGTTTGTAATGATTAAGAAATCTTAAGTGAAGTTTTATGTGAATCTGAACCCCATGCAGTCTAATCCAGAACTTAGTCTAAAACTAAATTCTTGCAAATGATAGTCCTATCCGGAAGAATAGAATGATGTTTTAACAACCCGAGACCCATGCAACAAGTTCATATGCTATGAACTCTGCTGAAACAGCTTATTTTGGTGATGGAAATATTACCCAATTTTGCCCGCCGTTGGCAATTACAACAAGTGGTGGATCACAAGGAGCAGGCTAATTTCTGTCAACCTAGATATTTGGTCGTTGCTTGTATTATGGTCTTACCTTTCAGTTGTCAGGAGATTACTGCCAAATATTTTTCTTTTTTTCCTCAAAGGAAAGTCAAATGCGCATCTCGTTCAAAGCCCCCGCTATCAAAGCACAACGAACAGGCACAAAAATTGTGCGCCGGCATCAATACTTGAACGCAAAATAGACCAGGAATTTTGGCATGATATGTTCCAATAGAGGTTGTATACCCCAAGATACCATCACCTTACAAGTCCTTTGAATCTGATTTGGAGTTCCTGTAAACATGGTGGTAATGCAATGCAATTATGATGGCCAAGCTGGTTCTTGTGCTGCTGAGACGTGGGTATACAAGAGGTAATGACGTTAATGCTGCTTTAAGTTGGTCATTCATACTCTCAGATTATGAACAAGCCTAACACATGGAGTTACTTTTGTTAGGATTTGATGTCTCGAGATTGGATCCATATTGAGCCTACAGCGAGGTCCGCGACGATGAACGAAGTCCAACGAGTCCAAGATCATCTCAAACGGAGTTCATATGATTGAGATATGCTCGATTGAAGTTGACACGAAATTCGAAGTGGTGGAGGACCGACGGCGAGCTTGCGGAGGCCACGGTGGCACGGCTACGCGTGGCCCGATCGCGGGAGCGTAGCTCAGCGTGCAGAGCGCTGCCCAGGCCCGAGCGCACGCATGCGGGAGCGGCCCAGGCCCATGCGTGCGGGGGATCAGGCGCCTAGATATCCCGGTCCACGGTGGACTGGGTGGTGCATGGGCGGCGCGCGTGGACCGGGCGCTCATTTCTCATGGGTTTCTCACAGTCCACCATGGACCGGGTGATGTTTCTCCTCCGTTTCTCGCGGTCTACGGATTATTTCGTAGACCGATGCACGATCGAGTAGCTTAGGAAGTTTGTGGTTGCGATCGGACGGCTATGAGCCATTCCTGGGAGAATAGACACGTGATCTGGCACAATCGGATACAATCCAATGGTCATTTTTCAATTTGAGGCACGATCGAATGGCCAAGAATCTTCATAGATCCCCTCAGGAGTGTGATTCCGATGCAGCCTGGCTTTTAAGCCTTTATAAGGCCCTGTTTATGGAACAAGGAACAGAAGGGGGTGCATGCGGTTTTCCTCGGTAGAGAACCTAGAGAGAGCAGAGGCGAGGGGCCGACAGGAGCAGGAGCAGGGGGTTTCAGCAGACTGTTGGATGGCGGACAGCGGTCACTTCAGGGATTTAGGAGGATTTTTTTAAAGAGAGAGCTTTTGTGAGTGAGAGCTTCTTATGAGGAAGAGATTGATGTACAAGGATTGAGGGTGTGATCACTTCTTGTAATTTTTTTATTTTCTCATAGTGAAGCTTGCATGCCCCGTGGAGACGAGTTTTTTTTTGGCTGATCCACGTATTTGATCGTTTTTGTTTTATTTTTTCTTTCTTCCTGCTGTAATGTGCGATATCGAAAAAATCTTGAGAGGTGGTGTCCTGACTAAACATCTATCAACAACTTCTTCATGATCTATGATATGGGGGATGGGGTTCCTAAGAGGGAGGCATTCAGAAGCGCGTTCCAAGTATCAGGTAGTCCTGGAAGACACCAACAGCTACAGTCGGCATATCTTTCAGGTTGCTTTCGCTGCTCTGCAGAATATCCCTTGCCTTGAGGTGTACACTATTGTGTGCGCGTCTCTCCGGTATTCTGATAGCCGTGTGATGTTCAGATATCCAACCGGTGTTCTCATCTTCCGGATGGCCCTCTCCACTGAAGATATCATATTTGTTGGATACCTCTGCACGTAGGTCTCCGTGGTGATCGGTCTAGTTTGATTGTAGCACCAGTTATCCCTACATATTGGACATTGGTGAATCCGGGTGCTGAGCCTTCTTAGCTTTCGAATGCACAGATGATGGTGATAACCAGTGCTCCAATATGATGTAACTATTAATATGTGATTGTTTTAGAGCTTACAAAATATGAATTGACCCACCAATTTGTCCCATGCTCAACCTGCGATAAGCAAGTTTGAGTTTGTGCTAAATGGATTTAGGTGGAAAACAGAATAACCTCTTTAATTTATTTAAAATTTGGATCAGATTTGGATTTCAGATATCTAATCTATTTAATATTTAAATTAGATTAGATGAGATAATTTATTTAACTTGTTTAACTAATTTAATTTATTTAAAATCTATTTAATTTATTTAAAATCTGCTTAACTTGTTTCTATCTTATTTAACGTGGTTCATTTAATTTGTTTAAAATCATTTAACTCGTTAACAACCCACTTCATCCATTTAATCTGACTCCACTTGTTTAATAAATAAATTATGCATGTTAGATCAGATTATCTATTTAATAAATATGTTCAATTCAAATATAATTTTTTTATTTATTTAATAAATAGATTGAATTCGGACTGTTGAATTTTTAATCCAATCGATTCATCTGTATTCGGCCAACTTATTCAGATTGCTACCCCTAAATTGTTTGTTGATGCAGTGGTTCTAAGCCCTTGAGCAGGTGCCCAGAAGGCGATTCTCTTCGTATTCTAAAGTTCCATCCATTTGAACCCTGACACTGAATCAACTACCGAGAAAGTGAACAAGGCTTGCTTCGAAAATGATGAGACACACCAGATGTTCTTTACTCGATGCAGGTATGAAATCATTGAGGACAAAATCTTAGTTGGACCCGGAGAATGATTCTGTCACCACCAACGTAAATTATATCTATTTAATGGCCAAGGAAAACTTCAATTATATCAATTTCGACACTTCGGATAAAGTCCAATCGGTTCCTTTCAACATAAAAAGCACACCATGGAAAAAAAATTGAGGCTACTCGAGAGTTTTATTTTTTGGTTGTGATGGTGGGGGGTGTGTAGGAAGAATATGTATTGCATTACTGGAATAGAGGGTTTTGAACACCAAACGTAAAGAGATTGTACAAGGAGCAGAAGTCAGTGTAAGCAAAATAACAACCTGACCTCCTATATACAAAGTAAAAATTACCAGCCATGTAAAGAAGATGTTGATCCAGGTCTGCAAAACAACACTGCAGCCACTGTTGATACATGATGAGAGAATAACACCTTAGGCAAGAGGTAATCTCATAGGCCTAGTAAGAGGACAGGTTCCAAACCATAAGCTGATGTGTAATGAGAAAAATCAGTAAATTAGAGTTCCACATTGATAGATAGACACTGCGCCCCAGCAGATATAGAATACGATACAGGGTAACATACTTCGAGCTCAAAACTGCAAATAATGAGTGTTGAAAGTGTTACGACCAATCCCCTCGTCGCCTGGCCGCCGGAAACGAGCGCCTGCAAAAAAAGAAGTCCACACTGATCGGAGACGGCTCCGGCGGAGACCCTCCGACAGTCAAGTCAGAGAGGTGACTGGGCAACAGTGAAATGAAGACAGAGAGCTCAATCGAGAGAGAGAGAGAGAGGGAGAGAGCCAGCCTGTTGTTTTTCTTCCCAGCCCGTTGCACTGTTGCCTTCCCCGGTATATATAGTGGAGCGTGGTATGGCGCCGTCATTAATGGCGCGGACAATTGAGGAATTGTCAACTCACTGTAGACTATCAGAGTCGCCGTGAAAGTGTCACATCGTCGTGGGGCTGTCAAATCACTAGGGTTGACAATGCCCTAGGTGGGATAATGCCCTTAGGTGGCAGTGCCGTATGTCGCTGTCAGGGCTGACAGTCTCTGGCAGCTGTACGGCGATCGGAGGAGTCGACCGACCCTAGGTCGGTGGCCATTTGTGTGGCGTCGGGCGAAGATTCGGGCCCCTCTGATAATCAGCCGGGCATGTTGCGAGAGTCGGCCATCGGACTTCCCAATTCAGTCGGTCGGGAGAGTGGAAAAGGTCTGCCCGACCGACATATCCTCAGTCGGTAAAGGGCCGTTAATCGGCCGGTGATGGCGTCCGGTCGGTCGGTCCGTCAGTCGATCGGTCGGTCAATCGGTCCGTCGGTCGATCGGTCGGTCGGTTGGTCGGGTATGTCCGATCATAAGCCGTCGTGAGCGTGGTCGGTCGGTATCCCCCAACAGTTGCCCCCCTCCACTCCTGAGTCGGACGGTGCGCTGGCCGATGCCTCCGTTTGGACAGCAACGCCGGGCGAAAAGGAGTGGATTCGCCGCAGGCCAAATTTTGACCGTACCGTGAGTTGATACGACGCCAGGTGTCTTCATAAATGCCGAGCGATTCGCTGGCGTTAGGTGTTACGTCGGTGTCAGACGTTCCGTCCAGTCGGATCAGGTGTTACGTCGGTGATCGAGTGCCGGATGATTTGGTGTCAAGCAATCGGGTGCCGAACGATTTGGTGTCAGGTGGTCGGGTGTCCGGCGCCTTTTGGGGAACGCAAACCGCCGCCAAGCGCCAGTCTTGGGAGCGCGGGGCGCTGTCAGGCGTCCCATCGGGAACGCGAATCACCGCGGGCGACTAAATTCGAAACCGCGGCCCTCTTGCCACGTATCGAAGGTGGTTGGGGCCGGCGTCCTCCACATTAAATGAGGGCGGTGCGGCCTTCCCGGGATGGGCGCGCCGGACCATCGGGCCAAAAGGAGGGCCCGGATGCCGCCACGTGTCGCCCATCCGGGGGACATCGGTCGGCGCTGTCAGGTAGGGGGGAGAGGCGGCACCAAGTCTTCTCAAGCGGAAGATACTAATGACAAAGACAAGAGCCCAACGATCGAGGGTCACAGGGTCGGCGAGGCGCTCTTCCCGCCAGGAAGAGGCCTCTCCGCCACCCTCCGCGGCGGAACCCAGCTCTCCGCACCCCGCGGTGACCACGGAGGCGCAGATCGCGGCAATCATACGGCAGATGACCGTGCTGATGGACGCGGTCAAGAGTCTCCAGCAACAACCGGCGGTGCGTTTGTGGGATGGGCATCGGGGGCATCGAGCCCGAAAGTCCCATACCGAAAAATTGCAAGAGACTCTACTGCTTAAGTACTACCAGCCTCCCTCTCCTACGTGAGGCACCTTTTGCGGGGTAAAACCATGAGGGGCGGGGTGCTGACTGGGTCAAAGGCCTGGGCCCCGTTCCAAAGCGGACAATACCTCACGATTGGGTGGAGGTGATGGGTTGGTACGACTGGGCAGTAGACCTCGAACAGTGGCGCCGTCTGTGGGAACCCGTCCCCTACCTGCACAGTAGCCTCTCTTGCAGGGGGGCTCTGTTGTGGGATGGGCATCGGGGGCATCGAGCCTGAAAGTCCCATACCGGAAAATTGCAAGAGACTCTACTGCTTAAGTACTACCAGCCTCCCTCTCCCACGTGAGGCGCCTTTTGCGGGGCAAAACCGTGAGGGGCGGGGTGCTGACTGGGTCAAAGACCTGGGCCCCGTTCCAAAGCGGACAATACCTCACGATTGGGTGGAGGTGATGGGTTGGTACGACTGGGCAGTAGACCTCGAACAGAAAGGATGAACAACAGAAGATTGAAGTTAGAATGCGTTGATAGCATCTATGTCGATATCCTGTCCAATAAAACAGAAATAGTCTAGCAGACCATATGCGACAATAATTAAACCAAGCATTGGCGATGTATTTCTGTAATTTGAAAACTCGAGGAACCATGCCCAGAGGCCACAGCTCAAATACCAAGACATGCCAAGGATGATATGAGCACCCAGAGAGCAATATATGACATTTTGGATTATATAACACAATGAGCTCTAAGTAGAGAGGAATAGCTAAACAAGGCGACTTAGGATTAATTGTCTGTTGAAGACGTGCCAGGAAATAGACTTCTACAGAAATAAAATCCAGCTGACTGTTGTAGAAGAAAATATGGTACCAATCTATAAGTTTATGTTGAAATGAGCTGTAGATCCCTCTGATTAGGAATGCAATCATCTAATTAGAGGGAAATACGTTTGTATAATTTCTAAATTGAATCCCTCTGATTAGGAATGCAATCATCTAATTAGAGAAAAATATATTTGTATAATTCTTAAATTGAATCCCTCTAATTAGGAATGCAATCGTCTAATTAGAGGAAAATATATTTGTATAATTCCTAAATAGAGTCCATGAAAATTAATAAAAATGATCCTTTTGGTCCTAGAGAAGTATTCCTTCTTCCTCTGAATCCTCATCTTTACCTTCTCTTCTATTTTTTCTGTTTTTCAACATGGTATCAGAGCACTCTGTTTCATGAATACGCTCTATTCCACCTCATCTCAATCCCTAAACTTCTTCAACTGCCGACCGTCCGCACCTCTTCAGATCTTTTCAAATCTTCCCCGGATCCGGCATCTCCCACACCCTGCCATCGCCATCGCTGTTTCCATCACTGCCGCTGTTGTCACTGCTACCGCCGTTGCCGTCGATGCCACCAATGTTGCTACTGTCGTCGACGCCACTGCCGTATCCATCCGTGAACCACGGGATTGAGAACGGAAGCCGCTGACCTCGCGGGGTTAAGATTTGTGACCACTGTCATAAGCCGGGCCACATCAAAGCTTACTGCTATGAGCTGCATGGTCATCCAACTAGAGGCCGTGGTCGTGGAGGTGGTCGTTCTGGTAGAGGCCGAGGTCAGTATAATCATGCTCATTTTTCTTCTATGGGAGATTTATCAGTCGAAGAAATGCAACTTTTAAAAAAATTCAGATCTGGTGTAAATATTTCTGAAAGCAGCACTTCCACAGAAGATTCTTCAAACCAGCCAACCAGTTCTCTCTATCAGGATAATTTTGTCCAAATAGGTAGCGATGATCAAATTCATGCTCTTAACTGTAGTAATTTTTCTTCATGGGTAGTTGACTCTGGAGCATCCAATCATATGACTGGATCCTTTAGAGATTTTGTTTCTTATATTCCCTGTTCTGATCGTGATAAAGTTCGTCTTGCTGATGGCTCCTTTACCCCTATTTCTGAGAAAGAATCTATCAAATACACTTTCGAATTACCCTTATCATCTGTTCTACATGTCCCTAGATTTTCTATCAATCTTCTATCCATTAGTGCTATTACGAATGATCTTGATTATGCCGTAACTTTTTTCAAAACACATTGTCTTTCAGGAGCCAAGGATAGGAAGAAAACTTGGGACTGACATAATGCGTAATGGGCTCTACTATTTGGAGGGAGGAGTGTCCGGAGGCTACTCAGAAACCAGTTTGATAGTTTCATCCTCACAAAAGGAAGACCTGTTACTCCAGCACCGCAGGCTTGGTCATCTTCCATTTACTCTCTTAGCTCGTATGTTTCCAACTATTTTTGAATCATATAATAAAGAGAAGCTTGTATGTGATGCCTGTGAACTAGCTAAACACACTAGAAGTGCTTATCCAAGCTCAGACCGGCGTAGTAAAGCAATATTTGAGGTAGTTCATTTTGATGTATGGGGACCTTGTGGGACCACCGCTATTTCTGGTCATCGATGGTTTGTTACTTTTATTGATTGTTTTAGTCGTTGCACTTGGGTTTATCTATTGAAAAATAAAAATGAAGTGTTTCAGTCATTTAGAGATTTTCATAAAATGATTGGTACTCAATATGGAGCAACTCTTAAGATTTTTCGCTCTGATAATGGGACAGAATATCTTAATAAAGAATTTGAGGAGTATACACATAATAATGGTATTATACATCAAATGACTTGTGTTGACACACCGGCTCAAAATGAAGTTGCTGAAAGAAAGAATAGACACCTACTTGAAGTGACAAGATGTTTGATATTTTCTATGAATGTTCCTAAGTTCTTATGGGGAGAGGCAGTGTTAACTACAGCGTATCTAATTAGCCGAATGCCACTTCGAATTTTGGACTATAAGACACCTCTTGAATGTCTGCAAGAAACTAATTCTTTCATAATTCCCCCCATGGTATTTGGCTGTGTTTGTTTTGTTCGGGATTATCGACCTTCGGTTGGCAAGCTTGACGCTCGTGCCCTCAAGTGTATTTTTGTTGGTTATTCCTCTACTCAAAAAGGGTACAAATGTTGGTGTCCGAATGAGCGAAAGTTGTTTATCAGCATGGATGTAATATTTCGGGAGTCTGAGCCATTCTATATATCTTCTGTGTCTTCTTCCTCTCCCGTCACCTCTGGAACTGGTCGAGAGGGGGAGTTCTCTGGAGGGAGTCCTATTACTGTGGATGTTGGTACAAATGGTGGATATGATACTCAGAGAGAGTTTATTACAAATGGTGGATCTGATACTCAGGGAGAATTTATTTCTATTAATGCTAGTTCTGACACTCAAGAAGAAGCATCTAAAACTGCATCTGAGACTCTCTCACAGCCTGCTACATAGCCTGCTACTTCAGTTTCATCTGATTCATCTCCTCTCTGAGAGCCTATTATGCATTCTTCAGTCTCCAGATCTTCCTCTCCTGTCCTGACGGTTTCATCTTCTACGACAAATGATAATTCTCCTGTACCTCCCATTCAGTTTATATTAGATAATGATGATCTAAATGTTCCTATTGCTTTACGTAAACCTACTCGTCATGCTGGTATTCCTGCTCGACTTAAGGATGGAGTGGAGTACAAACATGACATCACTAACTTTGTATCCTATGAGTCTCTCTCTCCATTTTATCAGAGTTTTATAGCTTCTTTGTCCTCTGTCTCCATACCCAAGAACTGGAAGGTTGTTAAGGAAGACCCCAAGTGGAAAGCCGCTATGCTTGAGGAAATGCGAGCACTAGAAAAAAAATAATACATGGAAACTTGTATCTTTACCAGCTGGTAAACAAATTATGGGATGCAAATGAATTTTTACAGTTAAGCAGACACCTGAGGGTACTGTTGAACGGTATAAAGCTCGTTTGGTAGCAAAAGGATATACACAGACTTATGGCATCGACTATGATGAAACTTTTGTGCCTGTTGCAAAAATGAACTCTGTTAGAACCCTTATATCATGTGCTGCTAACTTTGGATAGGATCTATTCCAGCTCGATGTAAAGAATGCTTTTTTTCATGGAGAACTTCAGGAGGAGGTATATATGGATATTCCTCCAGGATTTGCTACCGCTCAGACAGTGGACAAAGTATGCCAGTTACGATGCTCTCTTTATGGCCTGAAGCAGTCACCTCGTACTTGGTTCGATCACTTCCGACGAGCAATCATTCAGATGGGGTATAAACAGAGCAATGCAAATCACACACTCTTCTTTCAGCACAACAAGGGTAAGTTGCTGTTTTGATTGTCTATATTGATGATATTGTGGTCACAGAAGATGATTCTGAGGAGATAGCTCATTTGAAGACTCAGCTGGCACAGACATTTGAGGTGAAGGATCTTGGACATCTTCGATATTTTTTTGGGATAGAAGTTGCTCGTTCTTCAAAAAAAAATTTTCTCTCCCAAAGAAAATATATTCTAGATCTTCTTACAGAAATCGGAATGTTGGGATGTCGACCTATTGCTACTCCTATTAAACAAAATCATCGACTAGTAGCCGATACCGGTGTCCCTATTGATCGAGAATGTTATCAACGATTGGTAGGACGTTTGATTTATCTATCTCATACACGGCCTGATATTACGTTCGCCAGTAGTATGGTAAGTCAGTTTATGCATGATCCACATTCAGTTCATATGGATGCTGTGACACGGATACTTCGTTACCTCAAAAGCTGTCCTGGTCGTGGTTTACTTTATTCTTATCATGGCAACCTACGGGTGGAGTGTTATACAGATGCTGATTGGGCTGGATCACTTGATGACCGTCGCTCTACCTCAGGTTACTGTACTTTTGTTGGAGGTAATCTTGTCACTTGGCGAAGCAAGAAACAGAATGTAGTTGCTCGATCTACTGCTGAAGCAGAGTATCGAGCTATGGCACATGGCGTGTGTGAAATTTTATGGTTGCGGATCTTGTTATTGGATCTAGGTCTTTATCAGTCATCGCCCCTTATGCTATATTGTGACAACAAGGCAGCAATCAATATTGCTAATAATTCAGTACAGCATGATCGGACGAAGCACATCAAGATCGATCGATATTTTATCAAGGAAAAGCTTGATGTCAGAATCATTTGTATGCCTTATGTGCGATCTGCTAGTCAACTAGCAGATATTTTGACCAAAGGTCTTAGTGTGCCTTCTTTTTCATTTATTCATGACAAGATGGGTCTTTACGATATCTATAACCCATCTTGAGGGGGAGTGTTGAAATGAGCTGTAGATCCCTCCGATTAGGAATGCAATCATCTAATTAGAGGGAAATATGTTTGTATAATTTCTAAATTGAATCCCTCTGATTAGGAATGCAATCGTCTAATTAGAGAAAAATATATTTGTATAATTCTTAAATTGAATCCCTCTAATTAGGAATGCAATCGTCTAATTAGAGAGAAATATATTTGTATAATTCCTAAATAGAGCCCATAAAAATTAATAAAAAGGGTCCTTTTGGTCCTAGAGAAGTATTCCTTCTTCCTCTGAATCCTCATCTTTACCTTCTCTTCTATTTTTTCTGTTTTTCAACAGTTTATATAATCCATAAGTCTTTATAATCTATCAAAAACCTCGTTAAATGTGTGTGAAGAAATTGATGCCTCTCCATAAACCTTGCTGGTAGCAAGTAGATGTAAATGAGCAACTACTAATGCAAGCATATGCAAGATTAGGCAAATGTGGAGCACTCTAGACAGCCATGGACATATATCAAGGATGAGGCAGCGGCAATATTGAAAATGATATAGTGAGCATGAATTCCAACCAAGTTGCTGTAAACATTCCCATCAGTATTTACCTTCATTGAGACATCATTTGGGAGGAAATAATACCAGCAGCACAAAGCAAGTAAGCAAGAAGAACCATACCAGCTATGCCCCTTTTGTAACATATCCCAACCAATAGCTGAGGCAACCTCTGAAGCGGAACAGCTAGGATGGCCGACTGTTTGAGATATAATGAAAATTTGGAATAAGGGCCAACTCCCATCAGTATCAAATACTTGAATAACATCATTTGGGAGGTAAATGAAATGCCAATCAAGATCCCATAATAGGTGGGAAGAATGAATTGAACTGCCAATCCCATCAGTTAAAACATCATCTGGGATAAAGAAAGCATAGGCACCCCTATAATCGGTCAATGAAAGCTGCATTGCCAAGTAAAATCCTGTGAAGTTCATCTTAAACCAGAGCTGGCAGCAATATGAAACTAATGACGGCCACATACAACATAAATAATTAACACCAGAAGAACACAATTCAGATAAGCTCTGGCACACATTAAAGATACATATGAAGATATGTAAACAATATCTTATGCACTGCTGATACCATGAGTGATGAAAGAACGAACAGCAAGAATGTGAGATTAGTGTGTGTTGACAACAACTGTGTCCATAGGCTGCCCAAACAAACCAACATAATCCAACCATCCATAGTTTTATGAATATCACAAACTGTGTATTGTTATGTTCTAGAAAAGTGAGTACCATATCCATCAGCCTGAATAAGACAGAAACAATATCCATCAGAGAAGCTTTTGGATTTTATCAAACAGTATTAATCAACTCAGCCGATGCAATATCCGGCTCCACTCGCCGTGACATCTACTACTACGGGTCGCCTCTCTAACCCCCAGGTTCCACCACGCTGCAGGACCTGCAAAGAAGTACGAATGCTGAGGTTGGCAGCTCTGCCCCAAGTTCCAGTTAGCTGGAGCCCGTGCCAAGGAATGACTCCATTGTTTTCTCCTTGCTCTCGTTCTTAGTGATATAAATTAAGTACAGAAGACATACTAAATGCTAGTAATATAACCAAACCATCAAATCTCTTCCTTGTTCAATATCAGATTTGTGAACTTTCAATCACCAATATTCCTAATCAGAATAAGTTTTAAATTGAGAAAAGTAAAAATGTAGATATAAAGCTAATATGGATGATACAGGGATCAAGTATATGTACGTATGTAAAATGCTATCGACTAATATAATCTACAAGGGTTTTGATATGGTGTTCCTTATAATATTTTATTATAAAAAATATTTAAAACATTACACATTATTATTTTTATATTTTATTATTATTTAAAAAAATATTTTATATTATTTTTTTTTCTTCTTCCTTTCTTTGCTTGCAGCTTCTCCGTGCCCGACCTCCCACCCCCACACTCCGGCGCTACTCGTGGCTTCTCCGCCCTCTATAGCCCCCTCAACCGTAACCCCCCCCATCTCGACGCCTGCAGCTTCTGCGCCACCCTCCCTAACGCACACCCGCAGTTCCCTCCCAACCCCGCAATCTCGAGTGCCCGCACTCCTCCACCTTGATCTCCCCAACACACCCCCCCTCCTAGTGCCCGCTGCTTCTATATTGTCCTCTCCTATATGTGCCTGCCCTCGCCTTTTGCGCCGCTCTCCAACACCCCCCTGCGCCTGCCCCTGGCTTCGGTGCCACCCCACAACCTCATATCTGCCCCCCCTCCTCCCTGCAGTGATGCGTAGATAGGGGCCGTCTCCACACTACCGCAACCCACCGCCCCCCTCCCTCCAATGCCATTGTTGCTTCTGCACACCCCACTGGGCTTCTCTACCTCCATAAAATAAAGAAGGCTCTTTGAAAAGGAAAAAAAATTCATGGTGCATTTGGTTAACCATAAAAAAAAGTATTTTTTTATTTTTTAATTTTTAAAAAATAAAAATTAAAAAATAATATTTGGTAACACCACAAAAAGTAAATAATAATAATAATAATAATAATTTTTTATGAAAAGTAATTTTTTTTTATTTTTTAAAATTTACTTTTGTTTTTTCCCAACTTACCCTGACTCCCCCGATGCTCGCCACCTCCTCCTGCCCCCGGCTCTCTACATCCCAATCTTCCAGCTCCTTACCTGCACCCCAAGTTCCTCCACCTCGGCTGCCAGCTCCATGCCCACATCACCCTCTGAGGCTTCCAATCCGATGCCGTCCTCACTGCGAGGATCGCCGCCATGTACTCCAGCTCCAGCAATCTTCGTGTTGCCTTCCTCCTCCTCTGCCATACTCCTCACCGTTCCTCCCTCCTCTTCAATGCCCTCATTTGGGGCCACTCTCTTTATGGCACATCGGAGGATACCCTCAAGCTTTTCAACAAAATGCTCTTCGTTGGCCTGTTGTCCAACCACTTCACCTTCCCATTTGTGCTCAAATGCTGCACTGATGTCGGCTATGTACCCTTTGGATAATCTGTCTACTCCCAGTACTTGAGGTGGGGTCTCGAGTAGGACCTCCATGTGGGTAGCTCCTTGATCAATATGTATGCTAAATATGGCGAGATCAATAATGTGCGTCACCTATTTGATTTAATGAGTATTAGAGACACCTCATCATGGAATGGCCTCATTGCAGGATACATGAAAGCCGGGGACTTTAAGACTGTAGAGGAGCTCTTTGTGGCATTGCCTAGTGGAAATGTCGTTTCTTGGACTGCGATGATATCAAGATACTTTTAAAATGGGCTGGCAGACAGTGCATTGACTTTGTTTGAGGAGATGCGGTAGGTGGTAATGATGTGAAGCCAAATTAGGTAACAATTGCAAGCATGCTCCTAGCTTGCACACACTCTACTGTGCTCAAGCAGAGTGTTGAAGAACGGTTTCCTATTTTAAGAAAGATACCTTCATATTCTTTACAAAAACAAGCACGAATTGTTATAGCTGTATGTGTAGTTCTAATTATATTAGGAAGAAGGCACGAGATGATAATTTTTTATTCAGTATGCAGATAAAAATATTATTATTGAAGATGAGATTGACGTTTCTAACCAAACTACTACAAGTATTGACAGGACTGCTAACTCTCGATGAGAGATATGTGCAATTAGAGATAGAATTGCTAATAGATTAGTTCGAGCATATGGTTTGATTCAGTGATTTGGATCTTATTTTTTAATATATAAAATAATAGCAGAATATTATGTACTTACCAAGCATATTTTTTTTTGTTTTTTGTTTTATAGCAACTAGTTACGAAACATACTTTTTGCTTTTTTATTTTTGTTTTGCAGCAAAAATAAAAAAATATATCTTTTAAAAAATAAAAATAAAAAATAAAAAAATGTAACCAAATGTACCATCAATTTAATTATGATATAAAATAATTTTAAATTTTAAAATATTTACCATATCAATCACGTGAGAAATAGATAAATACTAAAAAAAATTTAAAAATTCTTTAAAGCACCGTAGCATAACCCAAATCTATAATGAAACCTAAACGAAGGGTGCTTTGGTAATTTAACGAGGACTACCCGGTTTCCTAGCCCTAGGGATCTATGGGTTTCACCGGAGCTTCATCTGCCCCCTAACCTTCCCAGCTCTCGCGATCAGCTGCCGCAAGCCACCAGTAAAAGAGACATCACGCAGTTGGTCCATTAGATCTGATGCCATCCAATCTCTCCCACTTTAATTTGGTACACCAACTCCAACATCGTCCAATGTATAAACTGAGTGCACCGTCCGTCTGATCGAGATTAGTCGGTCGATAGCATTTTCACCCCGTCGGTTATCACGGGCGGAAAATATCTTTTGTTCCTGCTGCGATTGATGGAGCCTTTTCTCGTTCTCACAGGCCAGGCTGGTTCGGTGGCGCTGGGTCCGAGACATTCCTAGCCAGGGATCGGACCGTGAGATGCACGTGGTCTTGCTCAAATGAAGGGTCAAACGGGAAATATATTTGGAGCATGGTCTGAAGTGACGTGCCAACCGTCGCATAACCAAAACAGTTATTGACGATAATATCGATCATAATTGTCTCAAAAATATATTTTAAATTTTCAGTGTTAAAATAATTACTAAATTAATGAGTGTTGTAACAGGGTTACAAAAAAAAAAAAAAAAACAATGATGTTATCTTTTCGATACTTTCTATGAGATAAAGTAATATCTTTACTTTATGCCTAGATTTTTAATTTCTTTTATATTTATAGAAATTGATGCACATTTATTTCTATAAGTTATAGTCGGTGACACTTGAACTTTCAAGGGGTTTATAAAATTCATATGTTTATTTATTTTAAGTACTCTTTTTTTTTTTTTAAGAATCAGAGCTCTTTTATTCATTTGTTTGTAGATTAAACTTTATATAACTAAGTAAAACCATGAGACATCCACCTGAAGATCAAAATACTACAACAATATAGATGGTAGAGTGCAGATTATCTTAGTCTAAGAATATAACAAAAAGCTATTTAGATATTATGATTCTTGCTACTTAAAAAACAATGAAACATTACCTCACATGTATACAGTATACATGACAAATTTCAGAACGACTTGCTTTTAAAGTTCTCCAATATTCCAATAAGTAAAAATATCATAACTTGGTTTACTAGCATTTGCGACATTATCTCCATTTATTATTGTACGAGATATCAAAAACTTAATAACGTCGCTCATTGCCATGCATGCCTGTACAAGCTTTACTAACTGATGCTCAAACTTGCATATGCCAACAAAGGTGTATTCAAAAACATAGAGAAAGGGAGAAAAAGAGAGAGATTGAACTTACACAATTAAAAAAAATAATCAAATTAACCAGTATTTATATTTATTTTTATTTCTATTTATGCATATACCAAACATCTGCCATCTGTTTCTTTTATTTTAGTTTACAGCTTAATTCGATAACCTAGTAGGAGGGCATCTTGGTTCTAAGATTTATCTTTCAATTGCAATTTAGCCTGATTATTTATTTATTTATTTTGAAGAGCTGAATGTTCTACTTCTATAGTGCATAGCCGCAAGATTGCTGGTTTCTGAATCGAAAGGTTCTCGCTTAACCACGCGTGAGAGAGAGACGGAGATAAGCCGAGTCCAACGTTGATGGAAGATTAGCGGCGGAAATTAGTGCTACAGTGGCCCCAGAGGCGTTGGACGTCATGGGCACGTCCAGCGATGTCATGATCGTCTCGTAGATATGTCATAGCATTGCATAGAGAGAGAGAGTTGTCGATGTTATCGGCATCGGAATTAAAAGGATGAGAGGAGGGATGCGTAACAGGGGAGATGGCGGACGTGACTTCGAACTCTCTTCGTTTGCCTCTCTAACACGTGACAAGACCACGATCATAGAGGTTAGGAGCATGGGGACGGTAGCAATAGAGGCCTCCATGACGGCCATTTCCGACGACGTCAAGAGCTTCGTAGATCATTCTTTGCATCATTAGACGAAAAAAGGGACCCGATTACGGGAGAGATGGTGGGGATGGCTTCTCTCCGTTTGCCTCTTTAACTTGTGGTACCAGCGATGAGTGAGCTAGCCAACCCTCTTTTGATACTCCCTTTCCTCTTCGCTTTTTGTTTCTTCGTTGCTCCCACTATATACAGTGTCCCAACACCTCTAAGCTCCTCCTAGCGCTGTTCCTCCTACCAAGTCAGCAGCGTTATCGAAAGGCCGCCCTCTGGTGCTGCACGGATGTGCGACGTTGCTTATTGATGCTATCCGACCAGCATCCACTTCACCATCCAAATCTTACCCCTCTGTCTATCCGAAATCTACCATCATCTCTGGTTCGCTATACCCAGTTAGCCCATATAAATATCGTTCCACTCTTCTCCGCCACTCTGCTTCTCTAATTATTCTACGCTTCTACAATATATAGTTTTGTTTCTTCTGTACCTTTACCCTGTCAGATGCAATTGTGAAAATAAATAACACCATTTAAATCCTTTGGTATATATTAGTTGATGAGGTGTTGGATTTGAAGGGATATAATGTATATTCATGTCCACAACATACAACCCATTCATCTGTTCCCACGCAAGCCGGTCCTCAGATTGATTTGCTTTGCACTGGAGTTGCGTGGCATGTAAAGTTTCACTCGCACGTCCCAGTGCCAAAAAGGCCATGAAAATTAAGTAGATTGCCGACGAGCTAAATGATTCGTTCTCCAGTCCCCTTCCAAGTTCCACCCACCATCCCAGACCCCCAGCAAGTGCTAATAGAGGCAGCCAAAATTATTTATTTATTTATTTTAGCAAATAAGGGCTGGCCCCTTTCAATCAAGCCTCCCCAAGCTCACCGGATTATTCCTACCTACAGTTGGCACCAAGTGGTTGGCTCATGGAGGTTCTCCCAAAACTTGTTCAGGTCTCATGCCCAAAGAGAAGCTACCTATCCTAGTTTACCTCTTCACATGCTCGCAGTCCCTCCTCGCGCCCGCAGCCTCCTTCCTACTTGCCGCCGGATTTCCATCAACCGCGTTCAGCGGCACACAAGGATGAGTCTCGTGTGCATGTAACCTTAAATTCTCCCGAGACATGCCATGTCCAAGTATGCCCGGTTTGCCACCTTGCTCAAAAGCTACCATCTCTTTGGTGGGTGCCCATCGCCATCGCTTAGTTGGTGCCCGGGACTTCCCATGGAAGAGATGGGGAGGGAGAGTATGTGCTTTTGGTAGCTGATTGTTTATAATTTCTTGTAGATGCCAACATGGGTTCTCAAAGTAAAATGAGGACCTTAAAAGTTTCTCCAAAATAGCAGTCCAAACTTCCTCCATCCCCCAATTCCAAGTCAATCCATCCACATCCTGACAACTAAAAGCTCATCAGCCAAGTACCTCATAATTTTTAGAGAAGGATGTCACGGGCTACAGGATACCCGACAGCTGGGGAGCTCATGTGGCTGGCTCGGATCAAGTTAACATGGCGGCTGTGGTGCCGGAAAAACGTCACCACCGGACCACCTTACTGTTCACCCGGATTTTACAGCTACACAAGATCGTCAGCTCCATCCAAGTTCTTTCCATGGTGGAACCCCTACCAGCGCCGCCGTCGGAAGATTCCGATTCCGACCAGCGTCGCAAGGTGGGACTGTCAGTTTTGCCTATGAGACCGCCATGGCTACCTTTCTAGCTTATCCAAGCTGATCTATCAGTTATCCATTTCTCTTTGTTTAAAAATAATAATAATAATAAAGAAAAAATATCTCCATTTCCTCATCATTAATGTTTTATTCTTAGCTTGTTCTATAGCCCTGCTCTCAGAATTATTAAAGGGCGACTACATGGAAAGGGGAAATAAACAATCAATCTCATGCAACAACGCAGAGATTAGCCTAGCCTCCATACAAAATTTCCACAGATAAGAACTAGATTATAAAGAAAATCGAGCCAAGTTGTGTCATCTCCCATCGAAATCCAACAAGTACCAGGGAACAATAAAAACTAAAATCACATAACGACCAGCAAATTTTCAAAGAAGGCGACAGTAGGTCTCTCGAGCAACCATGATCTCGTAGCCTAAACTTTCCTCCCATATGCGAGCCCCCCGAATCGGATGAAGCACCAAGTACGACTTGATCAGGGTCTGGATCTCTCTCGCTCCGACGGGTAACGAGATTATCTTTTCCCACTATGTAAGACGAATCCATGAGCACATACCTCACCCCAGATTCCTCCTAGGGCAAGTACACCAAAACAATAGGAGGATGCAAAGCAACCGTTACAAGATCCTTCACAAATCCAAGTAACCAATCGCGCTATTGAGAAATGAGCCTCTACCAGGAAAAAGTGTAAATTAACGTTAAAATGCACAGTTTTAGCTGCCAGGGACATAGAACCCTGCAAATACCCACAAAAATAAAATAAATAAATAAATATATAAAAGAAAAATCTTAACAAAAAAGGGGGCAGAATTTAAAATTTTCCCTCCCATTTCTTCGGAGCAATCCAACTCTTATCTAAATTCCACCCAAGAGCTCCATACCATAGATCATCCTTACATCAAAAACGAGCTAGATCAAATAAAACTAGCAAGTGCCACGCGGATCAATGTTTAAGAACTCGAAGTGGTTAACGATGAACTCGAAGGCGGAGAACATCATCCCTACCCACCATACCACCACAATTACCATAGCCGCCGTCTCCATCTTAGCTAACCAGAGCACATTTACACACGAGGAAACGTTGAACAATGAGGACATGGATTACGACCATTGCACAAAGCTCTCCCATCTCTTCTCCGATTCCCAAGCTTGGAGCCCATCACAAGCTACCACGCCTTGGACTGGACCGTGCCCGAATTGTAGAAAGGTTGTCCTTCCCAACCCCGCGGAGACAATGCCGCCACCTCTCTTTCTCCTTCCGCCTCTAAATTCGCATCAGGAAAAAATTGAACCAAAGTCACAATATATTTACCTCTATGAATTAAAAAAAAACCTCATCATCACATCAGAAAACGTTAAAGAGAAGCCGGCGGGTTATTAAAAAAAAAAAAAAAAAGAAGGAAATAACGCCTATTTTTCATAGCAGAGGGCCGACCCCCCCGATCTCGCCCTTCCCCGAGCTCCCCTTTCCAACGGTCGCTCCCAATTCCTCCGAATCTCTTTATAAATTAGGGTTTCTCCGTTCCGTCCGTTCTTTCTTTCTTCGTCCATCGGCGATTCCTAGGATTTTATTTTTTTTTCCTCGAGGTAGGTCTCTGCGTCCTTGATCTCTATCGAATTCTGGGGTTTCTCCGTGGAATTTAGGGCTCCTCGTCGCCGGAGAGATGATCATAAAGCGGAGCCAGAGGGCGCAAATGCCGACGCTGAAGCGGTGCAATGCAGAGGGCGCCGCCCCCGGCGAGGATGACGGGGAGAGGCGGCGGAAGAGGCGGCGTGAGGACGGGTTCTTTCCGCTGGAGGTGCTCGGGATTGTCTCAGCAGCCGGATTCCCGGCATTCCCCCTCGGATTCAAACGGGCGGGCGCGGACGTGCGAGAGGAGATGAGCGGCATAGCCGTGGCGTCTTCT
Source organism: Elaeis guineensis (assembly GCF_000442705.2). NCBI lineage: Eukaryota > Viridiplantae > Streptophyta > Magnoliopsida > Arecales > Arecaceae > Elaeis > Elaeis guineensis. Next base: position 120,269,897 of record NC_025994.2, on the reverse strand, counting down.
GGGTGCACCGAGGTCTCGTACGGCTCCGGTGAGGTGGAGTTGGAGTCAAGAGATACAAGGCAGAAAGAGAGGGATCGGCTGCACATGCCCGAGGAGGTGGCGCCACCGCGGGCCCGACCGCCAGTCGTCCGGACGTCACGCGGGCGCGTTCAGGTGCTCCCTTCCAGGTTTAACGATTCCGTCCTTATTGACCCGTGGAAGAAGGAGAAACCCAAGGCGAAAGCGCTCGACCCCGATTTTGCGATCAAGACTGACCTGATGGAACCTAGGAAACAAGGTTTCATCCATCAAGATTCCGAACTCGGCTCAGTCTTCCCCAATTCAATCACATTGTTCGACGAAGAAGAACGGTATTGGGCGTGCAGAAATTTAAAATTCAAGAAAAATTCCTCTTCTCGGAGCACTCTGACATCTCTTAATGAGAGTTTTGCGGGAGTTGAGAAGTGGCTGCCGCCGGCGGTTGATGTGGAGTTTCCACTTGTTTATGATTCTGACCCAATGACAGGGGAAACAAGGATGCTGAAGGAGAGCATAGAACAGAGGAAAGATTTCAATTGGCCAGAGGAGTTTGTCCCCGGTGATATCGTTTGGGCTAAGTTAGGGAAGAAGTATCCTGCTTGGCCAGCGATCGTGGTTAATCCAATGCAGCAAGCTCCGGAGGCAGTTCTGCAATCCTCCATTCCTGGGGCCGTTTGTGTGATGTTCTTTGGTTACTATGGAAATGGAAACGATAGGGTAAATAAAATTCAACTTTTATCCATTTTCTTAATAAAATCCCCCCTCTAATGTTATGTGCTTCTATGCTTTTGACTTGTTGCTAATGCTGTTTCATCCTCGTTGTAGCTGTTGTTCTGTCATTTATAATTAATTATGAGCATTTGTTCGGGAACAGGAGTATGCATGGGTGAAGGAGGGGATGATCTTTCCTTTTTTAGACTACGTAGACAGGTCAGTTTCGTGATTTGGAAAATATGAAAATATTTTGAAGTGGTTACGCTAAAACCTTGAAGTTCCACTCTAGGTTTCAGGGGCAGACAGAGTTGCATAAGTGCAAGCCAAGCGATTTTTGGTTGGCTATAGAGGAGGCCTTCATAGCTGAGCATGGTTTCTTAGGAGTGCAAGCGGGTGGCAATGATATGGCTGGGCAGCCTGCATATCATCAGTCCTTTCCTAAAGGGATCCAAGAGGCCACTGATTCGAACCATGATCAGGAGTGCCAATCAGAGATCCAGGCAAGTTGATTTGAAATTAAATTTATGATATTTTTGCTATAATTATATTGTGGGCGGAAGGTTTTCAGTCGGCACATTGTGACCTCCGGAATATCATAATCTGCTAATAGAGAAGTCGTTTACAGCATTAGGATCAAACACATTTTCAATATACTCTTCTAGTGAATCTTGTGGACCCTTAAAAGAATTCTTTGCTTGAAATTTGTTACATATTTCTTGGGTTGCAACAGAAAAGGATACTTTGATAGGATATTTGCCATCAAATTACCAAAACATTCAGTTTGTATATAAGTTCTGTAAAGACATCTTGATTCAGTTTACATATGCATTAATGGGTTATTGCAAATTTTGCCAAAACTTAAACAACTTCAACTCAGATAGACACATTGCATGCATTAATTGATAACATGGAAAGGTCGGTTGTGTTAATTGAGAACATATGATATAGTTTTCCATCTTCCATATTATATATTATAATGGAATTCTTGCCTAAGTAATGGCCGGCACCAAGAGAGTGAAGCCTTTGCATAGCTGCGACCCATAAAAAAGATAAAAGAAAATTAAAAAAAAAAAAGGCTCCTGCACCCCTGTGCTGCCCTCCTCTTGATATTTTGCATGCATCTTATAAATCCCGACCATATGAAGGAAACAGAAGGGGTGATGTGGCATTCAAAGAGGGACTCCTTTTCTTTTACTTATCCTTTTAATACCCTTTTCATTTTGTCTATAGAATTTTATCTTGCAAGTCTGAAAAAAGACGGAAGCTTAAGTGGCAGAGAGTTTCTACTTTATGTGCATGACACGTGCCCGGCACTATTATGTTTCATGTAGAGCAGAAGATATAGACTTCCATGATCATATATTTTCAATTTAAGGATGTGCTTATAGAGGGGAGCACTACCATTAGATCAATTGTCTTTACCCTTGCTAATGTCCATGAAACAACTTCTGAAAGTTGGACTCTAGGCACCAATATCTTTTGCAATACTGAATCTACATTGAGTGAAATTAGGAAGTGTCTTATGATGTTTATTTCTTTTAAGCATTTTGCCTTTTTTTGCTACAATACAAGGAATGATGCCTCACTTTGTATGCATTCTGATCAGAGACTTTCTTTCCATTACCTTCTTTACTTCTTGAGGGTCACCATACTTTACCAAAGCACCATCAGCAATTTCTCCTTGTCCTCATCATTGAACCAAAATGACAGCTGGGGTTGTGGGTTTGATGGTGACTGCTAGATGAATCGAGTCACCTTATAAACTTTGCCATCATCTAGCAGATGGAGAGGGGTATGCCAGGAGATTTTGTCATGTCACCCTCTGTTGAGGGTTGTGTTTGTTGCCATGCAAATAAACAGCCTGAACTACGCTGGGGTCAGGAACAGTTACTTCTAGGCATTTCTTTCTCTGCTATTCAGCCCAAAATGGGGAACTTGGTTTCCCACTTGAGAGAGAGAGAGGAGTGGTCTCCAAAATCAAGTTCTATGTGGTGAGCAAGGGCATATAATGTTACTTTAACGCTCTTCCACCAAGGTTTGGAAAACCAACCATACTGCAGTGCATACCATGCTGTACTGCCCCATATCAGCAAACAAAGAGTAAATAAAACTTATGCACCATATTGCACTATTCCCTTGTATAATGATATTTTCCTATTACAAGTTGTCATTTAAGCACTATTTAAACACTAATTATCATTAAAATCACCCAATAATTATTTTAATGCTTAATTTTTTTTTCTGTGCACCAACTTCCTCCAAAACAGATAGATAGAACTCAAGTTCTAATAACACTTATGTTTTCACAAGCACACCCTTAATTGTTGGGGCTCCTTTTTGCAAGATGCTTGAGGATTGATGTCAAAGGATGCTAAGATATTTTGACTGCATTTCTAGCAACTAACACAGTGAACATATGACCCACCTATTGTACATGCAAAAATCTTTGTGAAGTTATAAGGCTTGCAAGATTAATTTTTTGCAAATTGATTTATTATTTCAGCAGTGCAAAGTAGTAATTCTGTCATGTGCTTATCCTATTTTTGGGTGATTGTTGATGCATTCTGTGAAATAGCTGGCTACATCAAACTTTTTGAGACCAGATAAGTTCGCAATGGCTTGTTTTAAATTGTTTGTAAGTGGCTCACCTTGTAGGAAGAGGCTCCTGTAAGGATAGGTACTTTAGTTTGTGTTGTAGGTGTTGGGATTTCATGATTTCATGCATGTAAAAATTTTGAAATGAATACGCAGTAAAAATTTTAAAAATTTAGATTAAATCTAATTTTATCTAAGCATGCATAAGATCAAATCTTAAAATCATAAAACAGAATCTACATATGTGAGATAAGATTCAGATACAGAAATTAAATAGAGAAAAATAAATAGAGAAGATCTAATCTTCATACCTTGGCTTGAGTCAATCTACACTGCGAACTGATGATCGTAGATGTCTTCCGAAGGTTCTTTGAAACTGCACAAGTATCCGACCTCTACGGATATCCACACGAGACTTTGATCTGATCAAAAGCTTCTTGATCTCATCGGAGTGCTAGCTCTCTTGCAGAGATCACATCTTGACAGTTGAAAACTCTTCATTTCTCTCAAGATCCTCTTAGAGAAGATGAAAAGAATAGGAGGATGATGATCTCTATGCTAGAGATCATGAGAAGAACACTTTCTTCTCTTTCTTCTTAAAATTCATGGACAAAATCTCTATGCTAGAGATCTAAGAAATTCATATCCAACTCTTGGACAAAAGGGAGAGAAAAATTTCATATCCAAACTTGGACAAAAGAGAGAGAGAGAATGCTCTAACAATCAATCTTTGGTTATTGGTAAGAAAGAAAGGATAGGAACCAACTAACCTCACGCCATGACTCTTCATGCCGCGCCCTCTCCCTTAGAAATTTTTCACGCACGCTCCTCTGATTTTTAGCATTTCAAATTGATCTCCATCAAGTTGCTACCACCCCACATGATGCCATGTTTAAATAGGAAGAGATAGGGTTTTTAGGTGAGAGTCCAAACTTTCTTGGACTCTTGATTTATGATGCCGCCCACCCTTCCTATTTGTGCCAATATATCTCACGGAGAAAGGAGTTTAACGTGAACTCTTCCATGCTAAAAACCTCACGCCTTGGAGGAAAAATAGGTGCAAATTAAAAGTGGGCATGGGGCTTCCTTATGGCGCATGGAGAGGGAGAGTCCTAACCACTTAGGACTCTTTTTTAGGTGGCTAATTTAAACCAATTCAATTTTAATCAATTTTAATCGTATTAGAAATTGATTAGACCCAAATAGATTGGAATCCTAATCTGATTAGGAGCCCAAACTATTTAGATTAAAATCTAATCCAATTAGGAATTAGAAGTTACCTAATCAGAGGAGGATTCCTAGTCCAAATAGGAACTCAAAAAAACTCTTAAATAAATCCTAATCTAATTAGGAATTAAGTCGAATCCAAATCTTAATCAAATAAAGAGTTATCCTCCCATGCAATTTGGTTATCTCATAACCCTATTAGGCTTAATCAAATAGAATCCATGTCAAGTCAAATTAAATCTAATTTAATTAGACTTGATGCAAGCCCCATTGCTCAATCAAATTGAGCCAATTAGCAATCCAATTGCTAATTAATCCTCCTATAACTCACTAACTCTTTAGCAAGTTACTTAATTATAATTTTTGCATTGGATTAATTATCAATCAAATTGATAATTAAATCTTATCACGATTCATAATCATAATTCAATCATCTGATCAGTCAAAAGCCTCTTTGTGTGTGATTTCATAGATTTTATTCTGTCTAGTAGTGAGATATATTGTGATCCCTATCACAATGTCATTAAAATTTTTTTCAATGGATTGGAACCATTCCAACTCTATCCATCAAAGATCATCGATCATCGAGATAATGCTCATAAGTCCACAATCCACCAGTGACACCTAGCAGTATGTAGTAGCAACTCAGCAGAATAAAAGGTGATGAATCTCTAGTTGCAATTAACGTATGATACAGTCCCTCTATCGTGAGTCCCGACCAGATGGCAAGCCATGGATGAATCGTCAAACCTCATCATCGATCATATGATAGATTCAATTAGCTCAAATCTATGTATGATTTTTATGGAAACTCTTTTCCATCAATCACACTGCTATGGTCATAGATTTAAAGACTCAGCTTCTTAAATTTCATAGGACTACTTCTTTTTGCTAGGGTCGATAGATTCTATTTAGGTGCACATCCTAGTCCTACAGTGGATCAACTGTCCCCAACATCCACTACAAGGACTCATTGAGTCAATATTTATGTGTAGTCAAACTCCAGCAGCTTTACTGCGAGCAGCTGTAGCACCGCAAGTCAAAAGATCAGTCATACTACTGCAGCATCGAGAAAGTCACTAACGAGTGAGTAGACATCCATGTGACTTCTCGTGTTGGTCATACTCAGTGCTAGTTGTTCTCTAACAACCACTTGCACTCTTACTCCAGTGTCACTATACCGCAGACTCGAGACTCATCTGTCCGAAGGAAGCGATCCGTGTACTGGTCTATCTGAATTAATCACCATCCCCATGATGATCCTATGATCAGGAGAAATTTAGGAATTAACTATCAATGACACATGTCTCAAATTCTCAACTCTTTGAGAATATATATCATCATCTTGTTAATTTCTTGGATGATTCATAGACACATAAAATATGAATGGTAATATAAGTGTCCGTTAAGTACAAAACTATGTCCTAGTAATATGATATGCGTCAGCCAAGATTGACTTCTAGGGCATATATCCAACAGTAGGTTGTAGGAGGAAGCCTTAAATTAGCATGAATAGAGTTTGTGAGGAAGGATATAGAGAAACTTGGAATAACATTGGAGGTAGCCCTAGATACGAATACTAGGCAGATAAAAATCCATAAAGCCAGCACCAAATAGCTAGGAAAAGGTTAGATGGTTAGGATTATAATTATGATTGTAATAAAAAAATCATCAGTTACATATAATTTTTATGCAGATATTTTACTATTGTCTTTATAGATTTCTTTTTTATGGGTCCTTCTGGTGCTACTTATGGTATATTCCATCCATCCAAAAGTTTATGCACAACCGCAATTTTTGTCTGCTATCGTATATATTTTGCTTGCTAATGTAGTGTGTATATGGAAGAAAGTTTCTCATGAATTTTTTTAAATTCATTTCTTTTTATGTTATTTTATTTTTTAGGCCGTAAACAAATTAGGAATGCATTGTGAGAGTTGTGGACTGATCCTTCCAATCAAAAGCACAAAGCAAATGAAGCAAAAATCCAAAGGATTCGTGTGTAGATATTGTGCTAAGGTTTGAATGTGCTGATCCGTGGCTGTTATAACTTTTCTTTCTTTGTTTTTTTAATATCCACCAAAGCTGACGTTGTCGTAACCTTTCTTCTTGATCTTTTTATACACTTTATGGCTGCATGATTGCTGTATTTGCAGCATTTGAGTTCAAAACAATGTTGTGGAATATGCAAGAAGATTTGGCATCACAAAGATGGTGGGAAATTGGTAAGAGGATATCCACAAACTGAAAAAGTTTTGCTAATTTCTTATTTAAAGTAAGGCTTACATTTAATGTTAAATGGTTGGGCCTGAATGTCTAATACCTGAGTTTAACCAAGTCAGGTTCATTGTTGTGAATGTCTAACTTGGGTGCATCTGAGCTGTAACCTTATGGTTCAGCTTAATCTTGAAAGCATTGTGTTAATCATGATTTTTTGATATTATCAAAGATGGTGAAAAATGAGGTTGACTGATAATGTTTTCAATGTTTAAGGATATGGAAGACTCTCAATATCTTTGCCCTGTCTGCAAGGCAAAGTTAAATTTTGAATCATCAGATACAGAGAAGAAGCACTCGGAATCTAGGTATGCTTATGCCGTTATTGACTTGTTTGATATATTGTTTATTATCTATACTTTCCATCTATATTCAGGATAACTGGATTTTCGTGAGCTAGTTATTTCTATTTTAACCTTCTAAGCACGTTATAATAACAGTTGGCCAGACGCAAGATCCAACAAGATTACTGTTTGTTGTTTCGGGATGGAAGGGGCTTACCTACCAGAGCAACACATGTAAGTATTAGAAGTTTGTGAATTTGACCGAAGGAAAAATTTGATATAAGCAGTCATTCTTTGTACCTTATATTATTCAATATATCTGCAATTCATCGTATAATCTATCAAGTCAAATAAATCATTAAAGAAGATGAGCCAATTTTATCTTTGTGAGGAAGGACATGGGTTGAACCAAAATAATTACCAAATGAATCGTTTTATATTCATAATTACTCTATACTTGCAATAATTATCATTCCAACATGTAGAAGACTAAGTAATCATAAGTTACTGAACTTATAATCAAGGTTTGCCATCTCGGTATCGGGTCCCATATCAATGCCAACTTGCTACTATATTGATACGGGGCCGCTTCGGCGTACTGAGTGCCAGTGTTTCCTCCTACTGTGTACTAGTATGGTATGGTATGGTCCATACTGCTCGGTTCGATACGGTATGGCAAATCTTGCTTACAATATTATAGATAATTAGAAAGTTTTGCTTGGCAAAAGTTATACTTAATTATGACCACACTGACAACAAACTGTGTTATTGATTGGATCCCTTTTTTCCTTCAAATGCTACCACAAGTACAGTGATAATTTAGGATGTGTTTCATATCTTGATAGCATCTTTAAATGGTTCTCAACATTTTAAAAAGGTCCTGTAATAAAGAGGGTCAAATTCACTTAGCATGGTTGGAAAGAGGATTCAGAGACCTTAGAAGCTAGAGTACCTTGATGGGGGCAGTGGTAGGAGCAGGAGCAGTAAGAAAGTTTTAAGGGGTCTTCTTTAATGCCATATTTAGTTTTTCTGGTTGGAAGATATAGCCAAGATGATTTCAACAAGGGTCAGGGGGACCTTAGAGAACCTGAATGAGCCAAAAGACCTTTGACACAGTATTTAGCTTTTGACTGGATGAAATAGTGAAGATGGACTGACTAACTTAGCCAATGCACTGATTAAGTATTGCTGGTTTTAATTACCACCCTCATATTAACAGTAGTTATCATGTATTTTAGCTTGTGGTCTGGATTAGGTTGTTCAACCTTTTGAGTTCCACCTTAACAAAATTATGTTCTTCCCCTCATCTTTTTCTTCTGGACAAGATCTAGACAAGGGAGAGTTTTGTAAAGCACTGTATTGATTTGCCCGAACTATGCATTAGTGAACCTGATCCTCTTCCTTATCCTATTTTGCCTTCTTTTTGAGTTCATGTTTTATGCAGTCTAATTGTTTATTATTTCTCAGATATCTGGTGATTATGCTTATTAAATTTTGTAAATGTGGACAGAATCTCATGTCAATGTGGCTCTTGCAAGGGGCAGAAAAAGTTCATGCTTACTGAATGGGAGCGACATACTGGTTCTAAAACTAAAAACTGGAGATCTAGTGTTAAAGTCAAGAGTATAATGTCACCACTGGGAAAATGGGTTTGTATTCGATTAAGAAATTTTCTTCCAAGGCAATGATAAATTTTATTGTAGTGTTTTTCTTGTTATGCAGCATATTCAGGTTGAACTTTCCTGAATTTCTTCTGTTGATTATTTAAAATATTACTTATAGATAAAGACTATTGATTATTGAAAATCGAAAATTTGATTAGTGGCTGTACATAAGAATTTTTATGTAAAGCTCTTGATCACCTAGTATGCTTGTTTCTCTTGTACTGGATGTGGTCTTTGGGTTTGGCGCTTTGGCTGCTGCATCACTCTGATTCACTCATATTTTAGGCATTTAAATTCAACATTTGTGATGTTCCATTTTGGTATATCTAGATTTGGTAGACTTCTGCTGCAATTAATGATCACATAGATTAGTGTTAAATCCTTGCTTTGTGGTTTAACTATCAATATTGCCAACTTGCAGGTAGAACGTTATCAGGCTACTATTGTTTCTGCAAACCATGCTAAACGCCCATCTCCAAAAGTAAGGAAACAAAAGATACTTGCTTCCTTGCAAGGTAATTCCATTTTTCTAAGACTATTTGTTCTTTGATGAGATGCCCCATTTGGCAGTTGCATCCCGCGTGCCAGTCCTTGAATTAACTGATAGTGCTTGTGGTTTCCAATTTTGATAGAAGCATATGACCCAGTTTATGTCAGATGGACAACAGAACGATGTGCAATCTGCAGGTGGGTTGAGGACTGGGATTACAATAAAATCATTATCTGTAACAGGTATTTCATACAATCCTAAACCTATTCTGCAGTACCTTATTCGGTGCAGATTTAGTAATTTTTGCTTCCTGGAGTCCATGCTAAATGAAAAGCAAAAGAGAATCAGTTGTGAATAATTAACAAATAGTCACATGAATATCCAGATGTCAAATAGCAGTTCACCAGGAATGCTATGGAGTGAGAGGCAAACAAGATTTCACATCTTGGGTTTGCCGAGCTTGTGAAACCCCAGAGCAAAAGAGGGAATGCTGCCTTTGTCCTGTAAAAGGTATGGTCTCCACATTTTATCAGAAGTGCACTGCTTGCTTGTTTTGTCATCTATGAGGTTCTGCATTCTTTTATGCATTATGATGAAAATTTTTATCAGTCATGTTAATGAGTTACCTAGATATCTCAATCCAAAAGCTGACAGTTCAATTGAATTGCTCTTCTGGTTTCCAGATTCACAAATAGAATCCACTTTATCCTCAGCATATAAGTATATATAGCTTGAAACGAAGTCTTGAGTCATTCAACTAACTCATTATTTCTTCTTTTTATTTTTTGATGGGAAACTATTGGTTTTATTCATTAAATATTTTAAAGTTAATCCAGATCTTAGTGATTTGATCATTTAAAACCTCAGGTGGTGCTTTAAAGCCGACGGATGTTGATGCATTTTGGGTCCATGTCACGTGTGCCTGGTTTCAGCCTCAGGTTTCTTTTGCAAGTGATGAAATAATGGAGCCTGCTGTTGGCATATTGAACATTCCATCTGAATCTTTTGTGAAGGTTAGAATATCATATGGTTATGGATTTTATTACACTGAGTCACTGACTACTAAGAAACTATTTTAAGAACTTTCTTCCAATGTGGAAACTGTTATGCTCTATTCCATATCTTATAATATGCATCAGATTAGAGATTTAACTGATAACTTGTTTTTCCATTGTCTCCAGGTTTGTGTCATATGTATGCAAATGCATGGCTCTTGCACTCAATGCTTTAAATGTTCCACTTATTATCATGCCATGTGTGCATCAAGAGCAGGATACCGCATGGAGGTAGGTCATTAACAATAACAATAATTTTGACTCCTCAAGCTGAGTGTTTGATAGAATTTATTAATTAGGAGCTTCTAGTATTATTTCAGAAACTCCCATCAATTCTAATAACAATTTTGGTATAAGCTCTCTGTTGATGAATCCTCAGTCAGATATTTCTTTCTTTTAAACTGACACTAATATATTAACCAATTATAATAGTCTGAAATTTCCAAGAAATTCTAAAAATGATAGTCTCCATACATACTAAGGAAGCAGAGGCCCTTCCTGTACGTAATAAGTTGTTTGGTGGATGTGCATAAGACATGCTGATCTAACAATTCTTGTTTTGCCCTTAAGTTTTATCAATGTTGATTTTGCCATTGGCTACACTTATTAGCCTGCATAATCATATCAAAAGGAAGATCTGGTCTAATGTCATAGATAAGTAATATGTCATATGTTTTCTATTGCTTGATATTTCAAAACTTTGTTGTCAAAATGTCTGTGAAAATTGTTTCTTGTGTCCACCAAATCATGTGAGAGAAGGATATCAATTCTAAGAAGTTTAAAATTTTCTTTGATTTCTTACTGCAACTATAATGTGGTGGCATAAATGTGCAAAACTTTGGCATGTTATCCGATGTAATTTTCGTGCAACATTGAGGTGTAGAGAGAGGCAGTATTGCTGGCACGTGAGTTTATTTTGTCAGAGGTATGATTGTGCAAAAGAGGTCCACTAGAATCCTCCTAGGAAGACAAGTAGTAATGAGGAGGTAGCATGACGTTCATGACTTAGGCTGAAAGAGTACATTGTGCACATATAAGACACCTTCATGTTTGCAGTTCTGTTTGGCATATTTACACCTCCTCTAATCCAAAATACTAGTTTCTGTTTTAATTCTCCATTTGATATTGAATTAACACAGTCTTTTGCTTAATCATTGATGCAAGAAATGGTTTGATATTGATACACTGTTGATGGACCACAGTTGCACTGCTTAGAGAGAAATGGGAAACAGATAACAAAAATGATCTCATATTGCGCACATCACCGGTAAGCTTCTTCTGGTGGCAGTTAATAATGAAATGGTTTCTGTATCTTTTGATGCCTTCCTCTATCACCATCTGTTTCTTTTTTTGAAGTTGCTAGATAAACAGTCTATGAACATTTAGACTTGAGATTTAGGAACAAAACCTGCCACACCAGCAAATTATCCTATGTGTCTTGGACAGTGGTCTGTTTCTCAATGTTGAGAATCCATATTATGTTGCATTTTAATAGCAGTAGCCTAGCTGAATGACATGTCAGAAATCGCCTCTTATGGATGTTAATGTCCAGTGTTTGTCATATACCCATATGCAGTTCAACCAGTTGCTGTCATCAAGGTTAAAAAGAGGGGGGTGGATCTCCTTTTATTGTTTTTTGCAGTGTTATACTCCAAGCCTACTTCTTAAGAATTTATCGAGAATTTGCATCAATTATCTTTTGATTGAGGTAATGCAACTGCAGAGTTTTTATTTTCTGTGCAGGGCTCCAAATCCAGATACCGTTTTAATCATACGCACCCCAGTGGGGGTGTTCTCTTCCAAAAAGTTGCTCCAGACCAACGAAAAGCAGAGTGGTTCAAGGCTGATTAGGAAAGACATCCCTAAAATTCCAAACTTACCTTCTCAATATTCTGAAATCTCATCTGCTGCAAGGTGTCTGATCTATAAAAGAATAGAAACTAAGGTATGACAGGCATAGAACATTTGGACTTCTCTTTGATAAAAATTTATTGCTTGTGCAATCATATAATCAAGCATGGTCTATTTGGTGCTATCCTTGCAATCTGCTACACTTAATATTGCTTTTCCCCTCTGCTAAAGCCTTCAAGCACTCTTAGCGGGTGCATGGAACTTAACATTCTCTCTGAATCTTGGCCTGTGTCCTGAGAATGCTGGTTTGATGAGAAAATGATGCATCTTCTCAAATGGGGTATCATCATTGTCATGGAGGGAGAATTTCTTAAAGTTATTGTGTGTGTAGACTTAGTCTTTAATCCTTTAATTTGTTTTTGTTTCTAATAGGACATGATAGTTGTTATTTAATATGTATGTATGTTTTTGATATGGACAGAGCTTAAGATCTTTATTACTTGTGCTTTGCTTTAAAATATCCATTCAGACATGATCATAATAACAATATGGTAAATGATTGGTTTGATATATAACATCATGAAAGTAGCTGGTTGTAAAAATTGATACTTGATGTGCTCTTGCGCTGTCTGGATAATAATCATCATATCTTTTTGTCTTAGCCTCATTATCATATTCTTTTTTAAAGTAGTAATGATTTCTGCTTCCGGAAGATAAATTTCTTCTATGGAACATTAAGTGTGTAAATCAGTTTTTACTTACATTTTTCTGCTGTATAGAGAAAACAAGAAGAGACCATTGCCCACCAAGTGATGGGGCCTATTCATCATCCTCTCGGTGAAATTAGATGCCTTAATACACCTAGGGTAATTCTCTTGTTCTTCTTATGCTACACTTTTTCACATAATTTTCTTTTTAGAACTCGATGCCGAGCAATTGCGCATTCATGAGAAATGTATATGTTCTTGCAAAACAGGATGAGAAGGATCCTGAATCATTTTCTACTTTCAGGGAGCGTCTTAAATATTTGCAAGTAATTGTCTATTGCACTATGATCCACATGTTTTCACGTATTAATTAAAATATCCTCATGACATTTTTTGTCTACTCATGCTTTTAGATGACCGAGAATAGCAGAGTTTGTTTTGGGAGATCTGGAATACATGGATGGGGCCTTTTTGCACGTAGGAACATTCAAGAAGGAGAAATGGTACTATTCAGACTGTAAATTTTCCCTCATGTTCTTTTCTTTTCAAGAGTACTTGATTGTTATTTAGTCTGTCTAGATTTACCTCCAAATTCATCATTGTCTTTGATGGATTCAGTATTCCCCATGTATGGTTATGTTTGGTGCCAACATGCATGATGTGTCATCTAAATTGATAATCCACATCTTCTATTACAGTCTAAAATTCATAAAATTCAAGTTTTACAAATAATATATATAGATACCATATATGGATCAGAATATGCTCTCTCTTGTTACCGAAAATTATTTATTGTTTGACAACTTGTTGAACTTTAAAATGACCGATTTATTTCATTTCTTTATTGCGAGGCATTTGGATGATGTAAAACATGATGAATAGCATGCTTTCAGTTTTGATGGTTCATTTCGACATAAATGCTGGCACCAGCGAATTTCTATGATGCTTATGCCTTAGAAGCATTAGAAACGATCATTTTGTGTGCGCACGCATATGTGTACAGGTGTACATATAAATATAAATAAATTAACATTATCTATGCAGGAACGCTGATATGAGAAATAAAACTATTGGAGAATTATGAAGAAATGATTGTAATTAGGAAATAGCATGGATTCATGTAGACAAAAAATATGTTAAGTGTATCTTTTGTTCTAAGCCCTCTATGACTAATTTGTTTGTGTGCTAGATCTTGTTGGTGTCTAAATTTTGCTAGTATAGCTTAAAAAAAAAGGTTAGTGCATTACTTGTATATAAGTTTGTTGTATAAGACAGTAAAAAACCTTGATTTCAAAAGCAGTATGACAGTTTGAAACCTATAATCAGGTCATTGAATACCGTGGGGAGCAGGTCAGACGCAGTGTTGCCGATTTGAGGGAAGCACGCTATCGATTAGAAGGAAAAGATTGCTATGTGAGTCATCTTTATGTGCCTATCCTTGTTTTATTCTTATAGTTGTCTGGTGATGATAATTACAAGAAAGTCAAACTGGAATTAGGGCTTTTTTTTGTCTGAAATTTTCTTAATTCATGTAGAATATATTGATAAAACAACAATAAGTGTACTACTGAAAATTTGTGGTGATCAATTAAGATTTAGCTTTGGCAAATGTGTTAGCTGTCTTTGATATATAACAGAGTAGTACTTATTACTTTTGTATGATGTGGATACACTTACTCCAATGTTGATCTGTCTGTTTGGAGTTTGGACAGCATCTTTTATTGTATGCTAATTCTGTAACTTGGAAGTATCAGATGTGCATTTTTAGTGCATTTGTGCTAACCTATAAATTTCTTCTTAATAATTCTTTCATTAGCTAATAGCTATGTGATAAATTATCTTAACATATTTATTTACAGGCTTGATGGTGCATCTGAATGTAGATGTTGTAACTGGTTCTGCTTTTTAGGTTATCTATTTAAATCCATTTTGCTAAGTGGATCAATAATTGCTACCTCAGTTAGGAAACATAGGATTGAACGTATACATTTGTATTTTGTGTCAGTTCTTTTTTTCCCAAAAAGTTAGACAGAAAACCTTCAGAGGTTTTGATTTTATTTAGAATTCACTATGATGAAGCAACTAAGAACATGAATTCTTGAATGTGATAGAAATGTCAGGTGCTCATGTTAATGCTGCCACTTACACAAGTACTCATCTATTTCCATACTCTTTTAAGGCTACTCTCAAGGTGTCCCTTTAGCTAAGTAGATGGAACCTTTGAGTTTTGACATGTAGAGGCAAAGGAACATGGAGTTGAGTATGTCTCTTCTAATGCCTGAGATCTATGGCAGCCTTGGGTATGCAGTTCCAGATATCTTCGAAACTCTTCAAAAATCCTTTTTTAAATATATATATGGAAGTTTTAAAAATAGAAAGGGAGAATCTTTTTTCCAATTGTTCAGCAATGAAGCAACACACACACACAGAGAGATTGGGAAAAAATAATGGATGCTGACCTATTAATCATTTTGCAACTTCAAATTAGACCTTTTTTCTGGTAAAAAGACACTCAAATCGTTCCCCCCTTCTTTTTGTGAATGGGACATAACAGTCCTTTCTCCCAAGTAGTGCAAACATATTAGTGATTAGTCCTTTTGCAACCGTACTCAAATTAGATCTCTTTATGTTAAATGTCAATTATAACTTCATTTTTTTTTTCTTACTATTGAAACACAAACTCCTTGAATGATCCACATTTCCAATCCCCATTTTTAATATAATCATTGTAGGATAAATCTAAGGTTATAATTGCTATTTAGCATGAAGAATTTAATTGACTTAGTTTGAATTTAACCTGGAAAGTTTTGGGTTTTCAATGAAATTCCTGATTTTGAATATAAGATATTGACATATAGATTATAAAGCTAATTTAGCTAGAAAAAAGCACTGGTACAAGCAACTAATTATCAGTCATTCCTAAGAGCACAACTTGAACTATGTGTGGCACCCTCCAGTTCTCTGTGATCAAGAAATTTTAGCTTGGTCTAATGTTGGTTTAAGACATCGTGCAAAGTGTTCTCTTTCTCAGATCCTTCATTTATGTGTCTGTCCTTTGCTTTGAAAAATATGTTTGATTAGTATAAAATGGTCCCCTTGTTAGGAATTTCCATTGAATTCCTAAGGTACATTTGTTTATTAGGGTACTGACTCTTTGATCTAGTTTATGTGAATTGTTACATTTGCTGCTTAGAATGAGTAGTGGTATGCATGGGCAGAGCTGTGCTTTTCTTTGTTACTTGCACACATTAAACTGGATTTGGATTAGAAACATATATTTTCTTCATATTTTGCAGCTTTTTAAAATCAGTGAAGAAGTAGTGGTTGACGCTACAGATAAAGGGAATATAGCACGCTTAATTAATCATTCTGTAAGTAGTCGTTCCATAAAATTTCTCCAATTTCTTCTGATTGCTTGTAGAGGGAGTGCTGCCCTATACTGATGTAATATTAAACTCTTTATGCAGTGCATGCCCAATTGCTATGCAAGAATTATGAGCGTGGGTGATGATGAAAGCAGGATTGTTTTAATAGCTAAGACAAATGTTTCTGCTGGAGATGAATTAACGTATTATTATTTTTCTCTTCACTCAAAATTCTGATTTCACTTCTGTTGAATTATTTCTCTCTCTTATTTCATATGAGTTGAGGTTCAAGATGTCACCAAGTCTTTCGTGGAATCTTCCATAAAACTTTTCTTTACCACTCAAAGTGGTGCATAATAACGTAGAATTTATGAATAACCAACAGGAAAATCTTCTCTGTGGGAAGATTGCCTCGCCAATTTTTGAGGCTATGATTTGGCTAGGATGCCCAAATATTGACATGGATATGGATCTTTGTGGAATGAAGATACAACAAAACATCTATGGACATTATTAATGACATGGATATGATATGAATACTGGTATTGTATATAGCAAAAGTATGTGGCATAAATTCATCTTAACTACATTGTTTCCTTCAGAAAACTGAGCATTACTAGGTGCATACAAAATGCATGCTTTGGCATTCATCTGTTATCTCTTCAACACATATACGTCAAGCTTGTAGAAGTATCTAGATATCATGACGTGTGAATCACAGAGCACTTTGGTTTACGTCTTACACCCCGTGAGTTACTCGTGCGGCCCGCATGGGGTCATGTGTGTTGGTGATTAAGTCTTCTTAAATGGGATCATTGACTTGGATTGCTTATATTAAATTGAAAATGACTCTCAAAAGATGAAATATACTTCCTTTTTACGTACTTATACTGTATAATCTCACAATCAACCATTTCTTTTTTAGCTTTTGCTCTTCTTGAAATGGGTAAAACACTGGACCAGAAAATAATACCGGTCACCACTCAACAAGCTGTGCGCACATGATTTGTAAATAGATGCCCAAGTGGCTGATTGCATAAAGCTTGTTTGCAAGCTAAGGTTTTTGTAATCTGTTTGTCTGCAGGTATGACTACTTGTTTGATCCTGATGAAGGTGATGAATATAAAGTTCCCTGTCTCTGCAAAGCTCCAAACTGTCGGAAATTTATGAATTAGGTATCCGTACATGCGCATTTATTCCTTAATGCGAAGCTGTTAAGGTTCTGATCTGTCAAAGTAATTTTGCATTCAATTTTACATTTTTTTATATAAGTTTACGGTATTTAAAAGCTGAGGGTAATAAGGGTCACATCCTCTGTAACTTGCATATATTGGTTCATTTAGTGGTTTCATCAATGTCGCTTTTTCCTTTTTTCTTTTCGTTTTTTTTTTTTTTTTTTTGTCATCATAACTGGTCTTGTAGCAATCCAAAGGTCAGTATATGAACTTGCCTCATCGAAGATGGAGAGTACCAATATCTGCCTCTCTTTCTCTCTCTCTCTCTCTCTCTCTCTCTCTCTCTGTCCATGACTTGATTTTTTTTTTGAAGGCAGAACTGATGTTGATGTGTGCTTACCATTGACGCTTGTGTTGATGGCCATACATCTACCCCTTTTCCTTTTTTTTTTTTCTTTTTTTTTTTTTTTGGGTGGATGGGGGGATGTTTCTTGACTACAGACGAGAATTACATATGGTACAGCATATCAAAGCGTACTGGTTCATACTCGTCGGAGTTTCAAAGCACTTGATCTAATTTCTATCTCAGCCCTTCAATAATGCAGCCACCTTATCGATGCTCGTGGGAAAAATGCTTCGAGGCCAAAGCCCTGGTTCCCAAGAAAAGCTCCAATTGATATGTCATGATGCAGGGACAGGAGCTTCACACCACACGAACCCTCTGAATACTAGTGTTCCCTCCTGCCACTGGGCGTGCATCTTTCTTTTGGTAGCTTTTGCTGGGAATGCTCGCACCTCCATCTAGTTTCTCGTGTTTGAATCCAGGAACGCTGCTGGCGGAGTACTGCTATGCACACGAGCACATCGCCCTTCCGTCGCTCCCTTCTCACGTTCTCACCTCCCTCAATTCTCCGATCAAAGCCGCCATTCCGGGTGAAGTAGCAACGGAGTCCAGATCCACAAAAATTAGAGGAGGAAGCTGCAGCGAGGATGGAGAAGACAGGTGGCCGCGATCCGGGTTGGTGTTGGGACTGAGCTCTGATGATCGGAGGTGGGGAAGACGGGAGAGGAGAGATATTGGAGAAAGGGGGAATAAAGGAGAAGTCCGAGCTGGTATTGAGCTCGAGAAAGATGAGAGGCATCGCGTGGGACGGTGTGATCGTCGGTGAAGACGCCAAGGGAGGAAAGAGCGAGGAGAGAAAGAATCAAGACAAAAGGGTTAAAAAAAAAAAAAGCTGATATTATAGTGATGTGTCACGATGGCATGTCACGGACGTACGAAGTTTATGAGATTTTGCAAGTGGGCATAGACATGGTATGTTTTGCTGTTAGTGACAGCCAAACGGGGCTCTCAAATGTGAAACAGTCGATATGGCAAAATCTTTTTCATCATCATGATATCACTGAGTATCATCATAGTTAATAACAATTCTAAATGCAAATACATTAATGATGAGAAATATTGTTCGATATTTGATTATTTAATAGTCAAATTTGAACATGCTCCGGTGGTCACACCTTTCAGTTTAGCAAGTAAATGTTTTGGATGGGGCATTTTCCAAACTGTAGACTTGGACAACTGTAATGTAGGTTGGTCTCTTCTTTCCTCCTAAAGAGGGTATCAACTGTGTCATGTATCGATGCGATATCTGTTTTCATTTCAGTTCGCAACGTCTTCTACTGGAGCCTTAAAGAAAATGACGGCCTTTTTCTTGCTGAAATAGAACCTAGGGAAATTGGTTGAGGCATTCGGCCATAATCATGCCATCTAACCAAATAATTTTCTAGTTTACTTGCATGAAAGAACCGATACTTGTCTCAGTCATAGCATTTCTCTGCTTAAGAGGCGGACGTTTAAGATTCAAATCTTGGATGGTGTATCTCTATGGTTTCTGTACTGCTCAGATACACACGTATAAAAAAGGAGCCTAAAGCCAAAAAGGAAAGACAGCCGTGACATTACATGAGCTCTCCCCTTCTCTTTATCGATTCATAATCCCGTCCAAGTCCAATCTAGAGAGAAGGCACGGAAAGAGATGGGTCAGGGTTCAGTTCAGGGAGAAAGAAAGCAAAAAGAAAGCTTTCAGACAGAACAAGCCTACTTTGAAGAATCTCAGTTTCTAGCTTGGAAACATCACTTCATACATTATCCGACCTTCTGAACCTAATGAAAAGGAAAAACTTTGCTTCATGTTAAATCAATGACCTGACTTGGCCAACTCAATTTAAAGGTCATATTGAGTGGAACCGAGACTATTAAGCTCAAATCATGATGCTGAGATCAACTTGAAACGAAATTGCGTCCACGGAAGGACATCCACTCTGATAAATCTGTCTTCACAAGGAGAGTGGAAAATCTCATGCTCCACATGAACAGAGTCCTTTTTAGGCATGCAGCAAAGCTCTATCCTTCATTTTTTTTTATGATAAATAGCTTTATCCTTCATTCAACTATATCATCTGTCAAAACTCCATAGAAATCATTTTTCATACAGATGGGAAAATCTGATACAAACCTGCCGGTAGATAGTTTTTTCTTAAAAAAAAAAAAAAAAATCATGTGCTTTGGTTTGGGACCAGGACCGCCCTTGAGATCTTGCAGTGCATGGTGCATTTTAGATAATTTTATCCTTAATTACCTTATGGCCTATATATACACCACATTTTGTCATGAGAATATATTTGAAACTAAATTTGATTATGTTATTTGTGATTTTTGCAAATCATATTTTGCTTTATTGTATCTGTATGTGTAATATATGCGATAGGTGAGTGAAAATTTAAACAAGTTAGTGGAATGGACTTAGGTTGAATAATTTTTAGACCCAAACACAGCTTGACCCAAATCTAATCTGACACAATTCAGTGCTATTCGCCACTTGAAATCTTTAGTTGGACCAGATCCACCATTGAGCCAGTGGATCAATCCAACCACGAACCAATATATGCAAATACTTCTATATTCCTTCCTTTTTCTCTCTTGTTTCTTTTTTATTCGTCTTTGAGTGTTGGTTCATGGCTGAACCGGTCCATCCCTGAGCTGATGGAACTAATCCAACCAATAATTTGTAATTCTAGGGATCTCCTGAAGCCCTACAGCATCATTTGCACTGTAGTATAAAAATGGAAGGACCAAAGGGCACGCAATATCAGTTAGTAATCTCTAGACATTGTTAAGATACAAGGGCTAGCAATATCATTGTCCCACCGCCAAATGCTATTTGTATCCTTAAGAGTCTGGACAATAAACCTTAGTTAGCAAACCCATCTTTACCTACATCTCTAAGCAAATTAGACATTACGAGAGAGAAGCTCAGCCATTTTTTTATTCTAAAATAAGCAAAAACAAAAAAAAAAGGGGGGGGGGGGGGGGGGGGGGGAAGAGAATTTTCTTGCTTTGATATCTAATAATTTCTCTTCTTTATAAAAGAGGCTGGACGTCGTTTCTGACTGGGTTTTTATCAATTTATTATCTTTTTCTTTGTAAAAATAGTGGCGGATTATCTCTAATCTATCGCTGCAAGCTGATAGGTTAAACTGGGTTTTTGTAACCCTGCAAATTCCATCTGTATTTGAATAATATAAAAAATTGAATCCAAGACTAATCCCTTCCCATTCAAATTGGATCCGATCAAGTTTATGATTTATTTTTTTTATTGGTTTATTAGATATTTTAAATCAAATAAAACGTAATCCTAATATAAAACATTATAAACTGATGATCTAATTAATTATATTGCAAGCACATCATACAATAAAATAACAGGCAACACAAACATTTAAAAAAAAATTAATATACATAAGATTTGTTTGATAACCTTATAAATTAAAGATAGGGTTACGGTGATTACCATAAGTGCCTCGGATCAGTACTATATCACAAGATATTTTAAATTCTCAGATCATTAACATGACCGCTAACCGTCGTATGAACTGAGTCCATCTCCATGCTGAATTGAGACGTCTCCGAGGTCTCACCTGTAATATGAGCTGCTCAGCCGGCTTATCTCTTCAATATACGCGACAGCTGTCTATCCCGAATAGATAAGATTTGACATAACCATCTTCCCTGATCTCGTAAAAGTAATTAAGGACTGAATTATCTCGTTCAATTTGGTATGTTTAATGGCCCGAAAATCTCGAGATCGTACAATCTCATAGCTAATAATCCAGCTATCCAACATCCTCCTATATAAACAACTAGAGTCTTGGGGACCCAGGTAAGTCCAATCAAACTTCTCTCAGAGAATCTGTTGCTGCTCCTTTGTTCTCTGTTTTTCTGATTTGAGTGTCGAAGGGTTCTCACCAGAGCCACAATCTCCGATTTGAGATTTATTTTTGCAGGTGACTCCAGCACCAGTATCGTTGCACGAGATTTTTAGGATCCGTCTTCTGACTTTGATCGATTTGAGCAGCAATAGATAGAGGAATGGCTGAATTATTTTATCCAATTTGACATATCCAACAGTCCAACAATCTCAAGATCGTGCAATCTCACAGCTAACAATCCAGCTGCCCGACATTCTTCTATATAAACAACCGGAGCCCCGAGGACTCAGGTAAGTCCAATAAAATCCCTCTCAGAGAATCCGTTGCTGCTCCTTTGTTCTCTATTTTTCTAACTTGAGCGTCGGAAAGTCCTCGTCAGAGCCATAACCTCCAGTTTGGGACTTGTTTTACAAGTGACTCCAGCACCAGCATCGCCGCACGAGATTTTCAGATGTCTGTCTTCCAACTCCGATCGATTTAAGTAGTAACAGATGGAACCTCCGGAGGGCTAACTTACCAGACCCTCGAGAAGACCTCGACGACTCCGAGGTAGGGCTAACTTACCAAACTCTTGCAGAGCTTGAGTTGCACGAGAAGCAGAGGGAGACCTTTAGGGAACCTCCGGAGGGCTAACTTATCGGACCCTTAAGAAGACCTCGATGACTCCGAGGCGGGGCTAACTTACCAGACCCCTGCAGAACCCGAATCGTATGAGAAGCGGAGGAAGACCCTTAGGGAACCTCCGGAGGGCTAACTTACCAGACCTTCGAGAAAACCTCGATGACTCCGAGGTTGGGCTAACTTATCAGACTTCTGCAGAGCCCGAATCGCACGAAAAGCGGAGGAAGACTCTTAGAGAACCTCCAAAGGGCTAACTTATCAGACTCTTGAGAAGACCTCGACGACTCCAAGGCGGGGCTAAATTACCAGACCCCTACAGAGCCCAAGTCACGCGAGAAGTGGAGGGCGACCCTTAGAAAACCTCCGGAGGGCTAACTTACCAAATCCTCGAGAAGACCTCGGCGACTCCGAGGTGGAGCTAACTTACCAGACTCCTGTAAAAGCCCGAGTCATACGAGAAGCGGACAGAGATCCTTAGAAAATCTTCAGAGGGCTAACTTATCAGACCTTCGAGAAGATCTCGACGACTCCGAGACGGGGCTAATTACCAGAACTTTACAGAGTCCAAGTCGTGTGAGAAGCGGTGGGAGACCCTTAGGGAACCTCCGGAGGGCTAACTTACCAGACCCTCGAGAAAACCTCGATGACCCCGAGGCAGAGCTAACTTATCAGACCTCTGCAGAGCTCGAATCGCACGAGAAGTGGAGGGAGACTCTTAGAGAACCTCCAGAGGGCTAACTTATCAGACCCTTGAGAAGACCTCGACGACTCCAAGGTGGGGCTAACTTACCAGATCCCCGCAGAGTTCAAGTCACGCGAGAAGCGGAGGGCGACCTTTAGGAAACCTCTGGAAGGCTAACTTATTAGACCCTCGAGAAGACCACAGTGACTTCGAGGTGGGACTAACTTACCAGACCCTTGCAGAGTTCGAGTCGCACGAGAAGCAGAGAGAGACCCTTAAGGAATCTCTGGAGGGCTAACTTACCAGACCTTCAAGAAGATCTCGACGACTCCGAGGTAGGACTAACTTACCAGACCCTTGCAGAGCCCGAGTCGCGTGAGAAGCGGAGGGAGACACTTAAAAAATTTTCGGAGGACTAACTTACCAGACCCTCGAGAAGACTTCGATGACTCCGAGGTGGAGCTAACTTATCAGACCCCTGCAGAGTCCGAATCGCACGAGAAGTGAAGGGAGATCCTTAGAAAATCTTCGAAGGGCTAACTTACCAGACCCTCTAGAAGATTTCAACGACTCCGAAGTGAGGCTAACTTATCAGACTCCTGCAGAGTCCGAGTCGCACGAGAAGCGGAGGAAAACCCTTAAGGAACCTCCGAAGGGATAATTAATCAGACTCTCAAAATACCGTCGAGAGTGTAAGATGCCGTAGGCAAGCTCGCTGCTAGCACACATTGCCTCTCACGTGAAGATGAGAAAAGTGCTAGATGCCATAGGCACAAGATCACCACAGGCACACAATGCCACTCATGAAGGCTAACTTATCAGACCCTCGAAAAGGCCTCGACGACTCCAAGATGAGGCTAACTTACCAGACCCCTGTAGAGTCCGAGTCACATGAGAAGTGGAGGAAGACCCTTAGGAAACCTCCGGAGAGATAACTAATCGGACCCTCAAAATACTGCCGAGAGTGTAAGATGCCGTAGGCATAAGCTCGCCGCTGGCACACACTGCCTCTCATGCGAAGATGAAAAATACTAGATGCCATAGGCACAAGATCGCCGCAGGCATACAATGTCACTCGTAAAGGCTAACTTACCAGACCCTCGAGAAGATCTAGGCGACTTCAAGATGGACCTAACTTACAAGGCTCCTGCAGAGTCCAAGTCGCACGAGAAACAGAGGGAGACCCTTAGGGAATCTCTATTTGGATAACTAATCAGACCCTCAGAATGCCGTCGAGAGTGCAAGATGCCGTAGGCACAAGCTCGCCGCAGGCACACACTGGCTCTCGCACGAAAATGAGAAGTGCTAGATACCATAGGCACAAGATCGCCGCAGGCACACAATACTACCTGTGAGGGCTAACTTACCAGACCTTCAACAAGATCTCGATGACTCCGAAGCAAGACTAACTTACCAGACCCCTGCAGAGCCCGAGTCGTGCAAGAAGCGAAGGGAGACCCTTAGGGAATCTCTGGAGGGCTAACTTATCAAACATTCGAGAAGACTTCGGTGACTCTGAGGGAGGGCTAACTTACCAGACCCTTGCAGAGCCCGAGTCGTACGAGAAGCAGAGGGAGACCCTTAGAGAACCGCCAGAGGGATAACTAATCAGACCCTCAGAATACTGTCGAGAGTGCAAGATGCCGTAGACACAAGCTCACCGCTGGCACACACTGTCTCTCGCATGAAAACAAGAAGTGCTAGATGCTGTAGGCATAAGATCGCCGCAGGCACACAATGCCACCGGTGAAGGCTAACTTACCAGATGCTCAGAACGCCACTAAAGAGCTCTAAATGCTATAGGCACAAGCTCGCCACCAGCACACACTGCCTCTTCAGAAGAAGAATAAAAAGATGGATAACGTATGGCCAGAGGCATTATCTCAACAAGTACTTCTTTCGTCTGAGGTATTCTCTTAGACTCAGGAGTAGGGAGTAGTGTTGAGATAATTATTATGATGCCTCAGATTCATGAACGGTCAGATTACATTCAAGTTGTTCTAAACTGCTCTAAATATGTTCACTTCAATCGAAATTGTCCTAAGTATATCTATGCTAAAACTGAGCAACCTAGAACCTTACTCGTGCTGAGCTGAGCACTGAGTATTTTCTCACACTGATCTGAGCACCTATTTGTGTTGTTCTCTACGAGCCGAGCAAAATTCACAAAGCACAGATACAAATTTAAAGCTGGAACGAAGCAACGACTTCCAGAACAAAATATTTTTTTATTTATTAAAATTTTTATAAAAAAAAAGATCTATGGCTACCTTTGTAGATTTGTGACTACCTGTGCCTTCAAAACGTAAATTTAACGGAGGAAGAAAATAAAAAGCTACCGTAAAGTGATTAAAACCTCAAAAAAATCATCGTCTGAGTGGTCCCATTAGTTACATCCGTCCACATCAATCGCATTAAGCTGACGTCATCTGCTTTAAATGCAATAGAAGCAGGCGTGAAGACAAAAACGCGTGGCATCAGACTCAAGAGTAAGAGATAGTATTATGGTGATTACCGTGAGCACTTCGGATCAGCACTATATCACAAGATATTTCAAGTTCTCGGATCATCAACACAACCGCTAACTGCCGTATGAGCTGAGGAGTCCATCTCCATGCTGAGCTAAGGCGTCTCCGAGGTCTGACCTGTATATGAGTTGTTCAGCCGACTTATCTCTTCAACGTGCGCGACAGTTATCTATACCGAATGGATAAGATTTGGCGTAACCATTTTTTCTGATCTCACAGGAGTGATTAAGGACTGAATTATCTCATCTAGTTTAGCATGTCCAACAATCCGGCAATCTCGGAATCGTGCAATCTCACATGTAACAATCCAGCTGTCCGACATCCTCCTATATAAACAGTCAGAGTCCCGAGGACTCAGATAAGTCCAATTAAACCCCTCTCAGAGAACTCTTTTGTTCTCTATTTTTCTGACTTAAGTATCGGAGGATCCTTGTTGGAGCCATAATCTCTTATTTGAAACTTATTTTGCAGGTGACTTCAACACTAGCATCACCGCACGAGGTTTTCAGATGTCCGTCTTTCAATTTCGATCGATTTAAGCAACAACTGATAACAATATAAGTTTAATAACTAACCACATCAAATTTATTATTGAAAAGATTTTCAAAATTATTATAGGTGCAGAGCACATCAGGTTTATTTAATCAAGGCAATTAATGATTGAAATCTAATTAATATTCCAAAATAGCTTATGTTTTTAATAATAAAAACTTTGGATCGAACTGGGCTTCATTACTTCAGATCACAGATCAGAGGTTGATCCATCCAACACGAGAAAAAGAATCGGGAAAAAACAGAACAAAGCGGGAAAAGAAGAGTAGCACTAAAATACCTTGAAGCGAAAAAAAGGACAAAGTGGCGCGCGAAAAATTGGAAAAATTATTAGAGATCCACCCTAGACCAAGGATTCCATCCTAGACCACATTGCTATTATACATTGAAAAAAAAAAAAGGTGATTTAATCCTGGGTTCAGTTGAAAAACTAGCGCCGCCTAGCGGCTCTGTCGACCGAAAATAATGACGCTAACCAGGAAAAGAGGGAAGTGAGGGAAAAAATGGTATCTGTAAGCCTAAAGACGTCCACCGAGCGTTCATTCATTTGGACTCGTTATACACGGCGTTGAGAAAAAGAGAAAAAGAGAGGAACTTTATGTTGAAACGGACGTACTCATCAGACGTCACACTATTTACGTATCATAGCGAACAAGATTCTCTGTTGATCTTGCAGCATTATATCTTGCAGATACACCCAAGTTTAAATATGACAAAATCCTACTTTAAACCCAAATGAAAGTTGCAACCTGCTTGGGCTTGCCTAACAGCTCCATACTCAACAAACTACAGACCACATTGTTACCGCGTTTCATGATGAACTTTCATGTAAAAGCATCTCATTTACCCCATATTTTTAATATAAAACATGTTAAGAAATACAGAACTTTATTCATACTTTCAACCTTGGATTTTGGACTTTATTTCTTTCGAAAAAGGAAAACTGGCCCTTGGGATCATAATAAGATGAGGGAAGTGACGTTTCCACCAAAAAGTTACAATATTCTTTTTTTCATGTTTCTTTAAACCTTTAGGGCCTCCTCGGCTATTTTTAGAGAATTGGACTAAAAATCCTATAAAATTTATAAATTAGACTATTTATTTAAATATAGCTCTGTATTAATCAAATCCGATTCAACTTAAATCCTATGGAAAGAAAAAGAAGATTTATAAAAATCTTTTTTTCTTTCCATAGTCCAAAAGTTAATTTTGGACAGAGGTTGGACACTCTTAGAAAATACAAACTAGATAAGACAACAGATCTGATTTCTACAATATTTTCATCCCAATCCCATAGGACCATCCACACACACTCGGGAATCGAACTTGTTGACCCATATAGCACGCACTTTCTAATGGTCAGTCCAAACCCAACCCAAAACTTAGCCTTTAGACTACATAAAGTTATAATATATATATATATATATATATATATATGGAAGCCCTTTTTGTTCCCACAAAATTTGAACTGGACAGTACTTGGTTGATATGGGATCATTCTTCAATTGATGGCCAAATTCATGAATCTTTCAAGATTTTCGACCCAGTCCTATAGAAATATCCTAATAGACTCTGCGGGATGTAGAATCCTGAACAAAATGAAGTGGCCTCGGAAATAGCTAGCCTTTGTTAAAATTTTGCATTTCTAGAACCATATCTTTACCTTAGGTAAAGTAATAGAACTCTTACCTTGCGTATCTCTTGCTGAATATCCTTTCCATCTTCCTCATCCAGCCAAGTTCCCCAGCTGACATCAGACACAGGAAAAAGAATATAATGGATCTTCACAATGTGCACAAAAGGCAAAATCGTGAAGGGAAAGGATGACAAAATGCGCAATGAAAGAGCCGAGAATTTTTTATAACTTAAGAACATGGTACCTCAGTCAGTGCTTCAAACTTCAGCCTCATATTGAGGAGCTTCAACCGTGTAACCTTCATCCCGGTAAGTCATGCGGCTGGGACTCGAGAGAAATAATGGTAGGGCAGGGTCGAGTTGACAGGGCACTCAAAAAGAGCGATGCAACAGAAAACAGAAGAAACTGTGCAATGCCACGCCGACAACAGAACGACGGACATGATCTAATGATATTTTTTAAGAAATATAAAAATAATATCATGAACCAAAATAAGGCATGCAGAAAAGAGCAGAGCACAGGTATATCAAAAACAGGCATAAAAGGGGCCCATGACCCTGATGGCATTAGAAAACCAAATAGAAAATGTTTCAATGTGTACTTTCAGGAGAATCATGTATCCGACTTAAATTTACCCTACATTCTGCCTTCAAAACCTCACAAGCCTGAGAACCATTGGCAAAAACGGCAGCATCAGAAACAAAATCAGATTGCTGCTCCTTGGCATCACCAGGAAGATCACAAGCATCAGTAATTATGCTCTTTGCTGCTTCCACGTCACCAGCAAAACTGGCACCTCTGGCATCAGTGATTGTGTTCTTCACCTCTTCCATCTTACTAGCAGAATTGGCACCAACAGCATCGGTGGCTGTTGTGTTCTTTGCCTCTTCCACGACACTAGCAGAATTGGCAACATCAGCATTTGTAGCTGTGCTTTTTGCTTCTACCATATTACTAATGGAATTGAAAACATCAGCATCAACAGTTGAGTCTTTTCCTTCATTTGCTGAAGCCATGTTTTCTGAGGAAATCTGCTCACCAACTTCCAATGCTCCCCCCTGATCTGAAGCTTGCTGAGAGTCTTTCCTCTCTTCTGGACAGACAGCTGGTGATGCAGGGAAAGTCACATGTAATCCTTCATTCTGCTTCTTATACAGCGACATGGCTCTCTGCAACCATAGAATCAGCATAAGAAATCAATGATCTAACATACATCAATTTATATTTCTTCAAAATTAATATGCCAACATATTGTTTGAATTAAACACTACATAGCTTTTGAAGTGCAACAATCTAACAGGCGGTCTAATGCATGAAATAACAAACCAAGATCTTGCATTTCGTCAATTGACCACAATGAAAGTTCCTTATAGGGCTGCAAATGGGTTGGATCTGGTTATGGGAACCCTGAAAACTGGGTCATGAATTCAGGAAAGCATAAAAGAACTTTGATGGTACTCATTTACATATCCCCAAAAACTGGGTCATAAATTCAGAAAACAGTCAAGAATACCAAGATCAGTCAGTTAGACATCGCGTCATGCTGGCTAAAGTCCAAACTCCAAAGATTTAAAAAATCAAAAATAATCAGCCTACAGAATTCTTGTTTGGCAGCTAGATCTAAATCTCCTTTGGGTTTGAACGAGGTAAATCTTAACAAAGGAATTGCTTTCCAAGTGCTCAAATGTGTTTAAGATATTGTTATCGAAAGCCTACAATTCCATGCTATCAATAAGTGGAGTATGTAAGCTCAAAGTCTGCAAGCATCTAGCTGACAAATAAGGCTTGCATATAAAGGAACACCAAAAGAATAATAACAATAACAAGAAGATCATGTCATGCATAAGATTGACTTGAACATGTGTATATTTATCTGAACAGCAAATGCTAAATATTAGTATATATATGTTTAAGTTTAACAAAAATTCTCATCTTTAAACATTACTATACCTGAAAAATAGCATCTCTTCTTGCAGGAAAGAGTGAGTTCAAGATGTGACTTGCGCCTTGTCTTCTCACTTTAATATCTTCTTTATTATTCTGCAACAGAAGAAGTATGCCATCATAAAGGGAAAGAGACATGATACATTATAAAACAGAATATGAGAATGATTTGTTTCAAGCAACATACATATATATTCAGTACCTGGGAGTGTTCATGCTTCGATTTATCGCATGCATCAGTCATGTCCAGTTTCCCCAATAGGGACATGCAGTTCTTGTACAACTCAGAATCAGCAAGATCAAGCGAGATGTCAATCCTGGATAGGTATTTGGCACAAAAATTGGCATTATTGTTGTCTGGTGTTTCAGAAGCTATCCTTTTCTGTACAGTTTTTGGAGGACTTCCAGCAGCATTTTTTGAAGAAAGTGTATCACTTAATCTCTTTGCATCAATACCTTCAGATGACAAGCGTTCTGATCGGACCCCTTCACCATAGGACCGCTGGCCAGGTTGCCCAATCCAAGTGTCATCTGCAAGAACACGTGTTGAAGGTTCCAGTTCCTTCTGAAGTACAGGAAAATCCATATTGATGTTACTATTTTGTCCCTTCCACATATCAGCATTCATCTCCCAACCTCTGCTGCCTACTGCATGCCTATTCTGATCCCATTCTGGCCTCCCATATATATGGGATTCATCACCAAATATACTGTTACTACCATCCCACACTTGCAAGTGAGGAGGGCATGATTCACCAACTGTATTATGCCACCCAAAAGGGCGGCCATGACCAGTAAACCTGTCAGATGCTTCTTGTATGTGATAGGAAATCCCAGTGTGGCTCAAATCCATTGGAGGTCTAACACCAAATAAGGGAGGACCAGGAAACTGCTGCATAGCTGGATGAAATCCAGCTGGAGGTGGACCATGTTGGAGGGGCATGAAACCATTTGCTAGATGAGAAGGCCAGGCCGGGCCACTTTTCCAAGCATTTCCATGACCTCTTCCCAAACTAACATCACTGCTCCTCCTCTGACGGTTATAGGATTTACGATCACTAACCTGGACTCTATTGTCACCTTCATACAAGCCCAAAACCGAAGGACTATCAATCCCAAGCCTCACAGGCGGGGGAGGGGGGAGGTGATTAGGTGAACTGCCAGAGAAGTGACCAGCTCGGTTAGATGATGAACTACCAGGAGTGGGCTCCCTGTTACGAAACTCCATTTGAGATCGGTCATCCAGAATCGGTCTCTCCAGAGGCAATTCTCTTTCTCTATCTCCATCCTTCGAACTGCTGTGCTTTCGTCCTACTTCAGCATCAAGACTACATCTGGCACTAGTTCTATCCGGAAATCGTCTCTCACCAGTAGATGGAGATTTTTCTTTTAACTTATTTGGTGAAGTATAAGCATCAGATTTTGGGGTCCTATCATAATGAGAATAAGCAGCAGCTTCCATCAAATGGATGTGATCCTTTGGCTTAAACTTATCTGTTGACCGAGACTCGGAAACTCGCTGACCATCTCTAACTGCAGTTGCACGATCTCCTGAAGAAGCTGCACCAGGGCGAATTCTCTCTTCAGATGGTGATTCTCTGAATGCAGAATCTGCTTGCTTTGAGCTATGCCTGAAAATTAGAATAGAAATACAAATTATAAATAATACATTATCAGGGGATTTCAAATGTACATTTAGAGATACAAGCATTGACCAATATGAATAACATATACCACATATTATCAGCTCCTAGAGAAATTACACTTTGAAATGCAATTATCTGACAGACAGATATCAGGCGATCTTAAAAATAAATAGATGGAATTAAAATGGTAACTGACATCAGGAATATGTGTAAATGGACATGTAATAAATAGATAAGGTGAAATAATAAAAAGAAAGAAACTGTAAGAGAAACTTATAAATTAGGGGTATCTACGAGAACTGATTTGTCATCAGACAGCTCCTGACCACCAAGGAAATTCAAAAAATACAAGCACTTTTCCACCAGTCTTGACAAGGTTGATGGCCAAAACATGAGCAACCAATCACTATAAGTGAGGGGCACCACACTATCAGTACATGACCCATATCTCTCTGCTTAAAATATATAGATAGCTCCATGAGTTTACTATCATTGGACCATGAAGCCAATGGCATTTTTGTGCATGCTTACATAAACAGATCCATATAAAAGCAGAATAACAATATAACCTTCACAAATGCTTTTGAAAACATAACAATTTTTCAAAATGTAGTTCCTGACATACAGATTCCATATTTTTACAATGTTACCATAAAAAACTCTCAAATTGCAGCATACTTCTAAATGGAAAATAGCCATTACATATTGAGTTAAATATTTCCCGAGACCCATACTCCAGGTCAGGAGCAGTATATAGTACACAGTTACAATTTTCTACAATATCATATCTCAGCTGCATCCTTTTTTGAGAAAACAATGAAACTTTAGTAATCTATCCAACAACAACAACGTAAAAATAAATAAAAAAGGTGCTGGCCATAAAAGAGGGAAAACTGTTACCAGAAAATGTGATTGAATATCTTATTGATTCAAACAGTTGATATGGAGCAAGGGAAGATGATAGTTAATTACCTCCCATAGAAACTACTATAAAATACAAAGAAATTTAGCAGAAGAGATGAAAATGAGAGACAACAAAGTTACCTGCTATGATCTTTGACAACATGAGCACTGGAGCTGGCAGAGCTCTTTGGTCTGTTATTGTTTGGACTAGAATCAACCTTGTCTGAGTGTCGATGCTCTGTCCTAGATCTATTGGTATGGGAATATATTTTACTAGTACTGGATAAAACTTTTCCCCCATCTTCACATAGTTCCTTTGCACCACGAGCCTTCGAATCACCATGATCCTCATGGCCCTCAGAGAACCTCTTCCTTCCCCTGCTATCCTTAAGCTTGGTGCCACGATCATCAAAACAAGGGCTTCCATCATGATCACTGTCCTGAAGCTTATGTTTTTTATAATGACTCTCAGAGGATTTGTTTTCATCTCTATTATGCTTACTGTCAGTCCTGTCACCAGTACGATCCCGAGACGAACGTTCATCTCGGCGCTTGTCATCCCAGTGTTTTTGGTCCTTGTGAACATCATCCCTGTATTTATCTCTATACTTTCCATCTTCATGCCTTTCGTCTTTGAAGCTTCTATATTTAGTATGATCATCTCTAGAATATAGTCTTGTATCACTCCTATCATCACTGTCTCTGCCATCACCCAACCATTTATCTTTATCTTCAGAATCATCTCTCCACCTCCTGACACGTTTCTCAAGCTCTTTTTCAAAATCAGGGTTGTGCATCTCATGTTGTACTTGCCATTCTGTTAAACCACACAGAAGGAAGATACTGGTTAAGCCTAAAAATTACAGGATAATGGGATGCATTATACATAAATAGCAAATTACAATAAAAAATGTATGAAGAAATGGCACGTATAGTACATTTATTGCAGGCATTATCTAGCAGAAGAATTACAGTTAAGTGAAACCATAGTCATCACCACCTAGCATCAACCCATCTATTAGTCACCACTCACTGATTAAGAGATAGGAAATACAGAAAGAAAAGCATTTAATGATTTATGAGAAACAAACCCATATTACTCTAATAAGAAACAGGTCATTGATCAACCTTACAATAATCAGTCCAGATAACTTTATCTTGATAGAGTGCTTGTAACCACTAATATTGACACGTTGGAGCAATGAAAGAACAGAATTAAAACTTAAAAGGGCTGCAAACTACTTGTTAATATAAAAGCAATCTCATGATGAAACAACAGCATCCCATTGAAGCTTGCTACATGCTTAGAGAATTATGAAGCAGCCATGTGATCATCTTTGTAAATAGTCCACAAACTAGATCTAGAAACAAGAAGATTGAATTTGTTAAGATTACATGTTAAAAGGAAATAAAATATAACGTAAGCATCAGTTAACGACTACAAATTGAAAAATGAGCTGTCTTATGGTGGATGATTTTGTATATGATATTGAGTTTCATCACAAAGTAAACTGGCTTCTGTGAACCTACCTAGACCTTCAAGGGTTTGAAGGGAAGAATAATAGGAAAGGTGACAAAGAAAAGAAGAAAACACAAACAACAAATAGTATTTCCAGGATGACACGAATGACAACAAATAACCCTTGTACCAACTAGTTTAAGCTGGGCCAAACATCCATCAACAATAATCAGAAAGCACGTCAAATTATATTCGGAGTTTGAGTTATAGAGTTTCAGATCCATGGCCTATTTTCAAAGAAAAAGTTTCAGACCCATGGATGAAAGCGCTACCATCCATGATAAATCCAGCATTATATTGCATAGGCAAAATTAAATGTACCAAGAGCAGACTATAATGGTGCCTAAGCAATAATTATTTGAATCATATATTGTAACAATTACAGCTTTTACCTTAATTTAGTGCCTTTAGTTACATAGCTAGAACTTTTTCACATCAGATGTTCGGATTTTATACAGTCAAACTGCTTGTTCCGAAATTTTTCTTAAACATGCAAGCAAATATGGCCATTTACCTTAATTTAGTGTCTTTAGTTACATAGCTAGAAATATTTCACATTACACATGTTCAGATTATATACAGTCAAATTGCCTGTTTTGGAATATTCTTCAACATGCAAGCATAAAGGGCCATTTACATAGGATTATCTCCACAAATTTTGGACTAATATTTATAGTCACTTACCCAAAAAGTATCTTATGATATATCCCTTAGTTCTATTGATCCTCTCATTTTCTTCTTCAATATCTAGCCATTTATGTAAAGCTCAGGCTAGCTGTAGACTTCCTGGATTTCCAACCAATCTCTTTCAACTTTTCAACAATTTCTCAGTTTCACTTTTCTTCAAATTCCCAAAAGATCAGGAGGGAACAGCACTCCAAACTTTTGGGGTGCTTAAAGTGAGTAACAAACTGCACAAACCTGAGAACAAAGACCTTATGCCATAACACAGTAGTGGTTAACTTACCATAAATAACGAAGCACCCCATCTCCTATGCCCGATACCTAGGGATGGGCTTTAGAAAATTGTTTTAACCAGTATAAATAACAAGGTAGTTGACCTATATTTCCCTTCTTTTTCATTTTATTTCTTAAAACATACTCCCATGTGCATCTATACTTTTGAATTAATAGCAACATGGAAATGCTTAGAAATCTAGAGACATACACAGCACACCATGAATGGAGTAAGGAGTCCATTTCCTAATTTTAAAGGTCCTTTTTACACTACTCTTCCCCTACGTTAAAATGTTTCTCACAACAACATAAGTGCAGGCGGCAAGAGTGAAAAGTTTAAGAAACCTAACTACCAAGTAAATAGACAATTAAAAATTATCCATCCTGCCACCTTAAGCCCTTGAACAAATATCAAACTTATTCTCTTTCCAGACACTATCTTTCCAAATTCCTTGTGCACAATAAAAATATTTCACACCTACAAACTTCCAACATCATTTATTGCACAGACTACCCCATGACAACCATATTTCCCTCTTGTGAGTCAACTTTTTGGTCCCTCCACCAAAATGCATTATTTGAGCTCCATAACCCAGACAGTATTCGCTGGAGAAGCCTCCAGGGTTCCAAACATGTGAAATCAGTCTCTTAGAACAGGGGTATAGAGCCTTCCAAATTAAGATCAAGTGGAAATAATTAAATTTTCATAAGATCATTAAGCTAAAATATCAAATAGTACTGGATGTTACAGATCTCCATTCTCATTCTTTCCAAAACTTACCCTTCTCAAGGGATATCACAAGCACTCTTGCCTCACTTTATCAATGGCATTTTACTAGATTATTTTTGTAAATAAATCCTTTCTCCAGAAATTATTTGACATTCAAATGTTCAAAAGCAATACAGGAGCTAGCACTAGTGCACTGAATATTAATGGAAGCACTTTGGTACCCAACAATCGATCCTTCAGCTTTGCCTTTCCATCTTGATGCTAACACCTCATTTACTTCTATAATTTCTTTTTGTTCTAAAGATAATTTCTTCTGTTTATTAAATAATGTACAGTCTTTAACCACCACAAGTCTTTTTTACACAAAATGCTTCAATGGAAGTGTCATAACACCCACTCAAAAACTTTTGCCATGAAACTCTCAGAAAATTCCTGTGACAACATCTCCAAGACTCCAACAATGGATGATAAAACAACAAGAGGAACACCTTAAAGCCAAAAATATTTCACCTTTCATCTTACAAACATCTTCCTTCACCTCCTCTTCTTGCAAACTTATCATCAAGCTTAACTCCCCAATCCCACATCAAAAATATCGCCCTCTCAATTTGGTCCACACTGTTTTGCCCAATGCTAAAGAAAACAAATGAACTTATCACACTCTAAATATACATCCATGATCCATCCATAAAATTTCTTATATTATCAGTCACCTTGTCAAGTATATGTATTGCATTTACTAAAGACAAATTATTATCATCTTTATCTTCAATCGATTGCTACACTTAAACTACTCAGTGTACTCCAATTTAAAAAATTCCCTCCTTACCAACCTCCTAAATCACATTGTTCTTTTGAGCAAATTTCATGGATGCCCTCAAAATGCATAATCAGGCTATATCAACCATACAAAGACATCTTTTTCCCCCAGCATAACCTTTCACACCATTCTCATCAATTGTTAATCTTTTAAATAGTTCTATAGGCTTTTGTCGACAAGAACAGAAGCCTCTGTTTATCAACTCATAGATTTGCACTAACTCCCAATAAAATAGTTGACAGAAAACCTTCCTCATGTCCTCCAACAACCCTGTGATCCATCTTTCAAACACCACATGTTCCAACCACACCCTATAGAAAGATAATCACACATGGACCAGTGAAGATTCGAGACAAACCATCTGGAAGAGCAAAACCGAACTGGGACCCTTATCCTGTCACAAAAAACTTCTCAATATTTCATGTTATCTAATTCCCAAGGACCACTTTCTCCAAGTTGCAAAACCAAGCAGTCTATTAGCTTGATTTGATGGGCTTAAAACCACACCTTCTTCTACTTCATCTTCTTTCTTTCATGTAGTGATAATTATACTAAAGTTTCTCTGATGCAGCAGGGGGGAGGGGGATTTCAAGCATTTGACCACAAACATGGCTCCATACATCAATATTTTCATCCTCGACTTTCATTCCCTAAAAGCACATTGCCTCTGATCTAAATCTTGAGATAAGTCATCGATGAATTCTTAAACCATCAAGAACTTCCTATCAATCACATATTTCAACAAACCCACCCCATCAATCACACCAGATCCTTCTTTGCAAAAGCCTTTCTATATGTGATTCCAAAATCTTCGAAACATCCCTTAACTTAGTTATCTTGGCCTAATATAATAATATGCTTTTGAATATTAGCTGGTTCAAAGAAACTTAGGTACTTGAAACAAGAACGAGCATAGGAGGAGATTTGGGTGCGGATCTCTTTGAAAGAAAATTATAATAGAAAGTGCTCAAAGAGTAGGTATGGAATAACAAAACTATAAAATTAATTAATAAATACATTCATGCCGAAGAAAAATCAAAAATGTTTAAATTAAACCATTTGTAATCTATGCTCAAAAGTTTTAAGGTAAAAAAGAAACCATGATATACTACAAGGTAAAACATTTAAGGTCAAGGATGGATAAACCTAACAACATACACAAAGGGGGAAAATGAAAAATTATTGCCTTTGAATGTAAAATATATCCTCGAAATAGATCTCATTTCTCTCAGCAACTGTCTGGTTAGATAAGTATCTTGCAAAATTTCATAAAGGTAGAGCATGTAAACCATCCTTGCACAAGATTTCCAATAAAACTAGAATTTCGGGGGGTTTTTTCTCTTCTTTTCTTCTGAAGTGCATATATGAGTCACAGGTATTCATCGTATATAGATCTCCATTACTGAAGTGTTGTTTACAACTGATCAAACCCACACCAAACAAGACCCAAAATCTAGTACTAGCAATTGGGTTAAGGTCCAAAACACTTGTCAGAATCCAATGATCCATGATCTAGATCATATGACCAGATCAAATTGGCCCTCAATGGTCTAGATGAGATCCATGGATTGGGATTATTATGGATCATAAGATAGAGATTTGGATCGTGGATCATATGATGCTTTGGATGGTAACATCTAGATCCAGGTCACAATTCTACAAACTAAAGTTATTTGTATATTTATCAATCTTTTAAGATCAATTAATTTCTAACTTTTATACTGACCAATTCATCATTTATTAACTTTCAAAGCATCAAAAAAGCAATCTCCTTTAAAATATCAAAATTTGAGAGTAAAGAAAAAATAGATATGGTTGTTCTGGAACCATTTTGAAAATTTGATTTCTTCTACAATTTCTTACCTCAAAGAAGAATTGAGTTCACTACAATTATATACATTTTTATGTCAGTAACCCAGATTAAGATAATCTACCGATTTATAATATTCATGGTTTGGGACTTTGGGGCATGATATTTATGACCTTGTGGTTGTCTGAAACATTCTATGACCAAAATTAGGCTTTCTAACACATTGTTTGTTTAAATGACAATTTACATATGCTCCTTACCTTTCATGTAGTCTCAACCTTTTTCTAATATTTCCAATCAATCCGAACGAACCTTATAGTTTGCATCTGTAGATGATTCATTCTCAATCGACCACTCTATGATTTACAATATGATTTCGATCTTAACAATATTGTTCCCAAATGTGGACCAAAATCTCCAACCGAATTTGCTATCAATTTGCATCAATAGCCAAATGCAACCCAATAGAGTGAGGAGACTGCTATGTTTGACAATCTAGTCTAGCCAAGAGTCGTAGCCCTAACCTGACCAGCCCCACAAGGAGAATAGGTATACTTTTAGGCCAACTAGCAGAGAGATTTGACATGACCTAAACCTGTTCTTACCCTATAAAGCAAGCATCCATCAGCCCTCTAGCATTTTGTGTACTTCTCCACCAAACACAATCCATTACTGATCAAAAGTTTAACCAACCCATAGTCTCCGAACCGCTTTTGAAATAAACCTCATTAATAAAATTAACTCACTAATGAAAACACTAGAGCTCAAACCTATCTTACTCTAAAATTTCCACCAACATACAAACTCATGGAACTGTTATTTTCATATCAAAGTCCCACTTTGAAACATTGCATTGACATGTATCCACAAGTCAACGCACGTCAAACATGGAAACATGCACCGGACATGGTATTTTCATGTTTTTAGGAGTTGCAAAATTGAACTCTCTTTAAGATGAGTCCAACATGGCTCCTTCAAGGAAAAAGCAAGGGAGAGAGAGAGGGAGGGGGGGGGGAGGGACACATAGAGCATAAGTTAGGGGTAATGGGAGAGAGAGCACATACATATGCAGGAGGAAGAGAGGAGAGAGTTGCTTCCCTATCATTGCTAGAAGAGAAAGAGGAAGAGAGTGATGCCACTTCTCCGCTACTTGGCACTGCTGCCGAAGGTGAAGGGAATGCTGCCAACTCACTTGCCAGCAGGCTAGGTGTCTCAATCAAAGCATACAATCAGACTTGACCATTCACTATGATCTGTTACTTCTCCTCTCTCTCTCTCTCTCTCTCTCTGACTTCTCTGGCTGCTCGTATTTTAGATTTTGAGTTGTTGCTTTCTTAGGGGTCTTTGAACCCCCCCCCCCAACCTCTCTCTCCTCCCTCTTTCTTACCAAAAACAAAAGGAGAAGGGAGAGAAGTGACATGATGCAAACCTGAATATGTTCTAGAGAGGGTTTGGATGCTTCTAGTTGCCAAAATGCCAGAATTGCCCTCAAAGGTTCAAGGAAAGAGCCAATTATATGGTTCTGCATCCCAATATCACAAATCTGCTTTTAGAAATAAAAAAAGATTACATAGCCAGTAACAGCTATAAAAAAGCAATAACAAGGGGAGACATCAGCTTGTAACTTTGTGTGAGACCTTTATGTAACTAAATTGTTATAAAAAGAAGTTTTACAACAAAAGTTTTGAATTAAATTTGAAACAGACTACTTGAAATACAAAAAATTGAAACAAACAATTTCTTCCAATCAATATGGTCTTTTAATAAATCTCCCACTTAAAATTTTCCAATATATAATATTATAAAAAATAAATGATTTTATTTAAAAATATTACTATGTACCCTCATATCCCTCTTTTTCCATTTTGCCAAGAAACACACCCAAATCCAATTCCCATGACCACTTCAATGTAACACTGACTCCCAATACAATAGATTCTTACAACTGCTGGATGCCCACCCCCAAATCACACCTCAATAGGCCTACGTATTAGTTGAAAGAAAGGTTACAAATAATTATGTAGTCTCCAAAGAAAATAATTGGTAAAAATATCTCTAAAAACATGCTAAATGCAGAACCTTTGAACAAATTTTAAAATGATGGTAAGAGTCCTGATCTCCAACTCATATTGAAAGATAAGTCCATTAAAATGCTCAGCTACTTACCCAGCCAACATAGACATTACCTTTTGAAAATGAAGTTGATGAGCATATGGGATCTTTATACCACATCCACCAAACAAGATGCCCACATCATCAAAATTTGTCAAGAGCTCACACGAGAGGGCCCCCAAAGTCATATCCCAAGTTTTATTTCCTTGAACAAGGGTTTTGACTGTGATGCTTGACAAACCAACCAACCTGTTGAGCTGGTATTTGATGGCTTCAATCCACCAAGAATAGAATAAATCTAGAAGACACCCAATAAATCAAAATACTTCCAATGCTCCTTTGTCCTTCCCTAATCAAATGTGCCTCTCCTTTTTATTTCTTATCAAGGCTGCCTATCACATAAATCACACAAGTTCAAAACATCTTAATTAGTTTTTTTGAAAAACCTCCTATATTGGTACCTTAATACTAAAGAATTTGTCCTTAATTCTAACCCTCCTAGTTTTACACTAACTTGTAATTCCAAATCTGGATGGTATTCAACTTCCACACAACATCTTAGAGGCACAACTCCACTTCAACCACCAAGACATGGTGCCGTCAAAAACACCCTCTTCTATTTCCATCCTTCCCAAAATAGACAGAAAAAAAGGAATCTGCTTCAGGATGTTGCCCATAAACTCAAACTACATGTGAAAAGCCCTCACATTTCCTTCATGAATTATATATAGAGCTCCACAGCCTCACCAACAAACATATATCATGTGTGAATCAAGCCCACCATTCATTACTAATAGTTGGCCCAATTTAAAATAAGCATAAAAAAGACAATGGATTTCAATATATGCACCCACATAATAAAGAGCACAGCTTGCATTTGCAGCCAAGGAATATCTCGTCGACATGCTCAAGATCAATAACACATCCTGATTGCTAACATATCAGAACACAAACAAAGGCAAGAAACCTCCATTGCATGAATGGATGACTTCAATGCACCCTCAGTCCTCAGATTTGAGTATATGACTTTTTCGACAACAAACAGTGATATTGTGCTTATGTTTTTTCACTTTACCTTTTCCGCCAACCTGTAAAAGCACAATGTATCATTTATATGAACATCAACAGGAAAAAGTTGCTGCCACAGGGACAACTATTATGAATCTCAGATCTAACAACAATAATTCAAGAATCAGTTTTTGTCATATCTTAAGCTTATAGAAAGCACATTCATAACCAAATGGTACATCTGGCACTACATGTTATAGTTAAATTATCTGAAAATGTTCAATTAGATTAAATTGGTGTCAAATGTATAGACTATGGACTATGGAGTAAAGAACAAAACAATGTAAGTAATTGTGACAAGTCTAGACAAAGTGTGTTCATAACATATTTAATTTCTCAATGACATTTTGTCAGCAGATCTGCAAAAGAAAAGAAATAAAAAAATAATCATGACATATTTATGATCAACCAACTATAATGAATGCCATAAGGAACAGATGACAATAGATAATCAACCACCATCATATTAACAACAACATGATGGACTAAAGTTATCGGGTACCTTACCACTATTTTCTATATTCTTCTTTGCTGCACGTTCCTCTTCAGGACTTGCTGTTTTAGTGCTATACTTTCTACTCACATCATCAGGTCTTGCATGCTTGGAATCTTGGGTCTTCTTATCCCTATCAGATGCCCGTTCTCTATCCCTGTCCCTTGTCTCCTTATACTGACTATCACTCTCTCTCCGGCTCGAATCCCTATCCGACCTCCGCTTTGCCGAATCAACCTTACCTCCACTCTCCTCATTTCTCTCACTTGAGCCTTCACACCTTCTGCTCGACCTGCTTTTGGAATCAGAAGCCGAAAGCTTTGACTTTGAGCTCTTATCCAAGTCTACAGGTCCAAATTCCTCCCCTTTGGACCTTTTATCAGCCACAAGAACATCCTCCTCTGCCCCATTCCACCGATCAGCCACCGCCACGTCCTCAGTCCGTTCTTTCCTTTTCCTTCCATGCTCCCTAGTGATAGCAACGATATCACCGTTGCTGGCACCAATCAAATCTTTCCCCTGAGGCGAATTTGTGGATTTCCGCCTCTCCGGCTCCAGATCTCTAGAAACCCTAGCTAACGCAGTGGCGGCAGGCTCTTCCTCCCTCGGCTGCCTCTCCCTCGAGTTCCCATCCTCCTCGGAGTCGGATCGATCCCTCTCGTCCCTATGCTTGTGCGACCTGTGGGATCTGTGCCGAGAGCTCCGCGGCATCTCCAAAAAACCCTCAAAACCCTAATTCCACGAATCAAGAATCAAAAAGAACGAAAGAAAGAAACCCTCCTACGAGCCAGCCAAATCCCTTCAAGGAACCGCAGGCCCACCGATGTCCGCCTCAAATCTATGGATCCGTGGGACAACTTCGAAATTTAAAGCAGAAGCCGTAGCGGCAAGCGATTGACAGACAGCTAAAACGGGGGGCGAGAACGTAGAAAAGGGGAGCGAGTCCTTCTCCGGAGCGGGGCGGACAGCGATCAGAGAGAGGGATACCGGGCAGACGGAGGGGAGGAGAAGGCGGCGGCGAAGGGGAAAAGACCCAGCGCCGAGAGGTATGGGGCCGTGGACGTGGGTTCGGAGGACAATGGAACGGGGAAATGCGAGAGAGGATGATGGATCCGAGCAGAGCCGCCCCCTTTTTGCCCTTTTGGAGGTTAATGTGACTCGAGGGCGCGTCTCTTCCTTCGCGATCTCATGATTCTTTTCTCTGGACGGAGATGCCCTCACCAATTTGCGCAAATTACCGTCAGCGCGGTGCGCGCGTTCGAGCTTTTTGTTCTCGCAGCAATGCTCATCGGACATTTTGATGCACAACAGAACAATCTGCCGCATACCTTCCGTTGAGTGCGTATCTTGATGCATGATCTGGGGAAGATGCTTCGTTGGATACTCCAG
Source organism: Elaeis guineensis (assembly GCF_000442705.2). Classification (NCBI taxonomy): domain Eukaryota; kingdom Viridiplantae; phylum Streptophyta; class Magnoliopsida; order Arecales; family Arecaceae; genus Elaeis; species Elaeis guineensis. The sequence continues at coordinate 120,226,796 of NC_025994.2, read as the reverse complement.
TCCGACTCTGGGTGTACGCCCAGACTAAGTGGTAGAGTGGGAAGTAAAGGCCTTTTCACCGTGTCGGGGTGGTCGGATGTGCCCGTGGATCGCGAGGACATCTCATCACAACGGGTGAAAGGTTAGAACCTTTTCATCGGGTTCGTACGTGGCAGGGCTAAAATGTCTATGTAAAGAGGATGAAGAAGGTACGCTCCAATAGGTGAATCATAATTAGACTGCGTCCTGCCATAGTGCCATGGAGATATTTACATTGGATTGTATAGGATCTGGTGAGTCTCCTACAGGGGTCACTTTACAAATAACAGAAATTGTCGTGTCAGTAGACTGTCGTCGTCTCAGAAGAAGTGTGACACGTGTGATGCGGAGTGATAAAGAGCCTGAGTAAGGTGGAGCTCCACCTGCGCACTTTGTTCCAAGCGGCTGAGTCCATGAGTTCGCAATAGCCAGTCTCAGAAGAGAGTAACACCATCAAGATGAGAAATTCTTTGTGGACGGCAGGAGGCGCAAAATCGTATGTACCATTCATAATGATTGGTTCTCATATGAGGTTAAAAAAAAAAAAAATTTATGTACCATATTTCTTCCCATATGTAAATCAATTACTGTGAATGATGCATGCAGTTTTACACTACCCGTGATATCAAAATATACAATGTTAAGCAAAACAACCGTATAACGTAAATAAAGGCTAAATATAGAGATTACCAATCAATGAAATATGATAGGGCTTTTTGAGGTCCATTAACTCTGGTATGAGCAAACACAAATATAATGAGCAGGCACAAACATAACAATCCAACTGAATCAGATGACTCAATAGTTGGGAGTGGATAGAATTGGGAGGTTAAATTAAGTACTCCATAGGGTAGACACCCTAAGAGCAAGCCTATCATAGGACACCGTAATCATTTAAACTAGCCGTTAGGACAATAATACTGAAGAAGCTCGTTACTAGTGATACATATGCAAAAATAAAAATGCTTTATTGTATCATGTTGCACCGATAGTTGCTTTTATCTTTACAACGATCGGTGCATCTGTCATCATCTGTAGTCAAATGGAGCAATTATTGTATGGCTGTCTATTAGCTATTGTTGGGTCTGATGGCCACTTGTCTAGCCCCTAATCAATTTTTGCCTCTTGACCATGCGACCAATTTACTTGACCTAAAGTTATGGCCATACCATAAGATCGGATTTCAGCACCATGTGCTGAGCCAACGATGTTGCTAGATGGCATGCTATACCAAGCTATGGCTCCAATTATAATCCAAATTTATGTCACTAACAATCTTCTCTTTCCTCGAAGCCTCCCTATCTCATGATAGGGCTTGAGGGTTGACTATAAGATCATTCGCTAAGAACCTCTCAAGGGGAGTTAAAACTCTACTTTCATCTTTTTTGCTTACTCTTCATGCCAATCTTAGCTGAATGACCAATGGAGGAAAGCCTAGAACTGCCACTTCTATAGATGGCTCGAAACAACATGCTCTAATAGAATATGTCACTTCATAAACTCTTAAATTAATAGAATCTAGTTGTCCACCCTTGAGAGAAATTATTAGATAGACTTAGTCTGCAGTAAATACTACAAACTAAGTCAATAAAAAATTACCACACCGGTATTTTAAAGTGGCTAAACAGGTATGTTGAAATGGTTGTAGTCATTGTGGCATTTTTTTTCGTTGATTTAGCCTACAATATTTATTATAGATTAAGTCTATCAAATAATTTCTCCTCGAATGATGATATCAGCAAGGAGAGCGGAGCAATGTGTCACACTTCGAACTTTCCAAATACCACTTGGCCTGTCTTATTGACTAATGGATGGATACACACTCCACCACCACCTAAAAGACTTTCACAAAGCATCAGCATGTCACTACCCTACATGGGGCACCACCTCAGCTGACTCGTTCACGGAGATCCACCCAGACAAAGTTTGTCCCCCCCTAGTCCATCGATCCGACACTCGACAAGCAACCAACCAAGGCCTGTAGATGGGCTACGGTTGGCTGGCAATGGAGGCCAACATCCTCGAAGAGGAGCATGCTATCCATGAAGCACCATGGTGGTGTCATCTGCTGTCATGTCCACCGTAAGATCATTTGGGGTAATAGCTTGGCCTGATTGTCCCTCCATGAGAGGACAGGAGGTTTGATCATAGCTTATGCACCCACAGCCAAAAAACACCACCCTACGATGTCGTGCATAAATTGTTGCCAAACACTACCCTCCAGCAAACCCTCCTGATTAATATTAGGCAACAGAGGCTGAGGCAAGTCCAATCTACAATCACCCTAGGCAAAATTGAAGAGGGTCACCAGCTCAACCAACAAAGACTCCATGCATAAATCCACCCCGAGAAGGGGTACCAGCGGTGGAACTTAGAAGTAATGTTGAACGCAAGGAAAATTTATTAGATAGTCTTAGTCAACAATAAATGATGTAGACTAAGCCAATGAGAAAACGTTACAACAGCTACAATCACTTCAAAATACCTATTTAAACTAAGTCTATCTAATAATTTCTCTAAAGCAAGTCCAACAGTCTCATCCAGACAACAACTATCTTAATAGCATCAGAGGCCGGTGCAAAATTGGGTCACCGGGCTTCTGACGGAAGCACACAGCAAGTGACCAACCAACATCCCATCCCCTAAAACTAAAAGTGAATCGAAAACCCATTGTTATTGATATATTTTCTACGGTGAAAGACAACTCTATTTTGTTGCTAAGGAACATTCTACAATTGAAGCTTTCTTTCTTCTGATTGGCAAATTTTGCTTGCTGCCATGCAATGTGTACAAGGCAGTAAAATATTTCTACTAGAGGTACGTAAATGTGTCAGGCTTTTTCATGACAAACTGCTTGTCGACGAGTTCCTTCACTGCTAGCAAAAGTTTCAGAAGAAATTTTTTGCAGGATTTTGAAATTCTCTTACTGCTAGCAAATCCACATGAATGCAAGAATAATTTCAAATTTTGAAGTATCATAACCAGTCTTCACCAAAAAAAAAAGGTATCATACCAGTAAGCATATCTTAAAGAAAGTTTCTCCCAAATTCCTATGAAACATCATCTGTAAAGCCAACATCCATGAGCACTTGTTTTGAGTGTTCCATCTTACCATTATGTCATCTAAAAAGAAATGAAGAATTCATCTTTCCTGATCACCAGTAGATTAAATTTAACTATTAACATTGTTGGGGCATGCAATCACAATCAATCAAGGTAGATAATGAATATATGGTGGAATATAGTGAATAAGTCTGTACTATTTAAATCGCTGGTTTTAGATTATCACATTACAGTCTCAAAGTCTCACAAGTATCAAAAGGATTAATTACACCAAAAACCTTGAACTATTTGGAGGTTTTCGATTTCCTCTTGAACTTTGATTTAGTGCAATCAAGTCGTCATACATTTCAATTTTTTCAATTCAAATCCTGGCTGTGAATTCTGTTTGGCTACCATAACGGAGTGGGCATGCAATATCATATGACTTGCTGATGTAGTAAAAAAGAGTGATGTGGATAAGTTTTTGTCCCCCATTTTTATCTCTTCAATTAGGGTTTCAACTTTCATTTCTATCCAAATCCCAACTCTCCTTGGTGGTATTTCCCTTGGGCGACAAAAGACGGTCAATTGAGAATGATAGGAAAAGGGAGAAAGAAAGAGATGCATTACGTAAGAAAAGATAGTTCGAGTGATTAAATCTAAGCATTTTTATATTTTTTTTCTTTTTTGTTCTATGTTTTTTGGTTTCTTTAGGTCATAGTTTTTTATTTGAGGAAGAAAAATTAAATGATTTTGATTTGGAGGAATGGTATGCATTTAACTATTAATTCTTTTCTTTTACTTTCTCCCTCGAGAAGTTCAATAAGTTGGATTGATATGGGCTAAGGTATAAGGTTTTTTTGGTTTCCTTTTTAGAGTTCTTCATCCCTGATCTTGGGTTCACAAAGAAGAGAAAAGTGTTTGAAATGAGTTACTACATCATGTTCTCTGGATATCGTTATATAGATTGTCAAGTTAAAAAAAAAATAATAAAAAAAAATTAGCTTTCAAGAGGCCCCGGGTAATGGATTCGAACCCATTGTCATATTTCTCTATCTTTATTTTCCTTGTTCTTAATTTTTTGATTCTATTGTTTATACTTTGGATGAGAAGAAGGAAGAATTTCAGTTTTCAGAGATTAAGAACACTATAATGATCTTTTGCTTATTCATTCTCTCTTTTTTCTTCTTTTCCTTATTTTTTCGCACTCTTTCTGCTTGCCCCTCAGCCATTGCGGGTCTCTAGTAGCCGGATGAGAAGAAATGATGGAATTAGGAAGTGAAACCCTAATCAAAGGGGGAGAGAGGAGGGGGGGGATTTCAAAGCTTCTTTGTTGTATCAATAAAGAGAATAATAAATCAACAATTTCTAACAAGTCACATGACGGCACATGATCACACCATCATAGCAACCAAATGGAATTCATAACCAAGTTATAAGTTGAAAAATTTTGAAAGTTTGATGATATGATTATACTAAAATAAAGTTTCGAAGGAAATTGAAAAATCCCAAATAATTCAGATTTTTGGTGTGATTAATGAAATAATTTATTAGTTCTTCAACCTCATACATAATTGAAACAACCAGAAATAAGGGTATTTTAGGTTTCCAGCTTGTTGGAGTACTAATAGAAAAGATAGGTATTGTTGCTGCTAGTATCTGATCTGACACTAGAGCTGACAGATGTAGGATGACTGGAGCTTGATTTTGTACCAAATGAGAGAGAATCTGCAAATTAAGTTTCTAATTGGAGTTGTTTTCGATAGAAACCTTCGGACGCTCAAGTTAATACCAAAGAATAGTAGAAAGGAAGGAGAGAGTTTGGGCTGAGAACTTATCTAGAGGTCCTTTGTGCCCCATTATTTATAGATGAGGCAGCTGGTCATTTTTAGAAATATGGACAGAAGTGGTAGAAAGAATCACGTTGTTTCTATTTTATCTGATCGAGGCAAGTCGTTATCCATTCGTTCTGAAGCACATATGGAATGTAGGGCTGATAAGGCAATTACTCAGGATATAACTATTAGCATGAATCTCGGCTTCTTACCTCGGCTTGGCATGGCCCGAGCTAACCAAGTCAACATTAGAGTCAAGGTCTAGATAACATCGAGCATGGTCAAGATAAACTGTCATCCCATAATAAATATCTAATGCAACTTCAACATTCTTCCATCACTTAAAATTTTCTTCAAATTCTTGGACCTCAAAAAATGAAACAACAACAGAAATCGGGCTGTAAAATGAACCTCTCATATTCTTAATATGTATAAAAGAAGGGGAGAAATTAAAAAAGCTGAAAATAAGGAAGAGGTAGACACCTCTTTTAGATGGGTTCGGATTGTATCCTTCGTGCAAAAGAATGATTGGTTTTATTTTGTGGTGTCAACTATTGATCGCATTTTGTACAGCTTTCAAAGGCCTCCATCCTTTCCTCACCCTCCATCAACATAGATCACAAAGCAGCCATTGCATTTTTAAAACCATGGGAAGTGCGATCCAATAGTTCACACAGTGAAAGAAGATCAATTATTCTTTTGTGTGAAAAATACAATCCGTACTCCTCTTAGATTAGGCTGTTCCTTTCTCTCTTTCCCCTTCTTCAAGATCTGGCTGCCACTTATTTAATCTTCGTTAATCTTGTATTACCCTCCTTGAATTCTTTGTATCCTGCTCAACAAATCAAGGGACTTTATGAGCATCGTGTTTTAGAAGAAATTGTAAAAGATCATTTCATTTCACTTCCCAATCTGAAGATAGCTTTAGTCTATTTTTCCAGGAAAAAAAGGGCCGTTGAGCTTTCACCTCCAAGTGTGGCCCGGGAGGGTGTTACAACAGCTTTCACCTCCAAGTAGTTGACTAAAAGTGAGGTAAAAGGGACTTACTCGAGCTAGCTCAATTCACAAAATCCTTACAGGCTTTTTAATGGTTCTGGAGATCCTAGAGATCTACCTTTTTCGTAACTTTAAGAGGAATGGTGAGCTCATATGACAAAAGAAGTAACAAAACGAGAGATGCATAAAATTCGGTTCACATTGCAGGAGACCAAAATTATACACCTGATTGGGAAAACCATTGCCTTATAGAGGTCAAACTGTAAGATTACTTCATTATACATCATAGATCATAGGCTCGAAACAGAAAAAAAGGTTTTCTGCGAGTGAAGATAAAGCTGCATACTGTTGACCTCACACGATGGCAAGAGCTTTGTGCACTGAACCGTGAATCCTTTGTATTTCAAATTATATAACTTGGCATCTCTGCATAATATATATATATACAGTAAGATTTACTTTTATGATGCTTAATGAGTATTTAGGCATTTACATATTTCTAAATTGGGTTTTGCTATGGAGCATTGCTACGGTGCTCTAAAAGATATTTTGGTCTCTTGATTTTTTATATATTTTTGACCATCGAATTAAATATGAACTACTCAGATTTTAGCTCGATAGAATATTCAGGTGCATGGCTGATGTGATAAATATTTTAAAAATTAAAATTATTTATTATCATGATCAAATTATTTTTTTTCAAAAAAATCTTCTCTTTCTCCATAGGCCATCGAAGGGGGTGAACGCGAAGGAGCCGTGGGCGCCGAGGGTTGAAAGGAAAGGAGGGGGCAGTGGCAACGACGGCGGCACGGAGAAGCTGCGGACCACAGAGGGTCGGGGGGGGAGGGATGGGGGGTGGCGTTGGCGCAGAGAACCCACGACCATGGAGGGGCGTGGGCCGTGGAGGGCCAGAGGGGAGGGGGTTGGGAGGCGTGGAGAAGCCACGGCCGGGAGGGGCGTGGGTTGGGGGGTGTGGCGCGGAAAAGCCGAGAGCCATGGGAGACATCAGGGGGTGGGGGCGAGGGGGTGTGGTTGCGGTGGCACAGAGAAGTCTCGAGGGGAGGGGGCACATAGGATCGGGGGTGGGCGCAGAGTAGCCACGGTTGTCGGGGATGGGGTGGGGGGCATGGAGGGTGTGAAATCGAGAGAGGAGGCAAGAGCCATCGGATGGGTTGGTGGCGCGGAGAAAGCGCAGGCCGTGGGGGGGCGCATGCGGAGGGGCAGAGAAGGCTCGAGGGGCTGGGTGGTGGTGTGGAGGAGGTACAAGGGGTTGGGGGGAGTGTGGAGGAAATGCAGGTGGCACCGACGGTCGGAGAGGTGGAGGGAGGGTTGGGCGCGGTGAAGCCACCGACAAAAAAAAAAAAATATATATATTATTTTTTAAAAAAATAAAATATATAAAAATAAATATCTAATAATATTAATATTTTTTTATAATAAAAAATTATAAAAGAACAATACAGAATCCTTCTAACTTTTATGATCCTTAATGGCTACTTAGTTATTTATATATTTTTAATCTGCTAGTTATATAAAAGGCTGTCATTGCTGACAAGTCTCTTAGTTTTTGTTTCCGTTTGCTTGCGATCCTTTTCGGATGCATTAAGAATTTTTAAGCAGATTCAAATCATTCTCATGCAAATGTCATCTGTGTTCCTTGAAGTAGAAAATCTCTCAATTCAGGTTAGAGTCTCGCAAGATTACAGTCAAGATTGTAGCCTACCTTTTCCCGTAAATGGTCGCCAACTTAATTAGTCTCTCGACAAACGCGCATGGTTGAGAAGAAGCATAAACATTGCAAAGGTACTGTAGAAAATGCAGAGAATTAGCAAGGGACTGGGAAGGCATATGGGCTTTATTTTTGTCGCTGGAATTTTCTCAAGATATTACCGTAGAAAATTCTCCCTCAAACCGGACAAAATCTATTCGTGAGGAAACGGAGCTCTCGACTGATCCGTCCATGATTACTTCTTTTCGTAATTAAATCTTGGCCCACAAACTCATCTTCTGTCCACAGCTTTTATCGTCAGGTGCGTTAAGCTCCCGGAACTCGTGGTGCGTCGACGCCCCGGATTCCGCATCATCCGGACCATGACACGACTTGGACCGTACCGGTTCACAGCGGTCCAGCTGAATCTTGTCCACCATTCTGCCCGATTCCTCCGTCCAATTATTGATTGGACCAGTTCCAATGGACCACGCCAAATCCCACGGTGGATAACTCGCCAGATTACCCCTTGCATTTCACCAATTCCCGATTGAGCCTTATCCACCGTGCATATGCTCCGAGATTTGCGGTGGTCCACTTGGACTTGGTCCACGCAATACTTTCTCGATTCCCCGTAGCCGACGGAGCCGGTCCGGAGTCCCGACCCAGAAGCGGACCACGGCTCAGTTGACCGAAGCGAGGCAGAACAGATATTTCGGCGAGTGAGGGGGCGATGAGGTGGACGCGCGGGGGGCTCATGGAGCAACGCCTCTGCTGCTTTCCGACACGCAATGTTCTCGCGCCCCGCCCTCTCCCTCTCCCTATATGTACGGTCTGGTCACCACCCTTAGCCCTTGCTTCCTTTCTCCCCATTCCTCTCCTCTCCCTCAGGCCTAGGCCTTCTTCCCTCCTCTCTTCTAGGTTTTCGGTCGCCCGAATTCCATCGATCCTCTCCGATGGCCCTCTGTGGGATCGCCGCCTTCCACCCGGTGGTGGATGGCTGCGACTCGCGGCGCCTCCGCTGCGCCAGCGTCCTTGGCGAGCCCTCTCCGCCGCGGTTCTTGGTCGGATCGCCAGCGTTGAGGGGCTGGAGAGCGAGGTGCTCGGCGGGGAAGATCGCGTCGGGGCCCGAGTCCCTAGGCACGGCGGGTCGGACCGGCGGTTCCTCCTCCGTCGTGGAGGACGCGGCGCCATCGGAGGAGGAGGAGGACGACTTGGATCCCGGAATCAAGTTCAAGATGTCCGACTTCGCTGTCTCCGATCAAGTCAGCGTCGGCCTTCAAGGGAGGGTGCGCGGCTTTCTTCCGATTCGTATTTAAATCTTGATTTAAATATAAATGTACCTGTTTAATTATTGTCCTAGTGCATGTTTAGTCGGACGAGGTGATTTTTGAGGCAACAGTAAGAGATCCCGAGAGGTGAGTAGAGTTTGTTGGTAAATTTGATCTGAGTGGATCTTTTGATTCTTGTTGCCTAAAATTGGAGAAAAGCTTAGTTTTGATTGAGGAGTGGTGGTCTTCTGTGTAGCCCATTGTACAATTCGAGAGTGGTACTTCGACAGCTTACCAGCGTGCAAGCCAAGCGCAGAGGTCGACGGGCATTAGAGGTTTGCTTCATCTAATTCATTGAGCAAGATTTTATAATATAACGAATACAATCTTGATTTTTATCTGGACCAAATTGCAATGAAGAATTTTACACTAAATGTCTTTTGTTTACGGATATTGTTCAGGTGCTGAAGAAGCTCACTCGGCGCAGGATCATGTATCACTCATATGCAATGCAAGTTCATGGTTATGTGTCTCCATCAGGCAGTGAGGATGATGACTCCTTCACCCTGGTGCACGGGGTGTGTGTCCATGTCCTCCGCCGCCATAACCTCTAAATCATAATCTTTACAAAATGCAAATATTTTTTATTGAAATTTGCTAGACCAGAGATTTTTCATCGAGATACATTGATCTTTAAAGGAACTAAATTCATGATTCACTTATGTTTAATGTTCGTGAACCTGACATTGAAAATGAACAATTTTGGTATGCCTCGCTGTGGAATTAATTTTGACAGTTATAAATGGAGGATAATGTGGTTACTCTTGTTCTGCAGTATCATGGAAGTTATTCTCTAAGGCACTGGCTTCAGCTCTCAGATTGGCTTCCAACCTTGGAAGCCACTCTGGCATTGGATGAAGAATATGTTAGAAGGGTTGGGGATGACACAGTAGGAGGGCCTGCTGTTACCCGACAACTGCGCCTTACCAGGATTTTGATGAGAGACCTTTTGATTGGTGTAAGCATGTTCCTTTCACATATAAGTGCATTGGATATCGGTTATTTTCTGCTGCTGTTTATTATGTCTGCTCTATCTCATTTGCAGGTGAATTACTTGCATAGTCATGGGTTGGCCCATACGGAGTTAAGGCTGGAAAATGTGCATATAAGCCCAGTTGACAAACATGTCAAAGTAAGCAGATAGTTTGGTTTACCTTTTAAATAGTAATGCCCTATGTTGCTTTGCAGACATTGTTTAGACATGATGATCCGGGTATAATGAAGAAGAGTTGCACATTCAATTGATTTTGGAATTTAGAATCATACTCCTTTTAATTTTGTTAGAGCAGGTTAATGTGATTTTGAACAATTGACGCACATTTCAACACCATTGATTTGCACCAAAGTATAGTCACACAGTTTAGACTTCAGATGCAATATGATGTCAAAGTATTAGAATGTATATTGGGAATTGGAAGGTTATGTATCTATGGACTACAACCAACTTAAGAGTGTTTTGGATGCATAAGTATGTTATCTCTGTGATATTACCTACCCGTGGAGGAAAGGCTTCAAAAAGGAAGTAAGAAGGTGAAGGAAGTTAAGGATCAAATGAGGTTGTACAACCCATTATACCAATATTTCAGGGATACCAAAAAATTCATGATTTCATTGTCCTAAATTTTTTGGGTTTATATGTCCTTTAACTTCTTGTTCTTGATTTCATCTACTGGACAGCTCTCATTTGCTTGGGAGATTGCACAAACATAAATTTTGTTCTTTGGACATTGAAGGAGTACCTTTTGGTATTAGTCCCTGATACGATACAATATCTCTTAGGAATCCATGCTTATCTGTCTTGATACAAGCATATCTGTGACAGATCAACATAGTATCTAGATGAATTACCTTCTATTATTATATGCTGTAGGCACTCAACCATCGTTTTCATCAATTTTCAGAATGTGTTGAGGCCAGTCTTTTACATCTTCCCCCCTCTTTTTCTGGTGAAGCCTCTTCTATCTTCACTAGACACATCAACACAAGCAAGGAACATGGTCAATGGTCAGATAAATTCTGATCACCCAGGCCCCTTGTGAAATGCAACCAAGCAAAATCTTCTTGATGGAGCTCATGAAAAATAACTTTATCAAGGCCTGATATGGTAATTTAATATATAATGAACCTTTATAAAAATAATCAATCAATGTTGTTCATGTTTGGTTGATCACTAGCCTTGTTTGATAGCGCAAGAAAACTTTTATCTTACACATGTTCAGTTAACATGATTTCCACAACATTTGCTATTCATGTTGCTAACTGGAGTTCCATTTAATCTGAACTCTGAAGATCTCCTGATAAAAAATATCTTGACATATAAGCAGCAATAAATGTCTTTTACGCTTGGAAATGCAAGGAATCATAGTTGACAAAAATGTATGTTTTGGATATGGCCCAATTGTGCAGCAATAATAATTGGTGAAATACTTCACAGTGTTGAGCATACCATTTACATTAATACGATAGATATTGATGAAAGTACACATTTACAACATACCAGCAAATTCTTATATACACTTACTCCTTTAAAACTTGTAGTGGATTACTCATGGCAAGTTTATCAAGGAAGCATGGGAGATATCGAGTTGAGTGCATAATTAATATCCTGCCGCTTGGTGATTTCTAACAGAACATCGACCTCTGCATGCCTAAGCAGCTCTTGCAACATTGGATTACATAGAAAGCTGAATAACATTGTGTTTTTCATACTAGAGAGGACAGACATGTATATCTGACAAAAGTAAGCTTAATTAAGGAGACTTTTATTCTCCAATTTTAAAAGCAACCCAACATCCATAAGATTGGAGGTGTTTTACTTCAGTATATTGTAGTGCAAAATGTTGACCTATGAATAAGCAATTGGTTCATCTTTGGATCTTACATGCACCATCAGCAGTTGATGCACTGTGTACAAGGTGTGGATCCTAGAATCTTGTTTTTCTAGTAAACAGGATTCTTTTTGTTGTAATTAATAGGTTCAGGATTATTAATTTTATGATCATAGTTTTCCTTTTATTTTAGAGTCTAAGGTTGGATGGATTTCTCTTAAGTTTCGGATAGGCTTGGTAACAAACTCTAGTTGAGGAAGTGTCTAATATTATGTAAAATTGTAGCCATCATTTGTGATGTTGAACTGATTTGCATCATAAGCCAACTCAAGAATGGTACGTGTATATTCAAGTTTATAAATTCTGCTTTTTTTTTTTGTTTTTTGAATTAAGTTAGAAGACACGTATGATATACATCATATTAGGAAAGTTTCAGGTCAGTTCTGTGTTACGTAAATTGGGGATTTATTAAATTTAAAGCATTGTTAGGGTTGGAATAAGATGCACTGCCTGTAGGGGTAAGGTCATTTTGCAAGCAGTGGTTAATTATGATTTAGTTTATTGTCCCCTTTGAACTCTCAATTTTCCTTCAAAATGACTGTTGAACCCCAGCCATGCATAAAATATCCATTGCTAAAATTTTCAGGCATTTTGTTAATAAAACAAGGAAAAAGCATGCCATTTCAATGTCAGTTTCAAAACTTTATGGAACCTCACTTGAAGATGGATACTTTTACTCTTGAGTAGGGGAGATAAGGCAAAGTTCAAGTATCAACAGTTTAGCTAAAAATTGTGTGTATGTGTAGAAAGACAAATATACAGGCATATTATTGTTCATGTGTTCATGCACATGCAAAAACAAAAGTGAATGAAATATTGCTCTGCAGTTGCATTCAGCATGGGAATCAGTCATTTAATCTATGTATAAACTGGTTCATGTTATAGCTTTGGCATTTTTTTAGTAATGCGGACATTATTAATACAGTTATTATTAGGTGGGCATTCTTGGAAATGCAGTTGATTTCTTTGACAACAGTTCAAGTGATAGCACGGTGGAGGGAAACACTGACAGGAGGAGATTGATGATCGCATTTGACATGAGGTATGAAAGAAAACATGTTGAGCTAATGGGTTATAAAGATCTATGGTATTACATAACATTTTTCATGGCAATTTTGAAAAGCTCTATTTTCAATCTGTTGCCTAGATGTGTTGGTTTCATCACGGCAAAATTGGTCCTAAGGGAGCTCATGGATGCTTCAGTCTTCATGAAATTTAAGTCTTTTTTGAATAAGGTTTGTTTTTTAGTTTTGAATGAAGAATCTTTATTTCTTATGAATAAAAAGAAAATATATAAATTCACCTGTAAATGTTCTTTCTCTTCCACAATATTGACACAGCACTTCTTTAGGATGTGCATTTATTGCTCTGCAACTGAAGTAAAATATGTAACATAACTTCCTATCTTTATTGTACAAGTACTTCAACTGAACCCATGATATATATATATATATATTAATTTGATATGTACATCACATATAGTGTCCTTCCAAGAATGCTCGGTTGTGTGGGTTCATTCATTATCTATTTTCTGTGCATATTTAAATAGTTGCAATTTGGTTATGCAGCTTAGGTTTATGAGCACTCAATTCCGGCTTTTTGGGATTGAATGAGTTGCATGGGACAGTTTTACAAAACTAGATCATCAGAAGCTTTGGATATCAAGATACGGATATGCAGTATGACTAGTAGCAGTAGCAGTAGCTGTTGTTGTTGTTCTTGTTAAGGATTCTGTTGTGAAATTCCAGACAGGTTGGATATGGTTAAGAACAATATTCTTCAATTATTTGTTGATCTAGGGAACAGGATTGGTGAAAATTGACTTTGGTAGCTCTAATCTCTTTGGTTGAAACAGACATATGGAGATGGAAATCATTTGATAGGGATTTAACACCAAGGGGATGTAACTATTTATATTTGTAGGACTTTTTTCAGCAATCTAGTCTAGGGGAATGTAGGTGGAGAGGAGCGACAACTGGAATGGGTTAGTTTATGAAAGTAATATTGTATTTATCTATCCATAAAATAATCATCACATTTGAATTCTCATGCCTTTGAGATACCCCTCGATGGTGCAGAAAAATAAAACAGCTATGATAAATCTCATGTCTTCATTTGTAAGGAAGAATAAGAAGAAGAAAAAGCTGTGACAAATCTTATTATCAGATTCATCTCTTAAATGGTGAAAACAGACCTTGAAAACTTCCAATATGGATAACTTCTGTGCAGAACATGAATGCTTCTGGCCCCCATCTTCTGCTCATTTTTATTAGTCAACTCCATGTTAACATGGAATAACCATTATGTTTGTGTGATCACAGGGAAATAACCCAGCATGCCTGCGTGAGTTTCTCTTGCCAATTCTGTGCCGAGAATCTCCATCTGGAAATGCTGGTTTGCAAGTTAATATCAATTTACATTCTATAGCCTCCAGCATAGTTGAATTATGGAAACTTTAGTAAACATGGTTTCTTACCTCCATATCTATGTTAAAATGATGTTTGTCTTTATTTAGATGCTGGACAGGAACTGGGGTGCTGGATGGAATCTTCTGTCACTGCTGCTAGCAACAAAACCTTCTGCAAGGATAAGGTAGATTTTCTAGCAAAAAGTCACTATATAGAGCAAAGAAAAGATTATTATTTTTCCTTGTTTAGTTAGTATATCATGTGAATGCTGTCAATATTTCAGTTGTGCAACACTTTCTTTTTGTTAAGACCTTACCTTCTTCCCCTTTGGAGAGTTAAATTTTCTCAGTTCCTATCCATCATTACTTGAGAAGGAATGATTTGTAAGCACATCATACATCAGCTTCCACATATTTCTTACATTACTACGAGTCATGCTGATTCTTGTTCATTTTCAAGCAGTTGCTTGGATGCACTGAGGCATCCCTTTCTGTGTGGGCCTAAGTGGCGGGTACGCCCATCCATGGATGTCATCAGGTGGGGTTTAGGTTCAACAGCTGTTCGGATGGCAGAAGATTACATCTACGGCCAACATCAGGTATCTGAATTCCTGATATATATGTAAGATAGAACTTCATGATGACTCAGCTATAATGCAGTTCAAACAAGTTTGTTTGGCTTAAATCCATTGTAATATAATTATGAGAATGGTAATGCTCTAGACACTACTTAGAAGACTCTCCTTTAGAGGCATTGGCCTACAAGAAGGAAAGCTGGCATGGTACAGGTGCAACTCCCACCTTCATCAGGGGTTCTCTTTCTTTGGGCATCTAAAGCATTACCATTATAAACTCATGATGCTTGGTTCATCTTTTCACTATGACTGCATAAGATTTTTTGACTGTTTCTTCCTCCTCTTTTTTTTTTTTTTTGTTGTGTGGTTCCAGCGTAGCCGGATAGCTTATTTCATTGAATTGATGGAGTTGCTAAACCCCCATCCGAGACGAAAGGTAAATACCACCCTAAACTCTTCTTGACTTTTCCTGTTTTTGCTAGGCTTCTTAGGGCTTTTGATTTGTTTTTTCCCACACCTATGTGGTATCCATGTTGTTAAAGCTGGAGTGAAATTTTGGCAATCAGACGCTGCTATTTCTGCAAATGAGACTGTTTTTCTTTCATATTTATCTGGATATCTTTAGGATATATAATTGATTTTAATTATGTTTGAGATCATTAGAGATTCTTTTTATATTTTTAAAATTTCCTCTTTACAACGGAGCATGGATTAGATTGATCAGAGGTGCTGGGTTCTTTCTCATGTGTCAACAAGAGAGGATTTGAAATTTGTTGAGCAATCGACATAAAGAAAGTAAAAGATCGAGAGATAGGAAGTAATGAATAAATGTGATTAGAAATAACTGTGATACATGATAAAAGGATTGATCATGAAAGAGGAGGAAGAAAAAGTAGTCTCCACAGTTCAATCACGATTGATTCTATCACTCAAAGACCATATAGGAGTTAGTCGATTCCTTTGCTTGTAGGTGGGATGAGATACATTCTTTAGGATAGAAAGATGTCAACCACCAACTTCACACATCACTCAAACTCCATGCATGAGTAGGCTAACTCTCCACACTATGGGTCCCTCGACCTTCACATGCAAACATGTTGAACCTTCAGTTTATGGGAACCTTGACATCCATGTAGGAGGAGGTTGAGTCTTCGCACTTTGAACCACTCCACATCTATGTGAGCGCTGATAGAATTTTGCTTTTTGGGTAGGATTGGAGCTGTCTTGCGTGATGGTTGAAAGATCATTCACTACCAACAAAAGCTTTGAATCCCAAAATCCTAGAAGGGGGTCATCAGACCAAGTGCTCCA
The DNA here is from genome assembly GCF_000442705.2 of Elaeis guineensis. Classification (NCBI taxonomy): domain Eukaryota; kingdom Viridiplantae; phylum Streptophyta; class Magnoliopsida; order Arecales; family Arecaceae; genus Elaeis; species Elaeis guineensis. The sequence goes on along the minus strand of NC_025994.2, from coordinate 120,210,685 downwards.
TAGAATTATAATATAAGATAGAAGGCAATGGGCTAGTAGCAGAACTGTTGCTTTTGTCGAATATTTTGAAGCAGAGGTAATTCTTATGATGGGATGAAAGGGTAGTTATTGCTAGAAATAACTTCCCCTAGGTAGTTCATTCCATGAAATACCACCCCTTGACGGTTAAATTCAGCAAAAACCACCCACATTTGGTTCTCATAGATGTGCAATTTTTTTATCTCAAAAATTTTGTATAGTGATATATATGCAACTGAGTAACTATACAATTAGACTTGATGTGCATATTGGCATCATTTATATGTGTTTTATAGCATACATATATTATATTGAGCATTATTTAAATTATTGATATATGAATCCTGTTATTTTCTTATTGGCTAATTTTATTGTAAGTGTTTTCTATTTGATATGAGTATTAAAAATTCTTATTGAACTGTAAAACTTATACTCTTTTTTTCCTTCAAGAGTTGCAAGACATAGCATCTTATAGGTCTTGTATGGTCTCTAGGACTTCGCTTTAGGTTTTATATGGTCATGTCACGTGATTGATCCATATGTTAGGTTTGAGACATGACAAGTCATTAGAGCAAGTGTTGCATAGGATTTTAAATGATGATTGTAGAAAAGTTATATGTAAATATGTTGAAGGAGAGAGGCAATCAAGGTCATCTCCATACTTTTAATGATAGGAAGAAATGGAAGTTATGATTGGAAATAACTTCCATAGGTAGTTTTTCTCATGAAAAATCGCCCCTTAATTGTAAAATTCAGCAAAAACAACCTACATGTGGCCTCTTAAATGTGTGAACAGTGGCCAATAATGATCTGTTTCAGATTTCATGCATGTGTTTATTATTTGACCAAAGCTATGGCCAATTTATGATTGTTGACCCATACTTTATCGATCCATTTGATTTTTGGTGACAGACAGTTCAAGTGGATAGACCTTTTCAGTCACTAGCCTTGCAAAAAGATTTGCAGTTCAATCATGAGCAAATAAGTGCTCATAGCTGCTTATGCTTATAAAAGGAGGGAGAGATAGGACCCTTTTTTTTTTTTTTTGAAATTTTATGTTCCCACCCACCAGTGCCTTACGCAAAAGATTTGCAGTTCAATCGTGAGCAAATAAGTGCCCATGGCTGCTTATAAAAGGAGGGTTTTTTTTGGGGGGGGAGGGGGGTGGAATTTTATGTCCACACCCACCAGTGCATTCGCGCGCGCGCACTGTTATGCATGCATTTACATCTATACATGTAACACACATACATACATGCGTCATGCAAAGATGATGATTCATCTATTTGATAGATTGATTGTTATATATTTTTAAATCTGCAGAGCTGGCTTGAATTTCTTCCTGGTAGATGGCGCCTAGTGTACTCTACAGGAAGGCATATAGGACTGACACTTCGTCAACCTTCCTCTAGAGTCCTCATTGGCAATGCGTACCTTACCTTCACAAGATCTTCTGGTTCAGATTTCCCTGCATTTTCAATTGCTTCGGACATCAGCTTCAAAGTCATGCCCAAATCTCAGTGGCCTCATGACAAGTCTGGTGCTTCTGGAAGTCTGCATATCAAGTCTTCAGTTAGAATAGCCCCTGGACGAAGGTTTTATGTCAAAGAAGAAACTGAAGCCAAGTGGAAGAGGGTTGGTCACATCAAGGAGCCTCCATCCAGCCTCCCTGCAGTGAAACTTGTTGGAGAGGAAATTGATGTATCAATGAGGATGGACTCTTCAACAAGTACTGATTCCGCCAAGAGCATGCTTCGAGAGGTTCGAACTCAGATCCCACCAGAAATGTTTGATGTGTCCAAACTTGTTTGTGGGACTTACGTGGACTCAAGGATGATGGTTCTTCGTGGGATCAATGGATCAGCTCTGCTTTTTACCAGATCCTGTTTGACAACCGCATGAAAAATCATAATTGTTCATTGTTTTTCTTGATTTGTACATTTCTTTGTATAATCCCAAATCCGTTAGTTTTACCTTATCCTCCCCCTCTCTCAACGTCTCCTTTCAAATGGACTCTTATAAAATTATTGTCTAAGTAAGAGTTTCAGGCGTAATTTTCCATTGTTTTTCTTGATTGTCCATTTTTTTGTATAATCACAAACCATTAGTTCTACTTTGTCCTGTCTTTCAGCATCTGTTTCACATCGTTTTTGTAAAATTATTTTCCAACTGATAGGATCACGTTAAATTTTGTTAACGAGTTGTCATTCTCATTGATCACTAACTCAAGCACTCAAACAAGCAGAAGCAGAACTTTCTCACTTCATCTTCATCTGGATATTTGCCTGGAGGCCTATCAATAACTGCTGCGTATATTATTCATTAGTTCTTCTTGCACCTGAGAAACGACCGAGCATTTTGATCCAGACAACATGGCGAAATTAGACAAGAAATGAACTCAATGTGCAAGAGGTATGGTGTGCGTACAAGGAAATGCCTAAAGCTCCAAAGTGGATAAAAAGTTCTCCAAGCTCTCATCTGCAGCATTTCCTGTATATATTGCAACATTTGTAGAGACTTGACAGACCGACAGACTCGGGTAGACAGCAGCAACGAGCATACACCACCAAGCGCTTCCTCCGGTGGTATCACCCTTACCACTTGGGCAATGGAACGGGTTTGCTCTGCTTAGAGTCAGCCCTGAAAAAAAAGGGTTGATATAGGATAGAAAAAGAAGAATTAACTCCTAATATAAATATTTTAAAAAAGTGTCTGATCAACACTGAACATACTTCATATGAGAACTAGTGTATTTCTACTTTCCACAATCAAAAAACCTAAGCACCAATGAACAAAAAACAGTCTTCAGAAGATTCCTCTCCATGTCACATACAATCAGTAAACAGCGTTATAGATGTTTAAGATGCAAGAGTTAGTTAGCCTCATGTTATTAATGAATACAAAAGAAAAGAGGCAGATCATTAAAACTTTATGAAGAGCATAATACCTATGTCAAATGAGGCCTTCGTGCGGCAGGTCAGTGTATGTTTTCTTGTTATAAATGTTACCCTCCCGTGTCTTCATGCTCTTCTTCAAGGTCTGGTCGCCACTTGGTCAATTGTTTTTGTTCTTGTATTTTATCCTACAGATCCTTTGCTTCGCATATCATTGCGAGTTCATGCATTGGAAACATTTTAGAGGCTGCTTCATTTTACTCTGCCAGCTGAGAAAATTTTGAACTAAACAATAAATGTAAGTTTTCATGTAAAGGTAGTTGATTTTAAGACTCATGCTCATGGGGATAATACTCCTAAAAAAAAAAAAATCTTAACAGTTGCGAACAACTTTCTTGGCAACACCATGGAGAAGCGTAAGCACCAAGTAATACTAGCTAAGATTATGCCCAACCTTAATATTTGGTACAAAGTTCATTAGTTAGGTGATAGAGGTGATTGCTTTTTGGCCCTTCGAATGGTTTATGCAGTATTAGCGATGTTACCTAGAAAATTAGAAAAATATTTTAAAAAATCTCTCTGCTGATTGACAATATTAGTTATCATATACGTACCATTATGGCCAAATATTACATTTGAGTATCAATATGCTCAAAATATCACAATTTCAATTTATAAGCATGAAAAACTAATAAAGATCTCAAGATCAATGATGACAGAATGAGTTATTGTTTAATAAACTTGCAGAAAACGAGAAATCTGTACGTGAATGGATTTAATTTCAGTAAAGTTCTTATTGTTAGGTATATATAGAAACAACGCACTCCATGCTGGCACCTCCAGTCCTTGAGATGATGCTCAAATGCCCGTCGTCCCCCAATAACTAATTCCTATATATTTCACACTTGGATTCCCAGAAAAGATGATATGATCATCAAATTGCCAGTGAATCAGAACTACTAATAGTTATGAACCAGCAGACAAAATCATGACCACCTTCCAGTCTATGAATTGATTCTCAATCTCCTTGAGATGAAACAGAGGGAGAATCAATACACGTTTCTTTTATTGAAAAAAAAAGAAAAAGAAAAAAGAAAGTGTACTCAACCATGTACATGAACTCATGATAAAATCCATGGAGCAACATATCGAAATAAACACAAAACAAATGCATAGCTAATAATTGAGCTCTGTATGATAACCACATGTAAAAGCATTATATGATAAAATAGAGATCAATGCAACAAAACTTCGAAGTTACATGATATAAACTACCAATGGTGCCATGATTATATTCTCTTGTACCTTGAACCATGCATTGTGTCGATGACTGGATCAATTGAAACGTAACACATCAATGTGCAACTCTTTTCGAGTGATATTTGAATCACTGTAGCACTACTCGGCACACTAATGTCACAAGTATGGTGTGATTCCAAGATGGACATGGAAACCATCAAGGTTGCCAAGATAAAGATTATGAATAGCAGTTTATCACCAAGACAAATATTGCTGGTAGTAGTAACTCCACTTAAAACTGCAAACATCATATATTCGATATGATCCATGACATAGAATGACAGAAAACAGCAATAACTCAAACTGGCAAGATAAAATAGTAAATCAAGGTATATCTGCTATTTGAAAGGTTGTGCATTCTATGCAGTTGAGTGAAAATACCTCGGCAAGACCATGATGAAAGGTTGTGCATTCTATGCAGTTGAGTGAAAATACCTCGGCAAGACCATGAAGCTTATTGAGCCAGTAGGGTATAAGCTTGTCATCCCAACCCATAGACAACTTCAGAGGATCTTAAAAATTTGCTGCTCTTCATCATCACTCTCAGTACCAGCTTTTATTTCCTCCTGCCTGACACAACAACAGCAAATTTATTGAAACTTCTTAAAACCAATTAAGAAGGCAGCAACAATATAAGAAACTCATGAAAATGAAAACACAAAATGTAGTTAAAGGCTTGTAAATAAGATTTTGGATACCAAAACTTAAGAGACATTCACGTAATATATGAAGAACCCGCAAATCTTTACAAAATCTAGTACCAAAATACACTTAAAGATATAAATTGCACTTGGAGTGTGGTTCTGTACTAGAAATGAAAACAAAGAATGTAGTTAAAGGCTTGTAAATAAGATTCTGGATACCAGAACTTAAGAGACATTCACATAATATATGAAGAACCCGCAAATCTATACAAAATCGAGTACCAAAATATGCTGTTAAAGATATAAATTTCACTTGGAGTGCAGTTCTGTAATAGAATGTTGAAATTTACTGCCATAAGAACAACTAAAACTGCATTTAGTTGTCCAAGCAAAACTGTTTACAATGTTGCTCTAAAGCAAAGGTGAAGAGCAGAAAGCTCAAAACCAGCACAGTCAGCAACTTATTTAGAATTTGTTGCAGCAATCAGTGAAGCAATATATGATACTATGCCAGCATGAATCATAGACTTCTAACCAAGGTTTGCGGTGCCGCTACCGACGGCCATATCGACCGGCCGATGGTACGGTATGGTTCCATACCATACCGGACGGATGCAAACCGACGAAGGCAAAGGATCCGAACCGGGAGAAGAAAAAGACAGAAAGAGAGAGAAATAGAGAGAGAGAGGGAGGAAGAAAGAAAAAGAGGGAGGGAAAAGAGTCGGAGGAGCCGCCGGACAGCCTCCGGCTGGCCGTCGGAGGGCGCAATCTATGCGTGCGGCTTCACTGTTTATCTCCCCTTTTAAAAAAGCCAGACACGTGAATAGGGGCGACAGCCCCTGTTCCGCGACCACGACGCCACCGTGCAGTTTCCACCGCCTACTGGCCACGGTGGCCGCCTGGAAATCTCCGACAGCCCCTCCGCCGTTCTGTCCTCCCACCGGTAAGTCACTTCCCCCCTTCTCTCTCTCTCTCTCTCTCTCATTTAACAGTCCTATCGGGCAAACCGAACGAAAGCAGCCCTCCAGTTGCTGCAGCGGGCCACCGCCGGCCTCCGACGGCGTCCTCCTCTCTCCCCCTCTCCTCTCTCTCTCTACCTCTGTTTTTCTTTCTTTCTTCCCCGGCACCGGCGTGTGCCGTTTTCTCCGTTGGAACCGTTCCGATTCTCCGCCGATACGGTTTGGTACGCCCCGAACCAGCCGGTTCGGAACGGTTACTCAAAAATCATATGAGGCAAATGATGCATTATTTAGGAAAGCACAGGCAATGAACAAACTAGATAGAAGAAATAGAAATTCAGAAATAGCATTCAAAATCATGTTTAATTTTTAATCTTAATGCATTTACTAGAAGATTTAAACAGAAAATTACAGGAAAAGAAAGATGGCTAGGAAAGTGGGATCAGGGGCAAGGCTATAACAGCATGGGGTATAGGCTTTTAGCTTTAATTGATGGAAACTAACTTGTTCATGAAACAGATGCATGAAGGAAAAATAAATTCTAACAGAATCATGAAACAAGATTTATTTGAGAAGAGAAGACTTAATAGATCTGGCAAACCCTTGACAAAGGCATGGGTAATTGTTTCTAATGGACAAAGTGTAAAGTTTAAGTAGAAAGGGTTCGAAGAATCATGAAACTACAAGAATTACATGCCAGGCCTTAATCAATATGCTAATTTGCACATAACAATTGCCATGATGTCCTTTTACAGTTATTAACAACTTACAACTAACAAATGACCAATTCAGCTAAAGAAGATACCATAAAAATTCTTGGCATTATAAAAGATGCAAAGAATTTAAAGGCTTCAATAATCACCATTATCAGCTAATAAGACAGCAAATGTACAGCAACCAAATGGAATGATTACCTCTTCACGTTCAGCCTCCATCTCCTCATATGTTAAAGTTTGTTTTTTCAACATTTTCCTCTCCTTGTACAATGGTCTATGCAAAGAAGGAAAAAAAAAAACATAAAAACCACATCAAAAAATAATGTGGCATCTAGAATTTCTACATAATTGTATGTTACATGTGATTTGGTACACGGATGTGCCCATGTATCTAATATGCATCTGTGTGTCTGCACACGTGTTCATCAGAGAGAGAGGGGGTGGGGGGGGGAGGGGGGGTGAATAAAAGAGAAAATCATCATCTTAATACACTTGCACAAAGTGCCATTGTTAAATCTACTCATACAATAAAGTTTATATTAAAAATGATGGTTTTCAAGGAAAAATTGATAAATGGATCTCTTACCTCTCATCTTTTACCATTATTGAAAGTCACAGCACAATGCATTGCCTTCTTAAGTTCATTTTTCCAAATATCATAAAAATCCCATATACTAGATATTACCTATAATTGGCCAAATTATCTTACAATCGGTTCTAGACCAAGTGAAAGCTTGCTCTAACAGCAACAAGCATTAGCATGAATCAAAAATCTGGCAATGCACAAGGAAATAATTCAAATGCAATATGACTAACACCAACTACATCAAAAACAAGCCTCTTTTAGCAATTTGCATGCCGTTGTATCCTTGCTTCCATCAAAGCAATTTCTTTCTTAATGGTCTGTCCTGCAACTCCATTTTGCTCTGAACCACATGAACCTTTAGCAAAACATTTTGTCTAATTGCTCCAAGGGATATGTTGAAGAACATCAGAAAGGAAAAGAAGAGCATATTTAACAGGATTTGATTTATTTATGAAAACTAAATACATCAGGCCATTTTTAACAATGTAGTTAAGAAGTGAACTCCAACATATGCTTAACCTTAGCAGAATTAAAAATGTGCATCAATAATGAACTACTTTAGCAAAAGAAAGAATTATCAAATTTTAGGGGCCTGCTTCATTGCTGGTAGCCATGAATGTTCAGTAATTTAAGTTTCATAAAGCTGGAATTATAGCAACTTCAGCTATTATGGGTGCAACATATATGCCTCTTCAGCTACTACAATTTGACCTACCGTAGTTCAACTTGAAACATTTTTGTTGCACCTTAAAGTTACATAATTTGTGATGCACAGTTACAACAAAACAAACACCAAAAATATGGACATATTAGTGACTTGGATTTGACAGGGATTTCTTGTCATCAGTTAGTGGAAGTTAATCTACAAAAGAGAAGAGCTGACATCAATTAATCCACTCCTTATCTTGTGTGTCACACTGAGCAGTTGTTTACAGAAGACATCTACACCTTATCTCTCAAAAAGTCACTACGTAGCTTTAGTTAAGAGTTAAAACAGTGCAGAGCACATGGACAGAAATATTACTATTTGAATTTGGTGATTTACTTGCTCGTTTTTATGTTGGCCATGCATATAAAATTTTGTTTATTGATTTTCCATACAGCTCAGCCTTTCAATAATGGATGTGGATTTTCAGTTGAACAATATAGTGAGATTCATGCAGTACAATAATGAACTTCTAGCATCTTTCCTGCTCAAGAGCTTTTCAGAAACAGACTGATAAAAGACTATGATGGGGGAAAAGGGGTAACTAAATGGAGATCAGTAATGTCAGACATTGGAAGAAAAAAAATCTATTAATCATAATAACAATAACTTGCAAATAAGTTATTTTCAAACAAAATGAAATAATACAATCATATGAAGATGAAGCAATGCATTCAATGAAAAGCAGAAAAAAAAAAAGACTATGCACCCAGATATGAAGTCTCTCTTATATAAGTAGTTGACAGAATCTACAGATAACTACCTTTGTCAGAAATATGCACTCTGATGCTGCTAAAGTGTGCTGCCAGTTTTCAATCCATGAGCAGCTAAGACCTAGCAAACAATTTCTTTTATCAGTACAAGCAATGAACATAACAGGGAAAATAAAGGACCATAAAAGGTTTAAGATGATAAAAAAATTATGAACGAATAATTGGTAAGGCACCTATTTTAAAACCATGGTGTAACATCAAGGCTTATACATCTGATGCATCGCATTATTAGCCTGATATTCACTAGTACTAAAAGCTCTAAACCATAAACAAGGTGGGGGAAAGAACTGAAACCTCTTTTAATTTTTCAGGGCCCACTTCCATAAATTCTTCCAGTACTATAATAATCAAGATCAATCACGGACTCTTGTGATGAAATATGCTCATTTTCTAGCCCCTTGTTTTCCCATCCAAGTACTTTACCATCAGCCTACTGCTCTTCCAACTTGGTCTCCACCTGTGGCGAAAGAAAAAATCATCTCATCAGGCAAATATAACAGCATTTTCTAGATATGCAGAACGCATGGAACATGTAGTATATTCCCCTTCATTTAATGGACAAGGTTTTCACTTATCCTTCAAACCTCAACAACCATGCAATGTTTAGCTCGTACATTAATCAACTTCACTTTCCCAAATAAATAAAAGAAAGCATGCCTCTTAATTGGTGTGAGAGAGAGAAGGTGGGAGGATGGGGGAAGAGAGAGAGAGAGAGAGAGAGCAAACACTGATTGTTTTCGAAGATGTTCATATCCAAATCAGAGTTATGACACACTAGAATTCAACCAAGGGATCATGGTGTTTGAATTTTGGTCACTAAAAAAATAAGATTCTAAGAAAGAACACCAACATCATACCAACTTTTTGAACAAAAAATGTATATGATACACAAATCCAGATCAGCAACAGGCTATCTATAATGATTCTACTTGTCCTGATATTATCCACACGCTGCCCAGTTACCAGAAGCAGGTCCAGTGCAGGTACAAAGAAGCATATGCCTTTAAAAACTTGATAAGAAAACACTTAGAACACAGGTGCACCAACCTAAACATGAAAGATTTTCTGGGGAGATTCGAAGCAGGTTAATCACCCTAAACAGAAGACTTCTGCTCCATGGACTCAAAGAAGATCTTATACAAGGATATGATTAAGTGTATGGAGTTATTCGATACATTACACAGAACACGGGAAGTGGGCATTTAGCCAGCCTCAAAGGATACCCAACCCAAAATGCTTTCAGAGCACTTCTAGAATCTTGAAAATTCTCTAGCAAACAAAAAGCACAATCAAGCAAATAGGAGTAGAAAAATTGAAAAAAGAGATAATAGAAGCAACCCTTGGTAAATCTTCTCTCAGGGTCTTGCAGGGGCTGTGCATGCTCCAAAAAAGAAATCAAATATTCCAAAACAGGATAGGGCTTGTATCTTTCGCGCAAAAGAAGGATTCATCTTCCTCTGTGCGATCCACTGTTTGATCACACAATGGTTGCTTCAAGACCTGTGCAAGCAGATGAATGGAGGAATGCTTTGAAATCTTTGTGGGACAAATCCAGCAGTCTATGTTGTGCAAGATCAATCATGCTTTGGCGCAAAAGATACAACCTGAACCCACCAAAACATGCGACAAATATTCTGTGCTCCCTGCAATGTACAGTAAAAGGGATGATGACATGCATGCTTACAGCAGATCGTAGATCATTAAAATCAAAGTTTGCTGAACCGGTACCGCCGGCCGAAACCCGACGATACGGTTCGGTATGGTTTCATACCGTACCGAACCGACGACCCGAACCGGAAGAAAAAAAAGAGAAATAGAGAGAAATAGAGAGAGAGAAAGAGGAAGAAAAAAAAAAGAGGGAGCGGAAGGAGCCAGCGGGGCCGCCGGACGGCCTCCGACTGGCCGCCATGGCTGTTGGAGGGCGTCGTCCACGCGTGCGGCGCCGCAGGCGTGAAACAGGGGCATCGCCCCTGTTTCACAAATTTTTTTTAAAAACATTGTTTTAAGTGAAGTCGGCAAACAATTTGCCGGCTTCACGATTTTTATTTTTTTTAAAAAAAATTCTTAAGTCGGCAACTCGTTTGCCGACTTCACGATTTTTATTTTTTTAAAAAAAATTCTTAAGTCGGCAACCCAGTTGCCGACTTCATAAGTTTAAAATAAAAAAAAAAATTAAAACAGACGTCGTCTATTTCAAAAAAGAAGAAGGGGGCGGAGCCGCGGAAGGGCTCCGCCCGCTCGACTGCCCTCAGGCCGTCGGCGTCGGCTCGTCGGCCATCGGGAGCCTCGCAACGGAGGCACCGTCTATCTGGTAGGTTCCCCGCCCCCCCTCCGAGCGCTTTCTCTCTCTTTTTTGCTCTCTTGAAAGCCCTATCGGGCGATACGGGGCTCGGAAGCCCTCCGATGGCCGCAGCCGGCCACCACCGGCCTCCGGTGGCTCCCACCTCCCTCCCTTCCCTCCCCTCTCTCTCTCTTTCTCACTTTCCATTCTTTATTCTTCGGTACCGCCGGTGTACCAATTTTACCGATCGAATCGTGCCGATTCTCCGCCGGTCCGGTACGAGATGGGGTGTACCGGCCGGTTCGGCATGGTATGGCAAACCTTGATTAAAACAGACATCATTTTAATATTCGTCTAGTGATTAAACTAAATGAAACCCTGGCCTCTCTCTTTCAGTCCCCACATGCAGATGCAAGCATAGCTACAGCCACCTAAAAAAGCAACTGCACTACATGATTAAAAAAAAAAAAATTAACATGTTGGATCAGAGAGGAAAAAGGAATTGAAAACGAGCATCAATTTAAGCATGATAGAAAATAACATGATAAGAAAGTAGAAGCCAACAAGCTGTTTTCAAACTCATCTTTTGCATGGCAAAGCACAACGTAAAATTTGCAGCCCTCTACATCTTATCCCAGTAAGAATCACTGCTTTAGATAAACCTTAGATAAGCTATAGGATCATACACGGAATTTGTCGGTCTGTGAAAATGTCTCCAAGAAAGCAGAGTATCCTAATAGGCTCTCCAAATTTTGAAGTGATGTACTCGTTGTATAATTCATGCAAACCCAGGTACCAACCAAAAGCTTCCAATGAACAGATTTAAAAGAACGAGGAAAGGTTAATACTCTATGCAAGAAGAATATTATAGATTGGCTAACAATTAGAGATATTGCATAACAAGCTTTGTTGGAATTACCAGTGTGACCAGATGGTTCCATATTATTTAACAAAATAAGTACGTTAGTTATCTTAGTTTTTGGATAGATGAACAGTTGCCTATATCTTACCATGCATGCCAGCATGATCCTACATGAAGAACCATAAAATCCTGCAGAAATTGAAAACATGTATCCCAAATAGAGATCCACTCAATTGACATCACCACTGCAATAAACAAAGTAATAACCAGGAAATTTCAAACACAACCAAAAGCACATATCAAGTCACCAAAGGAGGGAGGAAAAAGAATGTTGACCAAGGAACAAGCCTTTTTTTCCTGAAAATCAGGAAGCTACAGTAAAAGCTTATACTTTTTGATCAATTAAGATCTATTTAATATTTTATCTCTGCATGTGTTGCCAAAGGGAAGCTATGAATTTTAAGGCAAGATGACGTTTTAGATGCAATAACTTAGCCATATTTACAGACTCCAGATATTTCCAGTCTAGTAACTTCACAACATCAGCATTAATTTGAAGGACCATATTGTTTCGCAACATAACTGCACTAAAAAATTAAAGCACCTCGCAACACTTTCTTGCAGTATTATTTTGCTACTTCTAGAAGAGTGGAAACATGTTCTTTCTCCAAATTCCAAATGAAGTAAATTGGGAACCAAGACACAAACAAGCAAACCTTGACCAAAAAAATTAAAGGAAGGATAGAGTAATCATTCATAGGCAAAGAATTTGGAGGATAATTAGTAAGGAGATCCACTAATGATCTTTCTCTGTTGGTTTCAGTTTGGGAGAAGGGGTGGGAATTGGACTAGATATGAATCAGACACTTCTTTGTAAATAGACAACGAGATGGCATTGGTTCATTCTACCATAAGTCACAAAGTAAACATCATTGTTTGCTGTACCCACCCATCGGACTAAGGTCCGAGATTCAGTACAGCGTCAGGGCCGAAATAGCCTGTATGAGGTGGAACCAGTCATTTCTGCCTAGATTCATGTTGTACCAACCCATTCTTCCCAAGTTCAGGCGATACCATGGCTAGGCATGAGAAAAGGGTCTACCAACCCTGTGTCAGTAAAAGGGTTGTGCAATACCGTGGGACTAAGGTGCCAATACGGCACCCAGTAATGGCATAGCGAACCTTAATAAACATACAAATCTCATCTATCCTTCAACTTATTAGAAGAACTCATCAAGGTAACACAAAAAACTCTTGAACTGATTTAAGGACTGTAGAATAGGACTGTTAAACATCCAGGAAAGAGAGCCATCAAAACATTTAAAAATTTAAAATGTTTCAAATCCTAACATGGTAACTAATTCTGATTACATTTACTTTATCTAATGATGTTACCCTCAAAGAATTGTACCCATAGATTCAGTGGCACATAAATCTGCTAATGTAATTGTGATCAAAGTCCAATAACGAAAAGATGTGCCTTCATGAGCACATCCTCTCATGAAATCATGTTACCATATCAATCTTCCTTTCCAGTATGCTTATAGAGAATATCTTTCTATATCCTTCACATATGCATTGGGGTCATGTGTATCATATCATCCTAGAGCATGCTAATGTTCAACAACACATAGCATGCTATACAGTTGGCTTTTCTTGATCTTTAAAAAATCAGAAGTCTCTGAATTTTATTTCTATGACTCCCCATAGCATGGTGAAAGACTACTTTATTCATCATGTTTGGATTATAATCACTCTACCAAACAAACCTATGTGAAAACTGATCACCAAATCACACAAAGGTAATCTCACCATGATGAGCTCATGCTCAACTAAGCCTTGATCCCAAACCAGTTTGCATCAGCTACATGAATCATTTCATCCGTTCTCTGTTCAGGGCCACACTTTTTAAAAGATATAGAGATATCAAATCCTCGCTTGCTACTTCATCCATGTGACTTTCGATCTACCTCTACTCCTCTTTTCTTCGATATCTATCAAAACACTTCTTCATACCGGTGCATCTCTCAACCTACATTGTACATGTACAAACCATCTAAGTCATCTTTCTCTTAATTTGTCCTCAATTTGAGCTACCTCTGCTTTTACAAGTGGTTTCATTTCTTATTTTATCTTTTTCTTTTTATATATTACATGCATCCATTTTGACATTCTCATTTCAACCACACTCATCTTGTGCACATATTTTCTAACTGCCCAATATTCTATACTATAAAATATAGCCAGTCATATCCTATAAAATTTTTCCTTCAACTTGGTAGCTATCCTATGATCATATATTATCCTAATTGCACTTCTTTATTTCATCCAACCTGCTTTAATCCTATAAATAGCATCCTCTACAATCTCCCCTTGTAAATAATTGATCCAAAATACCGAAAATAGTCACTCTTAGGAACTTCATAATCCTTAATTTTTGCTCTACCTTCATCTCTATTTCTAATTTTATTAAAATTGCATTCCATATATTTCATCTTGGTCCTATTTAGTTTAAAATCCTTAGATTCTAATACACTCCATAATTCTAACTTACAATTAACCTGGACCTTTACTTCATGCATTAAGACTATATCATTCGCGAATAGCATACATCAAAGAATATCAGTCGAATATGCCTAGGAAGCTCATCCATAACTAATGCAAAAAATAAGTATGCAGAGCAAATCCTTGATGTAAACCTATTGTAACTGGAAACTCACAAGTATTACTACCAGTAATTCTCACACTACCAACCGCTCCATTGTACACGTGCTTAATCACATTAATATAACTAATGGATACTCATTTTCTCTTCTAACACACACCATAAGACTTCTCTAAGGACTTTATCATGTGCTTTATCCAAATCAATAAAAACCATATGACGATCTTATTTCTTGTCTCTGTATTTGTCCATTAACATCCAAATGAGAAAAATAACTTCTATGGTCGACCATATTGGGGTATGATCAAAGTGGTTCTCTAATTCTTTTTGTGCCACACCTAAATCTATACTCAATTACTCTCTCCCAAAGTTTTATATTAGCTTATCAATTTAATCCATGATAGTTAGAACTCTTTTGGATATTACAGTGCTCTTTCTCCATTCATCAAGCATCTTTTCATAACCTCCTTTATCTCAAATATAAATCCAATGTAAATATTTAACATTTCTATCCTTAATGAAACTAGTGAAGCATCCTAAATCAATTATATAGCTTCTATTTTTTTTGATCTCCCGTCAATGAAAACTTTTTAATTTTCATCATTGATGCATTTGATCTGAGTCAAATCTATATTTTTCCTTTCTTTACTCTTGCAATCTTACAAACTGTTGCTAAGCAATTTTTGGATATCAAACGGACCTCCCCAGATGATAATCTTAATGTGGCTGACTTACCCATTTTTTGCAATTAGTTTCATTATAGCACCTACTGTTCTAGCTAATTGTCCATCCTTTTCAAGTGCAATTTCTATGCTATGTATGACTGTGCCGAAGGGCATATAGGTTGAAGTAGACCTTTTTTTCAATCAATAAAAATCTCTCCCCAAACTGTACAAGCTTCTTCCAAAGCATTATCTTTCTCCCCATCCTTAGTTTCTAACCTGTGATATAACTCTTCATATACTTTGGATCTAGCCTCTCATGCCACCTTTGTAACCTCCTTCTTTAACCATCTTACAGTTTTCATATGCTTCTCTATTCCTACATTTAAGTAGCCTTCTATAACACTCTCTTTAAGCCTTAACTATCAACTAAACTTTCTCATTCTACCACTAAGTTTCCTTACCATATGACCCTTTTTACTTTGATCCTCCTAATACCTCTATAGCCACTTTCTTAATACTATTAGCCACCTCTTCCCACATGGTATTGATTTCCTATCTAGATCCCATTTTTCTTCCTCTGACATCCTATCCTTAAAATCATTTATGTCTCTCCTTGCAAATTCCATCACCTAACCCTCAGATTCCTATTTTCTTTGGTCCTCTTCCATTTCCCAATACATGCATCCAAAACCACCTATCTATGTTGCATGGTTAAATCTTATTGCACATAATTTTCTAACAGCTCAACAATTACCACAAGAAAATTTTATAGCATTTCTAGTATTCAGATCCACATCTATGACAAGAAAAATGCCACATAAAGAGACAATCTCCAAGTAATATCTTCCAGTCCCATGACCAAATATATGTGCTACAAGAGGAGAGTGAAAATTAATCTATGTGATATCCTTTGACATATATAGTAACAAGCACCAAGCAACCCATTACAAAGCTATCCCCGCTAATATCAACAATGGTTGGAAGTCCAATGAATCACAACAAATCTACTTGTTCACAAACATATAAATGAAAGACATACCTTAAAACAAAAAAAGGACTTCTATTTCAGATATAACAAATAGGAAGATATGAACATACATCTTTGCTGAATTCAATTCACGGTTCTTCCTTCAGTAACTCTTCAAGTTCTTCATTTGCATCAATCATACATGCAGCTGGATGTTGCCTATGGTAATCACAAATCTGTGTCATAAAAGATATAATACATCATGAGACAGTCTAAAAAGAGATATCAAGAAAAAATTGCATCTTCTTATCAAAATAGTCAATAATTAGACCAGTTTTCTGTCCTTCACTCCTTCTATAACTAAGAGCATGTTTCATAACATTTTGTAACTATTAAAACAAAAAAGTGCTTCCTACAAAAAAGTGAGCATCTGGTAATGAGTTCTGAAAAGTGCTTCAACAAGGAGAAAAAGTTGGAAAAGTGCTTTTGAGAGAAGCTAGAAAAACTAGCTTCTGGCTTCTCCTTTTGTAAGAATTTTTTTCTGAAAAGCAGAGCCCACACCAAGCAAGCCCACAGCCTCTTTACCCTAAGAAGCTAATCTTAGCCACCAAGGGGGGAACATATTTAAAACCCTAGGCAGGTCATATTTAAAAGCAGAGGCAGGTCATACTTTTAAACAAACTGTTCCAGCAAGTTAAATATTTGAACGAGTGCATCTATGAGGGCAAGTTGGTAAATCAAGCTGATAAATATAATACAAAACTCATTCTTTTTGTTGGCAAAAGAAAATATTCAGAAAATTTCTCTTTTCATATTCTTATCAGGTTTTTCAGGGACATTCTCCAATCGAAATTATTAGAATACTTATGAGCATTCTATATCAAGAGATGCAGAACGAAAAACATATAAAAGATCATTCGTTATATATTTTCATCATAATATCACGGCAATACGGTAATCCCAAAATAACAATATGCCTATTCCAATATTAATTATATGATAAAGAAATATTCATCATATGCATCAACAGAGTAAATGTTTGGCCCCTCGCAGAGAAGGTACCAAGATAGTTCCAAATCCCCGCTGGCTACGCAAGAAAGCTAATCTTTTAAAATAAAAGAAGAATCACTACCAATGCGGAGTACTTTCCCATAATGTTGTCAATTAAAAACCATCGAAAATAATTTAGAAAGAGATTGCAATTTACCAGTCGTTTGCCTTCAAGAAGCCAAGACAAGAACCTTTTAACGATCCAAGACCTCTCTAGTTTTTAGACGTACCTGTTCATTACTTCGAGGGTTCAATAGAAGATCTTCACCGCCTTCAGACGAACATAGAAAGCAGGGAAAGAATTGTTGGGACCACCCGTCCCATTGCTGCAATCTCATCTCTCCTCGTATTTTCTTTGTCCTCATATATGTCGATCTTGAAGAATTTATCCACCAAAATAGAAAAAAGAAGTCAGAAAAGAATCAAGAAAATAAGGAAAAAGAGAATGAAAGAAATAAAATAGGCGGAGAAGATCACGAGCTTGTCGGTGATGGTCGTGATGAGAGTGATCATGTGGTGGACGTGGTGGTTCTGGAAGAGGCCCTCCCCAGTGTTGGCCGGCTCCCATGGGAGCTCCTTCACGACGAGCGACCGCTCCACGTTCTCGTGGGCGGCCCGCGTCAGCTCGAGAAGGGTCGAAGACATTGCCTTCCTCCACGAATCGAGCTCGCCGGAGAGAAGGAACGAGCGGGCTGACCGCATCGCCGGAGGGATTAGGGTTTTCTCTCCAACACGCTACGGAGGGAAGGTCAAGGTTGCGAGAAGCGAGGCAAGAAGAGGGGTGGCTGCTCGCTCCCTATTTCTCGAAACAATATGTATAGTCGTCAAAACGGGTAACGATACTTTATCAAACCCGCAGAGATGGCTTAGTTTGTATTGTCGTCAAGACGGCACCTGCGGACTATCGGGAAATTCTTTGTGCACCGTCCGCGGTGCAGAAAATCTGACGTGGGGCACGCCACATCATTCTATTAAACTATATAATCATTATTTTTTAATATATATTTAATATTTATAATTTTATTTTTTATCTAAAATTTTAAATAATAAAAATATTATTTTTAAAAATTATAATATATTTTTTAAAAAATTATAAAATTTTTTCACAAAAATTATCACATCCCTTCTCTTTCGAAAAAATTATGACATCCTTCACAAAATTATAACATCCTTCACAAAAATAATGATACTCCTTCATAAAATTATGACATCCTTCATAAAAATTATGACATCCCTTCATAAAAATTATGATACTTCTGTAAAGTTCAACTGAAAGAGATCAAGAAAGGAAGAGAAGAAAAAGATTAAGGAAAGAATCAAAGAGTTGATCGCGATCCAGATTTTGTTCAGATTCGCAGGATGATCGTTCTTGGAGAAGAAAGATCAACATCGTATGAAACTATTCCGGGCTAATCCTGAGTGGATATTCATAGAGCCTGGATACTTGAGCGGCTAAAGAAGAACTTATCTTCTTCCATATTCAGATTCGAAAAAAGAAATTACGAAATAGATATGTGATTCGATCACATGTTTAATTTTAACATAAA
The DNA here is from genome assembly GCF_000442705.2 of Elaeis guineensis. NCBI lineage: Eukaryota > Viridiplantae > Streptophyta > Magnoliopsida > Arecales > Arecaceae > Elaeis > Elaeis guineensis. The sequence continues at coordinate 120,192,053 of NC_025994.2, read as the reverse complement.
ATTCAGCATGTATTCAATTTCAGCATATGAAGTAGATCCTTGTATTTTTTATTTTATACATGCATGATTTAGATTAAAATATATTTTAATTTTTTATTCCACTACGTTGTTTTGAAAAGAAAATTTTGAAACACATATGCATGCACCCGATACGAAAAATCAGATGTCAAAATTTTTATGAAGGGATATCATAATTTCATAATTTTTAAAAATAGATGTCATAATTTTTAAGAAAGGGTATCATAATTTTTTTCTAAAGACAAGGATATTATAATTTTTTTAAAAGATGCTATAATTTTTGTGAATGGATATCATAACCAAAGGACAAGAATATTTTCGTCATACAAAATTTTTAAATGAAAAAAATAATTTACCAGCATTAAATGTACGTTAGAAAGTGGTGACTATGTGGACCAATCGGACAAGGCAATGCGCTCTACGTCGGATTTTCTAATCCGCCCGTGGTGCGCAAAGAATTTTTCACAGACTATATATAGAGAGAGAGGGAGGTCCTACATCAATGATCCAAGTCATTGGATATTGTTATGATGTAGAAAGAAGGACATCATTAATCCCATATTAGTTGGAGTTAAGGAAGAATCTAACTTATATAGAAAGGGACTATCCTTCCCACATAAGGTACTTTTAAGAAACAAAATCGTGTGACCCAAAAATGGCCTATACAGCCCTCGGACTATGAGCCGTAGTCCAAAACGAACAATATCTCACGTGCCGAGAGCTCTTGACTGCTGTAAGCAGTTTTGAGATAGTAGATAGGGATGGCAATCGGGTCGGATAGGATCAGATATGGGTCAGCTCAGAAAACATCAAATCTAAACCCGACTTGTTTATTAAAAAAATCAGATTTTCAAACCTGAACCTGACCTATTTAATAAATAGGTCATCCGACCCGACCCATTTAACCAGTTAATGAAACAGTTAACTTGTTTATCCGACCTGACGCAATCTTTTTAACCCGTTTATCATTTAATCTGTTTATTAAACAGTTAACCTGTTTATCCGACCCGACTCAACATATTTAACATGTTTATCATTTAACCTGTTTATTAAACAGTTAACCTATTTAACCGACCCGACCCAACCCGTTTAACCTGTTTATCATTTAACCTGTTTAATAGATAAACAACTTATTTAACCAACCCGATCCGATCCGTTTAACCTGTTTTTAAATAAGACAAATATCACAATTCACTAATAGCCAGTATATTGAATTCAAAATAAAATATACCATTTTAAATTGGAATACATTATCCTTAAAGGAGAACAAATGCTGTCACTATTTAACATATGATCACTTTAAATAACATAAAGCATGAAGAGAAAACCAGCTCAAGAATTAAAAAAAAAAAACTTACCAACCAAATAAATAATCATAGACTCACAGTATTTTTAAGTCCAATCACATATCATGCATGAAAGTATGAAACCTACAATATCCTATTATAGAATATAAAATACATATCTCAAAATATTAAGTTAACATGTTACTGTAAATAATATCAGAATTTCGAACATATTCCCAAATTACAACTTAGTGATAACAAAGAAGATAGCAACGCTACAATAATAACATATATAGAAGATTCAAATAGGATACAATATCAACTCTAAACCAAATCCCATCACCAACTCTAAATCTAGTTTTTATGAGTTTCAGCAATTAACCGGAGAGGCCTGAGGCTCATATGTAGCCCATCATCATAGTTCATAGAAGTTTGGAGATGATTTCTTAGAAGGAACTCATCCTGATTCCTACATGAGAAATTTATATTTTAGCAATGTTCAATTGAATACAAAATATTGATGGAGAAAAAGTGAAGGATACAAACATGTGGTACAATTTCAAACAAATGAATCTGCTAATCCACATTCTCATCCATCTCAAGAATGATAATAAGGTTGTTGCATCTGAAAAACATCAAAATAGCAAAGAATGGAAAAGAAAGATCCATACATATTTAGAAAAAAAAGATAAGGCTCAGATCCGACAAAGTGATAATTAATCAACAACTAAATCAAAACGACCACAATCGATTGCCTATAGAAGAAGACCATCCAAGATTGTTGCCACTAGAAATAGTTGAGTCATCAAACATATATCCAAAAATCATCATAGCCTCCACAATATATATATATGTCCAAAAACATGAACAAGACCAATATCATAATTCACAAATAGCTAGCATGTTCCATTCAAGACAAAATATACCATTTCAAACTGAAAGTCTAGAAACACATTATCCTTAAAGGAGAATAAATACTGCCACTATTTAACATATGATCACTTTAAATTACATAAAGCATAAGGAGAAAAAGCTTGCCAACCAAGCAAGTAATCACAGTGTTTTTAAATCCAATCTCATATCATGCATGAAAGTATGAAACCTGCAATATTATATTATACAACATAAAATACATATATTAAAATATTAAATTAACATGTTATTATAAATAACATCAGAATTCAGAACATATTCTCAAATTATAACCCAGTGATGACAAAGAAGATAGCAACACTGCAACAGTAACACAAATAGAAAATTCAAATAAGATACAACGTTAACTTTAAGCCAAATCTCATCACCAACAATATGTTCAAATTAAACAGATAGTAGTGGCTTAATAGCCAAGATTTTATGAGTTTCAGCAATTAACTGGAGAGGCTCAGATCTGATAATTAATCCATAGCTAAATCAAAACGACAATAATCGATTGCCAATATAAGAAGGCCATCCAAAATTATTGCCGTTAGAATTAGTTGAGTCATCAAATATATATAATATATTGAAAAATCATCATAGCCTCCACATACAAACTTTAAAACAATCTCAAAATTGCTTAAAACCTAAACAAGTACCTAAAATTTTAAATAAAGACAGCATAACAACATCCATTGTTCTTACTCAAACAAAAATCAAAAAAAAGTTCCAAACAAAATACAACATAACAAGATAATATGTCCAAAAAATATGAACAACACAATCCAAAAAAGAATGCATAACCATGATTCATCTCATTATGGGAGTTAATCCACAATATAACTCCCATAATGAGTTGATTGGGCTTCATTGATGGAATTGAAGTTCATGACATCTTCTACAATCTCATCTAACTCAGGTTTCAAAACATCTACATTAAAAGATTACAACAGTTAATAATAAACTCATTCAAAAAAAATAATAGCAATACAATGATTAAATTATACATCTTTCTTTCCAAAAATCTAATCTTGAGTGCAAATCACGACCTCAGCAACATCTGATTTAAGTGAACTACGATATTTATCAAGTACCCGTCCATCATTACTAAAAGCAGATTTAGAGGTAACTGTAGATATTATAATAGTTAAAATATCACGTGCCATGAGAGAAAGATGAGGATATCGAAAATGATTGACTTTTCAAAATTCAAAGATGTCTAAATTGGACTTCCTATCAACTCTTGACTCATCTAAGTATAATTTCAATTCAGACTTCTGTGCAGTAGTTACAAATTCAAAGCTTTCAAATGTATCAAAATCTTACAACATTATAAAAATGAAATAAGTTATTTATTAGAACTAGTATTATATACAAGATAATAAATTTATTTTGATAAATAAAATTTATATTATCTGAAAAATATCTGCTTTTCTACATGGCTCAGAAGTCTCACAAGAAGTACCACTACCAATGTCTGCATCAGTTGATATACTAATAGCTAGAGTTTTAGAAGAAAAAGCTATATATTGATTGAAGAGAGAAAATATGCAATCACAGATGCGGACGGCCATGATACAACCATATCCACAATACTCTACAAATTAAAATTTATATCGAGGATCCAAAATAACTGTCATGGTTAAGATTATATAATGATCTGATCAATATTTTTCAAATTTTCTATATATTTGTCCTACCATCTGTTGCATAAAAGTATCTACACTCTCCATCTCTTGTCTTAAAGTGAGTTCAATAAAAAAAATATGAGAAAAGTATAAATTTGCTGTAGCATACTTAACTTCAAAAAATATAAGAGTAGCGTCATAGAATATATTTAATAATTTGTTAATCTTTACAATTTTATCCCACTCTTCTTCAGATGGACAATGCTTGTAATTGGAGTCACTTAATTTCAAATTAAAAAAAATATGTCGATAAGCAAGAGCACTATCTAGCATCAAATAAGTTGAATTCCATCTTGTGGGAATATCTTGCCTTAAACTTTTTGTACTTTCTAAAGACATTTATCTAACATATTCCAAAAATTTTTATTTTCGAACTTATGAACCTCTCACATATTTAACACTTTTACGAACCTTGTAAATAGATTCATCTATCTCCTTTAATTCCTCTTGTACAATTAAATTAAGAATATGAGCACAACATCGAACATGAAAGAAGTCACCATTTGAGTAAAGTGCATTTTTCAAGTTAAGTTGGCTCTTTAACATATCAACAAAAACATCATTTATTGATGCATTATCCAACATCATACAAAATAACTGTTTTTGAATCCTCCAATCAATTAACAAACCATAGATCATTTCACACAAAGATATGCTATTGTGTGGAGGAGGCATGAAACGAAAGTTAAGAACTTTCTTTTGCAACACCCATTCTTCATCAATAAAATGGGTGGTTAATATCCATAAGTGGTAATAGAAGTCCACAAATCTAAAGTCAAGCTTATTCTAGTAGGAATTGAGTATAGCCATAATAATAATTTTTCTTTTTTTTTATACAATTTCAGCATTTCTGCCTTAACAATATTTCTTGATACTAACTTAACATCCTCACAAATATAAGTAAATAAAGATCTAATACCTTCATACTCAACAAATTGAAATGGTAAATCATACTTGATAATTGCATATGTCAACAATTCATAAAATTTTTTTTGGATTAAATTTACTAGACTGCATTGATATGGATCTTTGAGATTGTGATAAAATTATTTCCCCCACATCATGATTCTTCTTACAATTCTCTATATCCCGTTTTAAATTTTCAGTCCCAAACTTATCACCAAATTGATATTCCATACCATACTTAATGCATTTGCATTTTTTTATTCCTTCATTTATTTGAAAAAATTGATAAACTATTGAAGTTAACTTTCTTTTACATTTACCAGTGGAATCACAAATTGTAGCTGTATTTGAAGCTACATGTGCCGATTCATTGGCACCATCATCATCACTTTCCAGATCTAAATTGACGACGGACTCTTTATCCATCTATATCATACAACGAAAGCTTATATTAACCACAAAAAAAATTAAAAATAGTTAGAACATTAAAGAAAAGAAAAGGAAGAGGAGGCTCAAGTTTATTATTTCATCAATAACTAAATCAAAACAACAACAATCGGTTGCCTATAGAAGAAGGCTGTCCAAGTTTATTGCTGTTAGAAACAATTGAATCAACAAAAAGATATTTTAAAATCATCATAGCCTTCCTATACAAATCTTAAAACAAACTTCTGCACATAGACCGTACTACACATCTTGATATTCAATATAAAAAACAGAAATCAAAAAAATTTCAAAACATCAAAAAATCAACACCTTATACCCTCAATTACAGCATCAGAAAAATCGGACATCAATAGATTAATACCATTAAACCCATAAATCATAACAACATCAAGAAGGACTAAAACCCCTAACATAAATCAAGAAGGACTAAAACCAGATTGCTATGAGATCCCAAAAACCCTAACATAAATCCAAAAAAAAACTAGCAAATCAATGTATAACTGAGACAATATATAAATGAGATATGCAAAATAATATTTATTAAATAAATCACAGGAGAACAATGATCGTCTGAGAGCCAGATCGAAAATCCATAGGTTAGTACCATTGAACTCATAAATCAGAGCAAAATCAAGAAGAAAAAAAGAAATGACTACTAACAAGGATTAAAACCCCTAATTTAAACTAGTCGAACAAAGAGAATTTTGAATAATAGACTAGATTTTATAAAATCTCAAAAATCCTAACGTAAATCCAAGAAAAAATCTAACTTAAGAACAATTATCGGATCTAGATCGAACACCAACCCCAGAGATCGAAGGAGAATACCTAAGCTTCGGAACAGCGGAATCTCGCAATTCCTCTGAGTTTACCATCGTCGTGATGTCACATGTCACGATGGCTAAAGATAGATGTCAGGTCCCGACCGACGCTCCTGTGATGAGGGAAGATCGAGGAGGAGTAGCATCTAAGGAAGGAGGAAGAGGAGGAAAATACCTAAGCTTCGGACCAATGAAATCTGGTGATTCCTTCGAGTTCCTTTCAGCACGACCCACGAACGGAGAGGAGCTGGTAGTAGACGGCCACCTATTGTCGGCGATGGGGAAGATGGTGGGGGATCCTCGATTGAGAGGAGGGATGGGATAGAAAATCCTAGAGAAGGGAAGACGAATAGCTGCGGAAGCGAAATCAATCAAACAGCGTCGGCAAATGAGTAAAAGGTAAAAGTAAAACCTAAAACCTAAAACACTTAAAACCGGTTAAAGGATATAAGTATATAACGGATTAAACGGATTATAACCCGACCCGACCCAATCCGATTCGATCCATTTATTAAACGGGTTAAACGGATTAAACGGGTCAGTCGCCTAAAATCTAAATCCGACCCGATTATTAAATGGGTTAAACAGATCGATCCGTTTATGACCCGAATCTTTTTAATCCAAACCCAAACCTGTTTAACACAGATCGAATGCGGATCGGATTGGCGGATCAGATCGACTTTTGCCACTCCTAATAGTAGATCACATTTAACAACTTAAATCGGATTCCTATTATAGAGTTTTGACTTTACCGGATCTAACTCTAAATCCGATCGATCTGATTCTAACCTCGCTCTCTTTATATATATATACACGCGCACGTACGTATACACATATGTATATGTGTGTATATATACGCACACGCATACATATGTGTGAAAAAAATATCTTCATAGGTAGGCATACAAACAGCAACTTAAATAACATATAATACATACATACATTAGTGGCCTGTCAATGATTTTCTAGCTCTATGTAAATTCTATAACAACCTCTCAGCCATATACGTACATGCATGCAGATAATCAGTGTATCAAAAGAATAGACACAACAGATAGTATTGGAATATCATTCAAGATTGGATGATGATTCTTCGATCCTGGTCCGACCCTGAACCAGTTGAGCTTGCACTCCTATGTCTCCAACCAATTGAATAATTGCTCAGACCAAGGCGCCGATGGTTAGAGTCAGACCACTTGGAGAAAATAGGTTCCTTATATAAGGATATGAATGGGAAATCATATCTTAGTGGTCGAAGAGCCAATCTGCCGGCACCATTGCAGTTCAACGCCATGTCCTTGTAATGGAGTTCATCTCATCGGTTCCATGGCTTTCATACGTATCATACATGATTCCCTTGGTGAAGAATTTGGGCAGACTGCCATGTGGATGAGCCTCACACGGGTCTTATGAAATTGGGCCAGAATAAAAGCTCAGCCCAGCCCCTCTACCGACGTCAACAACGTCATTTTTTTCCATTAAGGCCGTTTGGAAGCTTGGATGGGCCTAACCTCAACCTTTCTCCTTGTCAGTGTATATAAATGGTAACAGTTTCTGTTAAAAAATAAGGGTGAGCATAAAGGTATACAAAGGTATATAAAGTTTTTATAAAATAAAGGTATGTAAATGTTTTATCTTTTATTTCATCCAATTCGGTCTAGAGGTGTTTGTATAGCAGTTTAAGATATTGCCTATGGTATGATAATAAGGAAGTCTGCAACCTAATTTTGACTTAGCTAGTTGAAACTAACCTGTGTTTTTGGATGATTGCAACATGCACACGTATGCCTTGTCCTGCTGTCATAAGATGCGCACTTGTAACAAGGGAATTGGTTTGCCACTGTTCTCTCTTTTTTTTTTTTTTTTGTGTGCGTGCGTGCGTGCGTGTGTGGTAGTAGTTTGCCACTGTCCTCTTGGTGTAGGATAAACTTGGAAGCAAGCAGGGAGGCCGTTTTAATTTCTGTTGTTATCCCTACAGTCTCATGACATGCTTTCCATTCACGGTTGCCAGAAAGCTAATCAAGCAAAGGATGACGTGGTGGTTCTGGTCATGGATGTCTCTTTGGAGACATCCAGTAAGACTTCACTGCACTATTCATTGATATAAAATTAATGGAGCCAAGGCTTCACCAACCGGGGCGTCCATTAAGAAAAAGCACCTTCAAAATCATTACTTATCATTATAACAAGTAATTAATTCAACATAAACTAGGCCTTTTTTTTTTTTTTGTTCAAGAAATAAAAGATTGAATTTGAAAGTGGCCATTTTTTTTTGTCATATAACAGTCAACCAATGTCCAACATTTAGAAAAGGTCCCTATGTTTATGCTTGACATGGTGTCTTTTGAAACCATTATAATGTCAGGTGCAATGTCAGATTGACCCATACTCTAAAACTTGTATGGTTGTGCTAGGCAATCATTATCATGGAATGAAGCTTCATTCTCACTCCCAAAATTTAAATAATTATTCTTCCTTGTAAGCAAAGAAGAAGAACTTATTCCTTTCCCAAAATATAGGCAAGAAGATCTTATGTTTTGCAAGGTGGAAAGACAACACGAATTTGGAAATAAACTAAGGATGTATTTGGTTCATAATGGGAATCAAATGGATTGGAATTAGAATCATGATGGACATATTCTCTGCGGCATTTGATGCATAACCAGAATCGAAATCAAAATGTGATTTAAACACTAAGGAAAAGTTGAGAATAAGCTTTGAGGAGTTAAGACATTCGCATATCTATCTGAAATCAGAATCTAAACCAGAATAAGACTTCCCCTAATCAATGGGCTGTAATATGAGTCACTCATTCCCATTCCCTTTAGGGCTGACTGCCTGCAACCAAACGCAAACTAAAATCTATTTCTATTCCCGAAAAGGATGGGCACTGGAACCACCTTCAGGACTTGTGTCCCTCGGGATGGATGGTTAGGAACCGTGATTCACGTGGGATTAATTTAGGGCCCAACCCACGTGACCTTGCTTCTCTTTTCCAGTTTCAACCGGAATTTTGGAAAACGGAAGCACCTAACCTTCCCACCTGCGAGCTCTTGGGTCCCAGTGTTCCATAAAAGCCCTCATTGATGGGTCCTTTGGGAGTGGTAGATACTACTGATCTTTTGGTAGTTTTAGGAGTGGTAGATGCTGCTGAAAGATTCATGCGAACAGATAATAGCTGTCAAGCTAGAAGGTGAGATTTAGGTGCCAACGAAGATAGCAGCATGATGTTAGTTTGCAGTTTTCACCTAGCATTCATTGATGTTAAGTCCTTTGCCATCACATGAAAATTGAGTTTAGGGAGCAAGCTAGTGTCTCCCTAGGTGATAGGTTTCCATGATTGAAGCTGCAATATGAGCAACTGAATGTGATCCATGGATGCATAATCTATCCTCAATGATGCAATGAAAGATAAGGTGAAGAGAAAGGAGAAGAAGATCAAATGATTTCAAAGGATCGATACCTCCTAATATATCTGTTCAATATTTTTTTGGTTTGTTCATTAATCATTTACTGATAAAAGTACTTGCAATATGTAAACTCAAAAAAAGGATTTGAAGATTAGTTATTATTTGAGGATTGCATGTACCTCGGCACTATTTTTTTTTTTTTTCCAAAAGGAGGTGCATCAAAAAACATCTAATTTAATAAAATCAACGCCATTCATATCTATTTTGTGGATAGCTGCAACGGATATTTCTTCCGAGTTTTAAAATATCTTATTTTCATTCTCCATTTATTGTAGATTGATTTAATGAACCACCTTTATCCAAAAAAAAAAAGGACTTCTGCATGCGGGTCCTCAGTCTTTTCACCTCTTACCCAGAACGGTCATAACTTGACCTTTCCAGAGGGTGGGGAGTTCATGGGCTCCCCGGACACCGGAATGGCCACAAAGATTCTGAATCTCGTTGCATGCGGGGTGGGGTTCCAACATGTCCAGCAATTGGACCATGAGAGCCAGCTTTTATTAACCTTTCTGACTATCTGATTTACTGTCTCGGGGACCACCTAGATTAAAGCCAGGCTTTGATCAAACAGTGCTCCTTAGTGCTTTGCCGCAAAGCATGAAATGCCTATCAGAAGCCAAGTTATTATGAACAACTACCTCATGAGCATTCTGTCTAGCTAACCAATCATAAAATAGGTGCCATTAATGAAATCCATCACCTACTAACGATCACCATACAGTTTACCTGGAATATGGCAGTTGGAGCTTGGTGCCAAAATTACATCAATGATGTTAGTGGAGTTTCACCTAGACTGAACTAATCACCGAATTGAGCAGGGATAAGTAGCAGGTGATGTGTAAATTTTCTTTTTCTTAGTAAAGCTTGCGATGGAATCTACTAGGTTGATCAAATATTGTTCATTAGGTACCCAAAACCTTCCTACACTGTGTATGTAGTTAGAGTACGATGCTTCATTTTTATAAAGGGGAAAGCACGAAGAAAAGTTTCGAGATTTGTGATGTGCATAGCATGTGCAATTAGCTATGTTAGAGAAAATTAAAATTTTTCTTGACTCTACCTGGCAAAAAGAAAAAGGGAGCATTTGATGGTGCCAACTCAAAAAGGGAGCTCAATTGTTTTGTCTAATTTATATTGATGACATATGGAGCAGGATTATTGCAAATTTTTTCAAGCCCATGAGCTAATAACACAATTAAATTAGATCTAGAGGTCAACTTTGAACTAGTCGTGCATGGCATCAAACAGTTAATTAAACCAACAACCATGCCTTTAGTTGCTTAAGAAGATTGATGTCACGCCTCCGATCCGAGATTTTGAATCGAGGGTCATGGCAACCGCCGCATACTCATAGAAAACTCTTCCCATAAGAATGCAAGGCATCTTATCATACTATCATAAAACAACAGCGGAATAATTAGTCAACAATTTAAATCTAAAATATAACGACCTAAATTTTTTCTTTAATATCTCAATAAATTCAACAACGATTCAAAAGCTTTGCATCAAATTCAATAAGCCTTTCAACCTAAAATAAAAGTATGAAGATTCTACTTCTGATCACTCTTCCATTCATATCTTGTATCATCTTAATTCTTCAACATCTGTAAAAACAGTAAAATAGGAGGTAATGAGCTAGACAGCCCAGTAAGCAATGATCATTTTTAAACAGATTTCATTAGGCATTTAAGTAAATCATCATTTATAAAAAAATAAGCATATAGAGTTCATCAATTCGAAATCAATTTCAATTATGCAACATAATTCATGCCAAATTCCTTTCTTTTTCAAAAATTTAAGTTTCTTTTCAAATTTCAATTTATTTTGTTCTTCAATTTCTTTTCGTCAACCATGAGCTATGACCATATTTTCCCTGTTGCAGGGTCATAATACCGCGTATCTGCTTGCGGTAGGCTGCGAATCATCTGACAGCCATGTCCTTTGGAACCGCTGGTCTCGCTGGCGGTTTGTCGCTGGTCTCTCTGGCGACATGTCGCTGGTCTCGCTGGCGACATAAACCCTCAGGATAATCAATTGCCAACGTACATACCCCCATTGGCAGGGTCCTTTACATAGTCAGGTTGTCAATTCTTATTATTTCTTATATCATAATTCTTCATAAATCATGTTTCATATTCTAATTTCGATAATAAAACATATAATCATATAGTATCGAAATCAATCAATATAATGCATCATGAAATTAATATATTCAATCATGCTTCATCATAACATTTCAAATAAGATATTTTCATAACAAAATACCATTCATCCAATTCATGCATCGTTTCACAAATCATGTCAGAAAAATACATTATGATTTATTGATAAATCTAGAAAAAGTGAAACATTACTTACTTCGAACGCATTCCAATAAATCCACATAATTCTATAAATTTTCTTTCAAAAATTTTGTTCGTAGATCATATCGCGACATCCCATGATCAAACATCCACAATCCAATACAGAATCAATTTCAATAATTAGAAAGAATACGAACATCATATTTCAACGGTTTAGATTGGGTCCGGTCATCTAATTTCATCTAATCAAAATCTAATTAGGACCAAAACGATCCAAAGTTTGACTGTTAGATCAAATCGGATTCGAAGTGATAGGATCGAGATTTCTTCATCGATTTCATAAAATCAAGTAGAGAGAGAAAATCAGAGGGGAGAGAATTCATGAGGTATAATTCGAATTGATCAGGTGACACAATCCAACATTACGATTGGTCCAATATCTCGATTGGTGAAATCAATATGATCAAATCAAGTCATGGCTAGATCGAAATCATGGATGATCAAATCTAAAGATTCATGGTCTGATTAAGGTGGGTGCTAGTACGCTGTCTGACAATCATGGATCAGAGTTCTTCATTAGAATCAGATCAGGACTATTAAAAAAAAATTCTTTATTTACTAACATTTTTAGAGAGAGAATCAATCAAGAGAGAGAATATTTTAGAGAGAGAAAATTTTAGAGAGAGAAAATTCATCTTGGACTCCTCAGACGATATGATTCAACAAATTCGATCGATCAGATCAAATCATGCTAAGATTATCATGTAGATAATTTAATAAAATTATGAGAAATAAAATCTAAAAATACCTGATCTGATCAAAGTAGATGTCGGTGTACCGTCCGACGATCACAGATCAAAAATCCATCATGAAGATCATTTAAATTCATCATCATTATTCTCAAAATTTTAGAAATCTTAGGAGAGAGAAATAATCCAGAGGGAGGATTCTAGAGAGAGAAAGTAGAGAGAAAAAGTCTAATTCTAGAGAGAGAAAATACTAGTTCAGGCTGAAGAGAGAGAGGAAAGAGAGAGAAACTCTCTTTCTCATATTTTATTATTTATATCATTATTTATTAATTAATTTAATAATTTTTCTTTTCTTTTCTTTCTCTTTTTTTTTTTTCTTTTTCTTCACGAAAGAGAGAGGAGAAAATCCTATTTATTATTATTATATTATTATTATTTTATTTTTTCTTCTTTCTCTTTTTTTTTCCTTTTTTTTTCTTTTTTTTTTCTTCTTTTTCTTTTCTTTTTCTTTTCTTTTCCTTCTTCTTCTTTTCTTTTTCTTTTCCTTCTTCTTCTTCTTTTTCTTTTCTTCTTCCCGTGGACTTGTTTTGGGCTGAAACAGGGGACCTTGAGGTCCCCTCGTTGGGTGGCCGGCCGACGATGCAGCCGGCGTGGGGCGGCCATCGGCAGGAGAGGGGTGACTCATCGATAAGAAGAGAGCCAAACCGGTGGTCGGCGGTGACCACCGACGCCGGTAATCCAAGAAAAATGGTAAAAAATGAAGGTTACTTCCGCAACAAAATTCGACGACTCCGGTCGCCGGCGAGCATGCACATCGGTACGGGAAGGAAGAGGGAGAAGAGAGGAAGGGGAGGAGGCTTACCTCCGTCGCCGGCGAAACTTTTCCGGCGAGAAATTGGACGGCACAGGGACGGGTCTCTGTGAGGAATTTCCGACGATTGCCGTCGTTTTGCCCCGGGATTTCTCGATGAGAGGAGAGAGGAGGGTTTTCCTCCTTAAATAGAGCTGGAGGGAACTCGTTTCCGACTCCGATTGGGAGCCGGCAAGAGGAGGAAGAAGACTCCGTTCGGGAGTCTTCTCCTCTATATATTTTTTTTTTTTTTTTTTTTTTTTTTCGTTTGGATTCTTACATGGGTTGGGCCGTCACAATTGGGATCCAAGTATTTTCCCCAGCTCTGGAGATCATCAATCCCCTGCTTTAAGAGACAGGTTCCATTATTTGTATTGCCTAAACTGCAGTGAACTTTAGTCCTACTCAATTAAATTGATGCATTTGTCCTCTCAAACATCGTGAGTCCCACTTCAATATTGCCTCAAAAGAGACTTTAATATTTTCCACTAGGTCCTCCTCCATAAGCCACCAATAGATGGATAGAGACAACCGAAGCTAATTTTTTTCAAAGATCTTCTCTGCCCGCTTAGATGCTAATAGTTGAACAAATGTCATTATCGACAAATCACAATTATCGGGAGACACGTGGGACCCATCTGCTCTTGATTGGCCCACCAAAAATTAACCCAGCACTAATCATCTAGAGCATGGATCCTTCATGCTGCACGCATGGCATCACAGAGTACTTCACAACCGTAGATCGCGGCCATCAAGAGATGGAGCAGCCATCAAATAAGATAGTCTACAAGCACATGCTGTATCATATAAAATGTATATTGTTTGGTAGCTGTCTATTTTTTTGATGATGGTCATCTATGAACATATAGTAATCAAGTTTTTTAACAAAATAATTTAAAAAAAAATTATTTATAAAAATAATATAAATTTTAATTTATTTATCAAACTAATGCAAATCCTATAAAATGACGTTTTATAGTGTCCACGTCACCACAACTTTTCTACGTGGACGACGAAAAAAAAAAAAAACTCACCATTTGAAATGGCGTTTTTAAAAACATCATTTGAAATGGCATTTTTGAAAACGCCATTTCAAATAGCGAATTTAATTATTTATTTTTCAAAAAAAATAAAAACAGAAAAAAATGAAAAAAAATTATAATTTTTAATTTTTTAAAAAATAAAAATTTTGATTTCGATTCAAATAAAAATCGTCATTTCAAATTAGTATCCCCATTTCAAATTAATTTTTTAAAAAAATATCTGAAAAAAAGAAAAAAATTGGTGTAAAAAAAATAAAAAACACCATAAAAAAAAAGAAAAAAAAGAAAAATAATTGAAAATAATAAAAATTATAATAATAAATTTTAAGAAAATAAAAATTTTAATTTTAATTCAAATAAAAATCATCATTTCAAATTACAATCTCCTTTTAAAATTAATTTTTTTAAAAAAATATCACAAAAAATATCTTAAAAAATTAAAAAAATAAAAAAAATCATAAAAAAGAAAAAAATGAGAAATAAATTGAAAAAAAATAAAAATTATAATTCTAAATTAAAAAAAATAAAAAATTTAATTTTAATTCAAATAAAAAACATCATTTCAAATTACTTTCTCCATTTTAAATTAAATTTTTTAAAAAAATATCTCAAAAAATATCTTAAAAAATTTTAAAAATAAAAAATACCATAAAAAATGAAAAAAATAAAAAAAATAAAAATTATAATTTTAAATTTAAAATAAATAAAAATTTAATTTTAATTCAAATAAAAAACATCATTTCAAATTACTTTCTCTATTTCAAATTATTTTTTTAAATATCCCAAAAAAATCTTAAAAAATTAGAAAAATAAAAAATACCATAAAAAGAAAAAAATGAGAAAAAAATGAAAAAAATTATAATTATAATTTTAAATTTAAAAAAATAAAAATTTTAATTATAATTTAAATAAAAAATATTATTTCAAATTACTTTCCCCATTTCAAATTATTTTTTTTTTAAAATATCCCAAAAAAATATCTTAAAAAAATAAAAAATATTATAAAAATATAAAAAAATGATAAATAAATAAAAAAATAAAAATTATAATTTTAAATTTAAAAAAATAAAAATTTTAATCGTAATTCAAATAAAAAACATCATATCAAATTACTTTCCCTATTTCAAATTAACTTTTTTAAAAAATATTTCAAACAAAAAAAAACTAAAAAAATATCATAAAAACAGAAAAAATGGGTAAAAATGAGAAAAATATTTTTTTATGGAATTTTTTATTTTTTATTTTATTTTTTATGATATTTTTTTTAAAAAAATAATTTGAAATGGAGAATGTAATTTGAAATGATATTTTTTATTTGAATTAAAATTAGAATTTTTATTTTATTTAAATTTAAAATTATAATTTTTATTTTTTTTATCATTTTTTTATTATTTTTTAAGGTATTTTTTATTTTTTTAATTTTTTAAGGTATTAATTCTTTTGACATATTTTTTTTTAAAAAATAATTTAAAAAGGAATTGTAATTTGAAATGATGATTTTTATTTTAATTAAAATTAAAATTTTTATTTTCTTAAAATTTTAAAAAAAAATTTATCGTCCACATGGAAAAAAGATGGAAAATTGGTGGTGATGTGGATACTATAAAATATCATTTTAAATGATATTTTATAGGATTTATATTAGTTTGATAAATAAATTAAAATTTATATTATTTTTATAAATAATTTTTTTTTAAATTATTTTGATAAAGTACTCCATGGTAAACTATGGTGCGTGGGTTCGCTCCAAATTAAATCCTGGTTGAATTATCATTGTTCCCTTTGCACTCATCCTTGTGTGGATAACGTCGCCCACATCAATCACATACGGGCGGAATTGGACTCATCTACAGACCAAAACAAACAAGTCTCTATTCGTTATCCATCTTCCCTCTTCTTTGTAAGCTGCTTTATCCCCATCCATTTAACGCATTGGATAGTGGCGGCAGACGGAAACCGTCCAGTTTCATTGAGAGCGGATATAATGGGCACAAAGCAAATTTCCTTCGCTGTTCTCTAGTGGTTCAATTGGTTCCAGGTCGCTTGTAGGTACATATAGCATAGATTTAGCAACCCAGCATAGGCTGGCGTGGTGTATCCGTTGTCGTCTTCGGATTAAATGCCCGATGGCTCTTCGATGAGGCAAGTCGACGGTGCGAGAAGATATAAAATAAAGAGATTCAACGGTGAAGTATCCAACTATTTGTTCTGGTAAGTTACCTTTATGCCGCCTTCCTTATTCTAGTCATCCTGATCTAAGCAAAGCTGAATTTATCAAAGTGATAACCAGAGGTGAGCTGTCGTTGGTTATTAATGAATTTTTTTTTATATTCGTTGCGTTGTTCGACATTGGCTTTTCTGTTGGCGGTGGGAGGAGCCATTTCCTAGGCATAGCTTCGGGTATTGCCAAGCCAAGAGGCTTGGTAGGGTGTATCGGGGTTGGGTATGATGTAATCTTTAGGGTGGGATTTCGAGAAGGCTTGAAGCAATTTTGGGAGAACGCAGATGTCAAGTAGGTTAGAGGAAAATACCATGGACAAGGAGTCTTACGCGAACAAATTTGCTTGTGCGAAGTGATGTGCGACGTTTGACCGTAGATTCTCAGCTGTACACCGTATGATATGGTACATAATATATACTATCTATCACACGATAGATATTTAGAAATAGATATGGATTGTTCAATGCACACTACGTGTGGCCGTGTACAGTTATTCATATGATGATGGTACGTACGATGCATCACATTATGAGATGCATCACAAGAACCATAAAAAGACCCATGCTTGGAGAATGGATCACAAATTCCGACCGCATGACTCATGGATTCCAGCCGTATAGATCATGAGTCCCATGTGTATAGGTTACGGACTACAATTAATTTTTTTTTGATTAGTTATTTATAAGTCTCATTTAGAAAAATTTGATGTTGGTTAACCCTAAATAATTTTGATTTTTGTGACAATACACTTCTCCGATTCGCAGCATAAACAAATATAGCCATGGACGCAATAATTTTTCTTGTAATCCATGCTCGGGATGCAGCGATGTGGCCTCTGTAGGAGAATCGACCCATTGACTAGGACGGGTACCAATGACCTTTTCAAGGCGGTCATAGTGGAGCCCTGCTTGCGAATGCAAAAGCTGATTGAGCCTTGGATGTCAAATTGATGAATCCTCTTTGCATCCATGCGTGCCTTGGAAACTTGAATTATTTGGGGTCTGATTGATGCCCTTGTTAGCGCAGGGCCATAGCAGTTGGTTGAGATCGATTGAAATGGACCTGTGCCTTGGTTTATTGCCATGGTAGATAAGATTGGACAGTCATTGGAGAGGAATTGTCAACATACGGAGATGAAATATCAAATCAAGTCACCTTCACCGGAGGATTGAAACAACTGATCAGATTTGTGGGATGGATTCTGGAGTGTGCTGAACCAATGGTTCTCACTTCTCAGTGGATTAAAAAGGGGACTTGTTTCTTTGTTCGCATGCGAGAGAGTAATGTGCCGAAGAAAAAATCATTAGGTGGAGGGATTAAAAAGTGTTTTTAATCATTCGGTCACATAGCATGGAAAACATGTGTTTGCCTTCAGACAACGAGGACTTGCCACGATAAGACTTTGTTTATGTAAAGATATTATACAATTTTAAACATTAATCAAATTTGCTTGAAATATAGTTCAGAAAAATGGGGGAAAAGAGTGATCATAATTCACTCGACTTCCTTTGAGAAACGGAGGAGTTTGACGGTTATGGCAATATGATATAAAACAATGCCGGCTTAAAAGCTGAGCCTAAACATAAGCAATCTTTTTTTCTGAGCATAAAATCATAAAGAGGAGGGGTGGGCAATCGCCCAAAAATGTTTATTCTTGTGGAGCGGGTGGTGGGAAAATTTTAGGTAACAATGGCCTGTAAGAAATTTTTATGTAACATGGAGAGCAATCTAATGAATATCTCTTGGCACAAAAATTATGAGTTTTACTGGTGATGCCTCAACTTTCTTCATTGCTCCTCGAAATTACGCCGTCCAGTGGTTGATGTCTATTTAGTTAGAATTGAACAAAAATCATATAGGGCAGGCACTATAAAATATCATATGGGACAAGATTCATACGTTATCATATTTCTCTTAATATCAATTTTAAAAAATAAATCTAAAAATTAAAGAGTTTTCTATCAACATAGTTGTTAATTCTGTGATTAAAACAATGATATTCTCTTTATTTTTTTATTTTTGTATATATTTTTTAGTGATATGTACTACATGATCATATGATACACACTATATAAATCAATCATCAAACAAGTCAATACATACTTACAAATAAATCGATACATAATTTATAAAGTGTGGGGTTTATCAATATACAGTATATAGCCAGGTGATAGATAGTGTAAGCTTTTTTGATACACATCCAGCAACAATCCAATATACGTTTATAAATAAATTGATACATATTTATCAAACTTAATAATCATCGGTATATAGTATATAGCCAGTCGATATATATATCTTATAAAATATTCATCCAACGCCCTAACACATATCTCTAGGTAAAGCGATATATAGTTTTCAAAATTTAGCACTCATCAATATACAGTACATGGCTAAATGATATACACTAGATAGTTTATCGATATATACTATAAGCTTTATTGATATACATCCAGCAACGATTCAATATATACTTATTGATAAATTAATATATAGTTTATCGAACTTAGTATTCATCGATACACAGTATATGGTCGATTGATATATACCTAGCAAAATATTCATCTGGACATCCTAATACACATCTCTAGATAAAGTAATACATAATTTTTATAAACTTTTGATGCAAAGATATTAGAAAAAAAAATTGGTAAAGAAGAAAAAGACTCAAGAAAGACCTCATAGATAGGAGAGATAGTGCGTGAAATTTGGTTGAGAAGAAAGAAACTCAAAAGAAAGACTTTACGGATAGAAGAAATGGCTTGATGAAGAAGATAAAGATAGAGAAGCTTGATGAGGAAGAAAGAGGATATGGACGATCATGAAGGATCTTTCTTAAACATGCATTTTATTTTCTCTCTTTATTATTTCAATTATGAAACTAATGGGCTCTGTTGATGGGAGAAATCTAATTTTTATTTGACTTCTATATTTTTTTTAAGATGCAAAAAAAAGAAAATATCTTATGAAACTAGGTGCACCCCATATGATGGCTTATAGTGCTAGTCCCATACGATTTTTGTCCGTTATAATTATATACAGTCGTTGCCTCTTCTCGATGCACATGCAATCACACCACATCAACAGCACGATTCTCTCCATAAAATTTTGGGATAGACTTAGTTTGTCATATATGCTATAAACAAAACTAATGGAAAGTTACCATACCGATATTTTGAACTAAATAATTTTATAACTATCTTAGTCCTAGTGTATTGAGGTGGTTGTAGAATTCTTCAATTCAAAATTCTGATGTGGTATCTTTTTGTTGGCTTTATCAATAACACACATGATAAACACCATGTGTCTCAAAATTAAAGAGAGTACCTCCTCTTCTTCAGAGACCTCATGCCTTGTGGCCCTCGACCTCTTAATTTCTAACTCCCAGTGTGACAAGGATCTCCCCCTCTCTCACTTCACCATATAGCAAATTCAAGGAAGTCTTGGTGCATGGAGGTTGTTGTTAGAAACGTCCTCCATGACATACTTCGAATATCTGAAGGAGGTGTTGCCACTGCTACTAGTGTCATTATAGGCATTGATGACATACCTGAGGAGCTTGCCTAGGGTCATCATAGAGAAGGCCATTATGGAAGTGCTTCGCAGGGTCATGCGAAGAGACCAGGATGGGAGAAAAGAGGGGCAAGTGAAACTATTTTTTCTTCGGAGTTGGATTGTATATTTCACACGAAAGAATGATCGATCTTCTTTTGCAATCTCAACTATTGGATCGCGTTGTGCACACCTTTCATAATGTCATAAACCTCTTCCTTCCATCTACAGCATAGATCATAAAGCTCACTTCGTGCTTTGAAAAATGTGCAAAGTGAGATCCAATGATTAAGTTTGTGAAAGAAGATCAACCATTCTTCCACCCAAAAGATACAACTCAAACTCTTTTTTCACTCTCTTGAGATGGACACATGTCGCAGCATCAACCGGATGTTGCTTGGAGGTATGTAATGGCCTAAGCGCATGTATTGAGGTGGGTGTAGTTTTGTCCAACAATGAGAGATAGAAGGATCAAATCATTCATAGAACAATATTGGATTGCACTCGCAAAACTGTCATGATCTCAAGTAGAGACACCTTCAAAGAATTTTGTTGTGATTTTTTAAATTTATTTATTCAACTCAATGGAATGGAAAATGGAAAAAGATGGCATGATTTGCTGACATAAATACTAGATTTTAACCTATATTTAATACAAACGATGAATTGAAGAAATGTTAGTTTATCCTTTAATATCTTTGATAGAATATGAAAAGATGGATAAGAATGATTCTCTCTTCTATTTAATATCAGCGAAATAAAAAAGAAAGGTGGATGATATTTATATATGATATTATTATTAAACTATCATTTGATATAAATATTATTATCATTAATTTATAATACTTATTTATACTAAAAAAATAATATATTAATTTATAATTTTATAATCTATAATCATGTAAAAAATATAAATATTTCATTTTAATTTAATAAATATTTTTTATAAATTAATTATCTATGAATTAATATATTTATATATTGATTATACAAATAAATAATTTATTTATAATTTAATGAGAGATAATTTATGGTGGTAAAAGAATGAGCGTTAGAGTTTTCTCAAAAAAAAAAAAAAAAAAAAAAAAGACCGTGGGACGATTTTGTCAATATAGAAGCACATTCCTTGTATGCTCTATTATTTATTTCTTGCAAATTAAAAAATTATAAATTGATAAATTAGGATGAATGAATATATTTTTTTTATTCATCTTTTATAAGATTTTTTTAAATCAAATGGTCTAATCCAAACATATAGAGTTAGGCTCCGATCATCTTAAGAATTTGCTTCCCTCATCTTGGTTCCTTAAATATTGAAAGATCCAAAGCTACTGGTTGCAGATTTAGAATTTGGGCACGTGCTAAACCATTCCCTACGCTTGGTTGGGTCAGTCTAAATTCTTGATTTGATAGGTTCCGCTTTTGCCAGATCGACCAAAAGCGGTCAAAGAAACTTTGAAAGATCCGTTCGTGAAGAGTCGTTTTTTTTTTTTTTTTTTTTTTGGGTCCACGTGAAGAAGAGTTGGGTTGGTGGAATCTACCGACTCCAAAAGAAGACATATTTTACTTGCTGTGGGTTGATAGATGTCCAAATCATTTTGAAGCATAAAAAAAGCCATGAAGGGCTGTCGACGGTATGATTATTTTTTGCAAACTATCGACTAGCACATTCCATACGTACAAAACTAATCATCTTTTTGGAAATTACTATGTGATTAAACGATGCAGCCCAGAAACACTTGATACTATGCTTATTCAAACTCTCTCACAACGAGATCCAGGATCTAGGCCTCCAAAGAACGTGCAAACGAAGCCAAACATCATCAAAACGAAATTTAAAATCAAAGATCCATAGGAAATTGTATTAGATTAAGCTCAAAGGCTAAGATCTGAGAACGAGGCAATTGGAAGTAAAAACCTATTGATGATGAACTATGCACCGTCAAAACTCAATCAACGGTGGTAACTTCTCACCATTCGAAAGCTCTAGTCCTTCATGATAAACTCCAAGTCTAAGGCAACCGGCAATGAATCTAGCTACCATTATTTGATCCGATGACACCATAAATATTAACATTGAAATGATTTTGATGGTAGATAAATTATTGTTGGAATAAAATATCTTTTAGAAAGCCTAAAGTGGCGACCAAGCTTAATTTAGTCGTCATGGGAACTGTTTTTCTTGTTCTTTTTAGACTATAAAGGACATCAGACCCTAATCTCCTATCTTGTGCCCATTTCATGATCGGAAAATTAATAAAACTGCTCTTTTACTGGTGCACTTTGGTGTTCTTTTTCTACATATAGATTCTATACAACCCTAGAAGATTATACGAAATAGCGATGTGGTTAATTGGCAGAATTTCTAGTCATAAAATGTATCAACAGCATCAATTGGTGAAATCTTTAGTGACAACGAAGCCTTCTTGGTAGCGAAGCAAGAAGCAACTAGTGATTTCTCTTCTTTAATTTAATTTATGCATATAGGTCTCTTTGCCTTTAAGTTTTCAAGTTGATAATTACCTTCAAAATTCTAGGCTTAGATTTATTTTATTGTATAGTTTATTTTAGTTTTCCACCGGCTAACTCTGAAGCTTGGACCAGAGGCTCTCAGCGTGCATCATGAGTACTCTATTGAAAAATTATAAAGCGGCCATTCTTTCAGTGAAAGATGGAGAGGAAGATTAAAAGTTTGTACCCTCCCTGAGCTGTTGGCATCTCTTCGCTTTTCATAGTCCAACTCCATATTTATGTAGCTAACGTGCTTCTCTTTCTTCCCCCAGGATATTGAGTCATCTTTTGTAAGTAGGCTCGACCAAAGACTAGACGTGGTCCAATTTCGAAACAAAATTTCCGGACTAGCGTACAAACTTACCAAACTCCGCATATGATGAAAACCCAACCAACTCAACCCTTTTCGCTTTCAATTTTTTGAGAAGCTGATATGAGAGCCCATAGACCTTTATTAGATAAGTGAAGTAGGTTCAGAAAAGAGAGAGAGCCAAAAAGAAGGACAGTAGCCTTTGAACATAGAGGCTTGTGGACAAGTGTGGACAAGATCGAGCGAGAAAGAATATAGCGGTAACCGGTAATCAAGCAGAAACTTCTGAGGACTGATGACCATAATATCCTTAAATTATCATGGAATAAAGGTGATTGAGTTGGATGCTATGCCCTGCAGATAAGAGGGCCTATATTATTGGAGCTGTTATACCCTTAAGTATTGGTTCTGAGATACTGATTTTTTAGGTGAGCCAAGCGAATTTTTTCATCCCATTATTTAGGAATGCCGTCGATTCACTTCTAAGCATTTTCATGGATCTAGATTTTTTTTTCTTTTTCTGAATTTACTGGTGTTTGACTATCGAGCATTGATATGGAACGAGCTAAAAGACAGCTTTCTTGTTTGTAAAGAAAAAAAAAAAAAATCCTTGATCTTGTCCAAACAAACACATGAGTACATGCACGCTATGATCAATTGAATATACGTTATATGCTTACACTACATAAATTTGAATGTATTTCGATGTGAATAATCTAGGCTCCATGGATGCCCTCATTAGCAGATCACTTTAGAGTATCTGGATCACCCCAAATATATCAAACAAACCATCAAAGTTCATCACTCTATTTTGTTTTCCCTGATAATGGACGTCTTACATCGATAATTTGAGACATTGAATATGAAATAGTACTCCTGAACTGCTCGTACATAAATAATCATATGATTTAAAGATTCATAATTTATTCATTAAATAGTAAAAAATATATAATTTAATTTTATTTAGATTATTTTTTTTTTATTATTTGATGTATAGATTTAAGATTTTCAAATCATATAATTTTTGATAAGTAATGTAGAAGTAATAGGTTATATTCAATGACTCAAATAATCAATATAGGATCTTTATTGTGTAATATAGATCTGACCAAAAAAGAAAGAAATCCCGGAAAAACTTTGATATTTGAATTTCTGGTGGTTGTAGTCGGGCACACGCATGAACTAATAAAGCAACTACCGGAATCCCATTGGCGATACGGTGACCAACTCCCATACTTGACCAGATTCCCTGCAACCTACTTCCTTCTGGGACCCGGAACGCTAAGCTGGTCCAAGGTCCAAGCACCAGAGGGGGACCATTTGGATGGCGATATTCTTTCTTCTGCTTGGTAGGTAATTCAATTGGCATCAAAACTCCTCCCCCACTATATTATATATATATACACACGCGCGCGCGCGCACACACACACACACGTATGTATTCCTCCATGGTTAGGTTGCTAGTGGTAGGTGAGGCTCATGCATATGCTTCATTGAAGGCGACCTGTCAGGGCCCTCCACAGCAATAATTCACATTCCACTTTATCGTAGGGACTGCTCGACGTGGAAACTCCCACTTCATAAAAGTCTTCAAGGCTTGTTTGGGCAGAGACCAAGGCCAGAAACAAAACAATGCTTTGAAATCCACTGACATGTGCCCTTGGTGTACCCTTGACACATGGCCAGACGGTTCAAATAATTAATGGCTGGTAGGTCCCGAGTTTTGAGTAACTTTACAGGAACACCGCATTTACAGAGCATGAAAGAGGTGCAGGAAATGTGATAACTTTTCCTGGTTTTCTATTTGGATTTTCTATGATGTACAAAGTCTAACAGTGAAAGGAACGAGCAAACTAATCATGAAAAGACAACTATCACTGGAAGTTGACACATTACATCTTTGATCCAATAAATGATCCAAGTTTTTTTGGTAAATAGTAAATGCTCCAATTTGATGCAATAATATTGGTTATACAGATTAAGGCAAGTAACTAATTGTATAGAAAAACGACAATTGAATATTGCACCTTTGTATTTTAATACATAATATAGAAGAGATTAACATCATTTTGCATTCCAGATATTATAGATGGGCAATTTCATGAGGGGGTATTAAATATAAAAAAACTCATGCATCTAAAATTTAATCATTCAAGCCATAATTCTCATCGTATTGATGTCCATTTATGTGGTGCTCTGGTGAGAAAAAAAAATTACAAAAATATGTTTGGATTTTTTTCTTCGTAGCAATTGTAGCTGCTTCCTTTTATCATGATATGCGAGAATTTCTCCTGTCCCTCGCCCACCACTCCTCTCGGTGGACCACCTATTTAGGTGATCTGCATTTAGTTTTAATTGTTAATTTACCTTTTCATAGAAAAAGGGTGATCTAGTTCCATGCATCCTACTTGGGTAACAGTTGGATTGGTGCAAGATGATCCATGTAGGCTAATAGCCCACCAACATTTCGGGTATGCTCAAGAAGTTCCAATATGATATTACGCTGGAAATTGTATCATACCCCTTCTAACTGTGTTGTCAAAACTATTCTATACCAACGCACCTATAACCAGAGATACTTATCACCAACGCACCTATTTTAGCTCACAAACAAGTACTAAATAGGGGGAACATGCCTTGATAGGTAACAGCTTCTGAACAGGGCCCAGACGCAGAAAGAGAGAGAGAGAGAGGGGAGCAATCTACTTTTTTTCTCATTTTTGTTTGAAAGGCACACGTTGCTCCCCATACGAAAAGGACAGTGGCACTGTTGAGTCCTTTTGACTGCAGTAATGATGAAATGACCGTTATGCCAACACGCCTCGTCTCATACTCTAATTTATGGCAAGATAATAACGCTTGGGTTAGAAGTTTAAAGAAGAAAAAAATAAATTATATATATATATATATATATTGATTGAGAGTTTAAATAAAGGGATGAAAGTAATTTTTTTATAGAAAGTAAAAAAATATTATAATATTTTTTTATTATTATATCATTAAAAAGAATTCAATAAATTTAAAAAAAATCAAAAAATATTTTATTTTTTTAAATTTTTAAATTTTTATTAATTTTTTTATCTATAAAAATTTTAATAAATTAAAGAGTTTAGGCTGGATAGATGAAATAAATGTTGAGATTGAAATGTAATATTAATTTTATTTTTTATTATTAAAAAGATAAAAAAAATTATAAAAAAATTATTTATTTTAAATTTTATTTAAAAATATATAAATTAAAAAAATATTTTTTATTTTTTATAAAAAAATTTAAATAAAAAATAATAATTATATATATATATTTTTTTTTCTCCTCTTTCCCTCTTCCACTCAAAACGTAGATGGCACGGAGTTTTGGGCTCTTTTTGTTTCTGTCCACTTCTGAAGGTAAATTTTTTTTTTTGAAAGACAGGAACTGGGTCGCATCACTAACACGCGTGAACCACGGCGTTTGGAATCTCGAACTGTTATATGGACCAAATCACAAACAGTTCGTTATGTGCCTCTTTTTTTTCTTTTTTTTCAAAAAAAAAAATGCACCACAGATTTCTTGGAATCAAAAAAGATGATAAGGCAGTTGGCTTATATAAGAAGATCCCGGTCCTTAGTTCTTATATTGTTCTTTAGTTGGGATTTTGTTTGTTGACTAGATTTTATAAACGTCTGGCACACCCTAAAGTCCGTCATATTGAAATTTATATGACATGTGGGGCAAAAGAACTTCCGCAAGTGGCAGTTTGATTTATTGAGAAGAGAGATTAATTTTATATTATATATTTTATAAATTTAGGTGTTGTGGATCTAGAGGAAGCTTTCAATTGTAGCTCTTGAAAATTTAGTTAAGATATCACTATCACATGCTCACACGTGTGCACCATCTTTCCTAAGACAAGAAGTTAGAAATACAATATTAATTATTGAATTAATATGTCTTCCATCAAAAAAAAATGTAGAATTAATATATGACTTTTAGAATTATAAAGTGCAGCAATTGAGGTAGAAAGATGGATGCCTAGTTGGATATTTCAAAAAAAATATCAGAACTATAGAGGTATTTGGTTGGGAGGAGTGAAAGTCTGTAATCGAAATCAAAATAGGTGATTCTCATTCTAACCGTTTGATTGGAAGGAATTTCATTCCGATTCTGATTTCATGATAGAATGGAAATGGCTCAATCTCTACTTTTTTTTTTTATGGATTTAAATTTCCATTCCAATTCTGATTTCGATTCCGATTCTGATTCCAGTCACGAACCAAAAGCTTCGGTGGATTTGATCATTCTGATTCCAATTTCAACTTATTCCAATTCTCATTTCCATTTCGATTTCGATTACTAACCAAATATCTTTTATAATCTTTATTTGCAAGTTCTGTGCATGATAGCGGTGAGTCATGATCTAAAATTTCAAAAATATGTGGATAGCAAAAAAATAGTAGGTTATTGTGAGTTTTATATCGAACATGAAGGTTTTGAAATTATCTTAACACACAATCAACTAATTAGTCAAAAAATAAATCAAAAAATTTTTGGAAGGATATAAACATGATGTTACGGTTGTTCCTATGGAAAAGATAAAATAAAAATAAACACAATCAAAATGATAGAATAAAAAATGACATAAGTTATCGTCATCCAGATATTCTATTATTGTTATTTCCCATCCACATAAATAACAAATAATATGTATCCTCGACATCAATGTGAAGTATATGTTGCTAGCATGTTGCATTATATGTTTCCTATATAATATAGTTAATAAAATTTTTACCCAAAAAAAGTTTAACATGGAAATTATTAGGTCCATTCCATATTAGACTAGAATATGTGTACCATTTATTTTCATGAAGAACCAGAGGGAGGTTGAGGTACGCAACAAACCCAAATTATAGTATAAGAAACATTTCTCTAAGTCATATCTTCCAACAGATTGACTTGGAATTTCCTGGTGCATAAATTATATGTTAGATAGAGCAACTTGGCAACCATGTGTATCCTCTTATTCTAAAAGCCGCGTGCAAGTATGACAACAAGCCCACCTAGAATTCCATGAGAAGGCTTGGCAAGGGATGGAAACCAATTAACTGCTCCAAGGGCCAATAATTGGAGGCATGCGAGTAAAACTGTTACCTTCGGCCGCGTAAAAACTGTTGGCCAGAATCAGCGGGCCATAGGCGCCCTGCAGTAAACACGGAAGCAGAGCGTCACCTATGACGGCATCTCGTTGCGTGGTCAACTACCCACCTAACCTCGCTCCCTCACCGAACCACGCTCCCAGCCAAAAATGGGCACCGTTGGCCAGTTTTTTTCCCTCCGTTTGTTATATTTCCAAAGGTCACTGGTCCCATGCGGAGAGCCGGAGATGTGCACTGCATAAACTCATATTTAAATTATATGGTTTTATGTACAGAGTCATACATTTTCGAAGTCCAATATGGATCATGTTCATATATTTCATAATTTGGTGGGCCCATATGTAACCCCGTTCTTCATGGTTTGAGAGCTTCCAATTATAGTATATGCAATATAGAAGGTGCACGTAATGGAGGACCAATAAGGTACGATGACACAAAAAATATTGTAAGAGGGTAGCTGAAGGTGATATTTAAATCCACGGTTTCCTCGCAAGGAAGACCTTCTAATTTTTTGCTGCATTATGCTTGTTTTTTTCTAGTGCAGTGGAGATTCGTGTACATGCATAATTGAGAAAAATAAGGTATTTTAGTACAGAAAATTACTGTGGCATGCTGGCAGATCATGGATTCAGTGTTGAAGTCCAAAGCGAGAAGATTTTTTTTTTAAATTTTTGTAATTAACTTTTATGTTCTAATGGAAGTCATATATGGAATATGGATAGCGGATACAATAGAAATAGCAGGTTTGAATTTTTTTTAATAAACAAAAATGAAAACTCTTAAAGAGAATGAATCTTCGTTATCTTAATTCATTGAATGTAATTTATTAAATTATGATTAATGATTGTTTGATTATATATATAATCATAGTTGGATTAATCAAACCAAAATTTTCTTTTTCAAGAAGGAAAATCAAAAATACATATACGCTTTATCACGTAAGAGTGTTTGGATATAGCGATTTTTTTAATGGTATAGTTGTTAAAAATTCAAAAAAATCACATATATGACAAATTTTAGTAGATTAAAAAATAGTCTAAATACAATATTTTTTTTATATTTTTAAAAAAATTATTTTTTATTTATAATAAATCTCTTCATACTCTAGATGCAAACCAAAGTGGGACAACCAAAAAAAATTTGCCACCTATCTTGTCGAAAATAATTTTTTACGATATATTCTCGAATGAAGTAAAAATAAATTTTAAATAGACAATAAAGAAAATGAGTAATGCATGCCTTTACTTTGATTAAAAGATTTTTTTATAATATTATTTTAGAATAATGTAAGATTAAATTTTAAATGGACAATTAACAAAAAGAGAAATGTATATCTTTCTCCTAAAAATGAATGGTAGCTAGCACATCTCAAAACATATTTGTTGACTTAGAGGCCTAAAGGTTCCTTTCTTTTTTGTATTGGTTGAACATATCACTCCAGGATACATGATTTGTATTTCTTTAGAAAAAAAATGTAAGGAAAAAAAAAATCTAAAAAAAGGTATAATTAGATATTTTTCTTCTTCCTATTCTTAAATTTTTGTTTCATAGATCTAACTAGTTCAAACATGAAATCAAAACATCATGCTCAAAGTGCCACTACATTGAATTCATTTTTTTTTGCTTCTACTTTTATTTTATAATTGAAAATAATATATTTTTTAAGTCACAAATATATAAAATTAACTTTCAACGTATTTGATCTTACTTATCTATATACAATAACCTTGAAAAAAATTATATATTACAAGCGGTTGCTTATCCTAAATGATGTTTGGACCACTTGCATTTACCAATCAAGTAGATAACTTGCGTAAACGATATTATTGTGCATCTTAAAAAGTGTAATATTTTTTTTTATTATTATCTTAAATCCAATAATATGAATTTTATGATTGAACTAAATCTAATGTTTCTTAGCTCCAACTTCAATCTAATGTTTGATTGTAGTTTGTAAATTTTCATTTAAATTTGATGATTAATTGGACTCAAACTTCAAACAAATACTATTTTCAAATAAAAACCTATACATGATATATTTTTTCCAAAATCGTATTCCTTGCTAGATATGATTGATAGCGTACGATGCTTTAAATAGGTGATACATAATCTTAAAATTGATGGATATCGATTGTCATTATTTTGAGACATCAGCCGTATGGTCCACCTTTCTCACCAACGGCAAAAATTGGCATCCATTCACCAGCCAACGCCAAGATAGACATGATGTATTGGCATGTATGACGTGATGCTTATCATATAAAGATGGCAGGATGCTATCTCCGTTAAGATGTATTTGACTGTATCTTTGCATATCTTTTTTTTTTTTTTTTTTTGATAGAAGTATCTTTGCATATCTTTAACATGACCTGAGTCTGGCTTAACAATTGATACCTTGCTCATATTGTGGGAAGATTATCATTTTAAGATGCATCATCATACATGAATTTTAGATATTTAGATCTACCAAAATTTTATATAGAAAATATTTTTCATTATATGCTTTATTATTAAATTAATTATATTTATTTAAAATAAAAAAAAATCATCTGCAGCCATTGCATGAACCCAAAAAATAGATAGGATGTACAGGCAAGCCACAATAAGGATCAAATCACTCTCTCAGCGGTCAGCTGGCCCACTTCATCCCTTTAGTTTTTCTATAGAACCAAGCGAAAAAGCAAAATTAAAAAAAAATTATATGACAGTAAAAAAAAAGCACGATACCTTCTGATCCTTTTCAAGCAAATCCACAGTATCATACGTTTCTACAGATCATAGTATTTATATTTCAGTTTCGGTCAATAAAGTGATAAACATTAGAATATACATAGAGAAATTGAGCGAAGAAAGGGGCGGTGACCGTAACTCGGATGCGGATGGCCGTTGCCGCGAGCCGTTAATTTGTGGATCCCTGGATAATGGCAGGTTTTTATTTTAGGCATATATATATATATCTCTCCCTCTTTATCCTTACTATTATCGTTATTCTGCCGTCCATCGCGGGGCCGCGGAGGCACGGAGCCGAACCACGAGGCGGCCGCCGGTTTCGTGCCACGTGGCTAGTACCACTGGGCCCCACCACGAGCGGCTGTCGTATGCCGCACAGCGGATCTCCTCCCCGACGTGGCCCTCGCAACCGATCGGAGCTGTCCATCTCCCTGGCGGGCCCCAGAGGAACTCAAAATAATAAGTAAGAAATTATATAAAATAGAGGAGGGTAGATGAGGGGCCCCTACCTCCACTGGGCCCAAATTTCTATAAATCAAGGAGAGCTCCGCCTTCGTCGAGGCGTTTGTTTAGAGAGAAGAGGAGAGAGGGTGGTAGGGATTGTCGCTTGTGGAGGGAGAGAAGGCGGTGCGCTATCCGTTTTTCTCATTGTTCTCCGTCTTGGCTCGGCGATCCGAGAGGAGGCATTTCGAGGGAGGGAAGCTGGTGGAGATTCGCTGGAGATCGACTTTTTCCGGGTTTTTTTGTTTCGGATTTTGATTTGATCCGACTGTTTCTGGGGGTGAGTAGAAGGAAAAAGGTCGATTTTGGGTGGCGAGGACGGAAAGAAGCTCTTTTTTCCTACCGGTAAAAAAAGAATACAAATTGTTAGAAGCTAGCGTAGAGGTTTATCTGGGATCGGCATTTCTTTGTTTTCTTTAAACCTTTTGAACTTTTTAAGGCTTTTGATGTTCTTTTAGAAAAGAAAGATACCTCAAAACTTTGTCCTCTTATTTTATTTTATTTTATTTTATTTTAATTTTTTGATATTATTTTGGTGGATTTTAGTTGTAGCTGTGGATTCTTTCTTTTTCCCCTCTTTTTTGCTGCCATGTCTCTGCTATGTTAAGGTATTCGCCTTTCTTCCGTTTTGCAGATAATAAACGAGGAACAAGACGACTTGGCTGAAGAAGTTTGGGAAAGAGCGATCTTGATTGGTTCTTGGTCGGAAGAAAAATCCTCCGATCACCGCTTGTTTCAGTTTTTTTTTTTTTTTTTAAAAGCCAATATCCTCTAAATCTGTTGCGTTTTAGTCTGGATCTTGCTAAATCTTTCCAAGATCTCACAAAGACCCATTTTGCCTTTCGGAAAACCTGAAAAAAAGCAGTCTTTTTTTCATTATCTCGTTGGGAAATAGAAGTCCTCAGCCATGGCCGCCGTCTCAGGCTCGGCCTTTAAGCTCCAATATTATTCGGTTGCTCTTCCCTCTGTGGTAAGCCATAAAAGATGTGTCCGCCATAGGGCTGCGCAATACCCTGCTTCGAGGCGGCTGCATGCCGGTTCTTTAGAGAACAGGTTTCTTGGCATGAAGCTCCGAGCGTCAGAACGGGTCCAGATATGGCGGACCGCTGGTCCGGGAGTTTCCCCGAAGCTGAGAGTTGTATCACCATCCATGTCGCTCTCTCAGGTGCCTGAGAAGCCCCTGGGTCTCTATGATGCGTCCTTTGACAAGGATTCTTGTGGTGTTGGATTTATTGCAGAGCTCTCTGGGGAGTATAGCCGGAAAACTGTAAGTCTTTAGGTCATTCTTGAGTCGCTCTGTTTTTCTTTTCTAGATAGCAATTTTTGATCAAATTCTTTATTTTTTCCGGTTAATGTTGTTGGTGAATTTAAAGGTTGCTGATGCGATTGAGATGCTGGTGAGGATGTCCCATCGGGGCGCATGTGGTTGCGAGACCAACACCGGAGATGGAGCTGGCATCCTTGTAGCTCTACCGCACGACTTCTACAAGGAGGTATGTGCCTCGTCTGTTTTATGGAGAGTTGTTCTTGTTAAAGATGTCGTGTCTGGTTCCAACTTTTGTGCTGTTGTCTCTTTTGGAATCTTTGCTTTTCTGAAGAAAAGTTGCGTTGTTGTTTTAAATTGTCTGTTATATTAATATCTTTTTAATTTTTTACGTATATATAATTTAGTTGCGGATAGTTTTATGCATCTGTCAAGTCTATGCATAGTTTTAGTTCTTCGGTCAATAATTTCTTATCAGGATATCAGTTATATAAATCTGTCAAATCTATGCATAGATATTAGTTCTTCAGCTAATAATTTCTTATCAAGGATATCCTGGTTACTTGTCTGTTTTTATGTTTCCAGGTAACAAAAGATGCAGGTTTTGTACTGCCACCACCTGGGCAGTATGCTGTTGGTATGTTCTTCTTGCCAACTGATGACAGTCGCAGGGAAGAAAGCAAAGTTGTATTTACTAAGGTAATTTTGCAATTTTAATAACGAATTTAATTTGAAGATGTACGAACACCTTGTAGTTATAACAGAATTTGCTATATTTTTATCTTGAATTACTTAGTCCTTTTTTTCCCTCTACTTTGTACTATTATATCACTCTCTTAGAGACTTCAAGGTGTATATTCATGGTAGTTACTATTTGCCTAGATAAACTAGTATCATAAGAGGCATGTTTTTGTCAGTAACCGTTTGGGGTTCTTTTTTACTTCCTCATTCAATTTTCTTTTTTTTCTGGATTTTCCAAAATAACTTCTGGACAAGCTATCTATTATTCAAAATATATTTGCCTGGTTTAAGAGATCAATGGTTGCTATTGATGACCAACTCATGGAAAGTGTGGCATCATAAAGGATGTCATAGATAGAATTCAAGCTCACATGGAACAATTTCAACCAAGGTTCGTTGTGTCGGTACTGGGATCCGGATCGATTGGATAGCGGCATGGTACGGTACATCCTCATGCTGTTCCATACCAAGCCTAAACCAACATAGTTGAGAGGGCGGAGGAAGAAGAGGAGAAAGGAAAAGAGAGGGAGGGGGGGAGGGAGAGGGTTTCTGGAGGCTGCTGAGGCCGCTATCGAGCCCGATGGGAAAGTGAAGGAGGGGCCTTGTCCTCCTGCAGATCGAAACGGGCCTTCGAGCCCCTATTTGATTTTCTAATTTGGCATTTTCGGGTGAAACAAAAGTTAAATTAAAAAAACAAAAGTAAAAAACAAAATAGGGGCTGAAACCCTTATTTCGATCAAGAGGAGGGTGGAGGCCTCTCCTCTCACTTTCTATTGGGCTCGATAGTGGCGTGGTGGCCTCAGCAGCCCTCCAATGGTCTCCAGAGGTCCTCTTTGGCTTTCTTTCTCTTCCCTCCTCTCTCTATTTCTCTCTCCCTTTCTCCCTCCCCTCCCTCCTTTGTCGGTTTCTCATTTTGATTGCCTGAATGTCCCAATCGGCTGCCAGCACAGCTCGGTACGCCCAGGCGGTTCGGGATGGTTCCGCAATCTTTGGTTTCAATCTTGTCAACTTGTTTCTTTTCTACCAGATTTGGACAAGCTAAACAACATTTGAATGTTGATCTTATTCGGGGGATTCAAGAAACTGATATGCCCCTTATTAACATATGATATGGAGGTTATAGAAATCCATAGTTAAGGTGAAAATCTAATGAGTAATCATATAAGAAAAGAACAGGAAGGAAGTTGATGTTTTTCCTTCTTCAGAATCTAATGAATGCAACCATGGAGCTTGCAGTATTGTTGTATTTATGCGACAAGCATACTTTCATACTTTGTTTGGTCTGAAGTTTTTTTGAACAAGTTTTTCTTTGGTGTGCATATTTTTATAATTCATCTATGACTCCTTGTATCAACAATACTATTATGTGAAAAATTTGTTGGATACTTGTCACTGGATGCAGGTTGCAGAGTCATTGGGACATGTTGTCCTTGGGTGGCGCCCTGTACCAACTGATAATACGGATTTGGGTGAGTCTGCCAGACAAACAGAGCCAATCATTGAGCAAGTATTTCTTACATCAAGTCCAAAATCAAGTGCTGATTTCGAGCAACAGGTCATTTCTTGTTTGTCAAACTATTTTACATCAATAAAGACTTGTTACTGATGATGTTTATTTTTAATATTATTAATTTAGATGTATATTTTGCGGAGGGTTGCTATGGTTGCTATTCGAGCTGCTCTGAATCTACAGCATGGTGGAGTGAGGGATTTCTATATATGCTCTCTTTCTTCAAGGTGATCTATTTAACTTTCTCCCTTCTTTTTTTCTCACAAGTGGGAACAACTAGGAACCTCAAACTGACTCTGTATATGGATGGTACTGGAGTGCTTATCCATGCTCAATTTCTGATTTTCGAGAGTATGATTTTAGTTTTCTTCTTAGGTGAACTAAATTTTAGTTGATGTAACAGCAGTAAAATTAACTTTTCTCTGGTTTGGCAGAACTGTGGTTTACAAAGGTCAGCTGAAGCCAGTTCAATTGAAGGACTACTATTATGCAGATCTTGGCGATGAAAGGTTTACAAGTTACATGGCCCTGGTAAGTGTATACCCACTAACATCCTTCTTCATGCACAAACTCTGTTCACAGCAGGCTGCATTGGGGGAACTCTCGTAGCAGAACAGTAGTAAGATTATGTGATGTTGAGGAATGAAACTTTGAATTATGTCTTCTGTTCTGCTCTATTGAGTGTTATTTGATTTTGGGTACTGGATGCCTTGGCTGAGTTGGTGAAAAACCTTCTTAGTTGATACTTAGTAAACCATGTTGCAGAATCCTGATGCAGCAGTGCTCCCTATGGTCAGTGTTTGTGGATGAGACTTCTAATTTGGAGGTGGAAAGGAAATAAGATATGGTGAAGGTAGCTCAGGGTCTCCATGTTACTCTGTATTGGCACTGAAAATAATCAGAAACTAGTGTTTTTAAGAGCCTTGAAAGCAAAC
Source organism: Elaeis guineensis (assembly GCF_000442705.2). Classification (NCBI taxonomy): domain Eukaryota; kingdom Viridiplantae; phylum Streptophyta; class Magnoliopsida; order Arecales; family Arecaceae; genus Elaeis; species Elaeis guineensis. The sequence continues at coordinate 120,156,149 of NC_025994.2, read as the reverse complement.
CACCTCAGATTCTTAAACAAGCCATGAATCTCATGAATGCAAGTTTTTTTCAAAAAAATTGTGATACATAATTCTAAGTTATCTTGTTCGCATGCAGATCCATTCTCGTTTCTCCACAAACACTTTTCCTAGTTGGGATCGTGCTCAACCCATGCGTATTTTGGGTCACAATGGAGAAATTAATACACTACGTGGAAATGTGAACTGGTATAATTTCAAATACCGAATGGAATACTTTGCTGTGAGTAAACATTCATGCTTTTAAGCATGTTTGATAGATTGGCATCTATTCTTCCCTTCAATCAACAGGATGAAGGCACGTGAGGGTCTTTTGAAGTGCAAGGAGCTGGGTTTATCGAAGAATGAAATGAAGAAACTCCTTCCCATTGTGGATGCTAGCTCATCAGATTCAGGTGGGAGTAGCTAGTCTAGTAATTTTTTTGAGTTTTTTTTTTTTTTTTGGAAAAAAAAAAAAGATTAGCAGAATGTTACACTTGAGCAGCATTCTTTCATTTCCATGTTTGAATGTGTATTTTATGTAATTACATGTTACAAGCTCATAAATGCTCGATCACAGCTGAATCTATGACTTTTTGGTTATATTTCAGGGGCATTCGATGGTGTGCTTGAGCTATTGGTTCGAGCTGGTAGGAGCCTGCCAGAAGCTGTCATGATGATGATTCCTGAGGCATGGCAGAACGACCAGAACATGGACCCTGACAGAAAGGCTTTGTATGAGTATTTCTCAGCTCTCATGGAACCCTGGGATGGCCCTGCTCTTATATCATGTGAGGTTCTTCACCAGTACTGTTTTGTATCAACATATTATCTTGCTTGCTGATATCCAAAATTAAATTCTGTTGAAACTTGCATCCAGTTACTGATGGGCGCTATCTTGGAGCCACATTGGATCGTAACGGGTTGAGGCCTGGTCGCTTTTACATTACACATAGTGGACGCGTAATTATGGCTAGTGAAGTTGGTGTTGTAGATATTCCTCCTGAAGATGTGTCCAGGAAAGGAAGACTGAACCCTGGAATGATGTTACTAGTAGATTTCGACAATCATACTGTTGTTGATGATGAGGCCTTGAAAAAACAATACTCACAAGCAAGACCTTATGGAGAGTGGCTCAAGAGACAGAAGATATGCCTCAAGGACATTGTGGATTCTGTGCCTGAAACTGACAGGATTTTTCCAAGCATATATGGCACTGTTCCAGTAAGTTGCAGATCTTGCTACTGTAAGTAACTCGGTCTGTGTGACATTCATGTTCTCATTGTAATGACAATCTGGTCTTGATATTTAGGCACATAATCATGATGAGAACATGGAGAACATGGGAATTCATGGTATCTTGGCTCCACTGAAGGCCTTTGGGTGAGTACAAGTTCAACTTACTACTTTTTGTGTCTTTCCTGTGTACCTATGCTTAAATCATTTATGCCTGATATTCTTTGTATGCAGTTACACAGTAGAAGCTTTGGAGATGTTGTTGTTGCCCATGGCAAACGATGCAACTGAAGCTCTTGGATCAATGGGAAATGATACTCCATTAGCTGTGATGTCAAAAAGAGAAAAACTTACATTTGAGTATTTTAAACAGATGTTTGCTCAAGTGACAAACCCACCAATTGATCCAATTCGAGAGAAAATCGTTACATCCATGGAGTGCATGATCGGTCCAGAAGGTGATCTGACGGAAACAACTGAACAGCAGTGCCATCGCCTTTCATTGAAAGGACCTCTTCTATCCATTGATGAAATGGAGGCTATAAAAAAAATGAATTACAGGGGTTGGTGCAGCAAGGTGCTTGATATTACTTATCCAAAGAAGCATGGCAGGAAGGGGTTGGAGGAGACCTTGGATAGGATTTGCTCTGAAGCTCGTGATGCTATTCACGAGGGCTATACGGCTGTTGTACTATCTGACAGAGGTGAGCACTGTCTAAAGTCTGCATTCTTTCTGTTGGTTAGACTTTGAACTGGAAGACGAATCTTGAATTCCCTTTTTATGTTGTTTGTTTCTTTGGGCTCACATTCGAGAGTTATGTTCTTTTTTTGTTTCTAGTAAAATAATATGACTTAAGAGTCACTTATTATTTTTCAAAGTGGACTATTATAGACATGCTATATCTTATATTGTGCAGTACTTGGTCCATTTTAAATATGAAATGCTACTATCTTGTTTGTTTTTGTTTGCGTAGGATGGGAGTTACTTGATCCCTATTGTTTTTGTTATTTAAACTACAGTTTCCTACTGGGTCTTTCATTGACTAATTGTCAATTGTCATGCGAGCTGGCATTTTTTGGTTGATAAACTCTAAATTGAGCCTGCCATTCTTTGAATCTTGATATAGGCTTTTCATCGGAGCGTGTTGCTGTTAGTTCCCTCTTGGCAGTTGGTGCTGTTCATCAACATCTAGTCTCAAAACTTGAGCGCACTCGCATTGGTCTGCTGGTTGAATCTGCTGAGCCTCGTGAAGTGCATCATTTTTGCACTCTGGTGGGTTTTGGTGCAGATGCTATATGCCCATATCTGGCTGTAGAAGCAATCTGGCGATTACAGATTGATGGGAAGATCCCTCCTAAAGGAGACGGCCAGTTTCATTCACGAGGGGATCTTGTCAAAAAGTACTTCAAAGCAAGCAATTATGGAATGATGAAAGTTCTTGCTAAAATGGGGATATCCACTCTTGCATCTTACAAAGGCGCACAGATTTTTGAAGCTTTGGGTCTTTCTTCCGAGGTTATTCAGAAGTGTTTCAGTGGCACCCCAAGCAGAGTTGAGGGTGCAACATTTGAAATGCTTGCTGGTGATGCACTTCGTCTTCATGAATTGGCATTTCCAACCAGAGCTCTTCCACCTGGAAGTGCTGAAGCAGTTGCACTACCAAATCCTGGGGATTACCACTGGAGAAAAGGAGGTGAAGTGCATCTCAATGATCCCCTTGCAATGGCAAAGTTGCAAGAAGCAGCCAGAGCTAATAGCGTGGCAGCATACAAAGAATACTCCCGGCGGATACAGGAGCTGAATAAGACCTGCAATTTGCGTGGTATGTTGAAGTTCAAAGATGTTGCTAATAAGATTCCCTTGGATGAAGTGGAACCTGCTAGTGAGATTGTGAAGCGCTTTTGCACTGGAGCTATGAGTTATGGCTCAATATCATTGGAAGCACATACCACTCTGGCTATTGCAATGAATAAACTCGGAGGCAAATCTAATACTGGTATGATTGTTTTCCAGAGAAGACCATAAGCTACTTTTATCATCAACTAATCATACAAAATTCGTATTAGCTTCACTAATTCATAATTATAAATGTCCTTTTCTCATGTTTTACAGATTAATGATTTACTTAAAATATTGGAACCAGGTGATCGTTTATTCTGGATATTGTTTACAAAGCTAGCATGTTTAACTTAATTTACCATGCACTTAATGAATTGACAATACATCATTTTTCTTAGCTGTTATCCTGGTGTTGTCTCTGTCTCTTGGTATTTTAAGTGATGCTGCCTTTATGGAATTTTAATAAGTTATATTTTCTTCAGAAACAAAAGGTCTCTCGCTCTTGTATATTTTTTGCTACTAATGGCTACCGTGCATTTTTGTATGTGTGGGAGGGAGGGAAAGAGAGGAGAAGGGGAGATCGGGAGGGAACACATACTTGTGCACACAGAGACAGAGAGAGAGAGGGAGAGACTAGAAAAGATAACATATTTGTGCCTTACAAGGTGGTTCCCCTTGGTGCTCCATTTGTTTAAATTTTGCAAGAGCATGTATCCCCCTTTTTTCTTGACATTCAGTTTTATGTTTAGAAAATGTGGTGAATGCATGTCGTTTAGTATATCTTATATTAATGAATGGGGACATGGGAAAACAATGAGTGTTTAATATTAAGAAGACAAGGTGATAATGCTTTCCATTCACTTCCATTTTATTGACAGGGCGCCTGAAATTTCACTGTTGCTAAATTTACTGCTTTTTTTATGTCCAACTTTTATAAAGGTGAGGGAGGTGAGCAACCTTCACGTATGGAGCCTCTTCTAGACGGCTCAATGAATCCAAAGAGGAGTGCAATTAAACAAGTGGCAAGTGGAAGGTTTGGAGTTTCGAGCTACTATCTTACCAATGCTGATGAACTCCAGATAAAGATGGCTCAGGTAGTTGCTGCAATATAAACTGAAATATTCTGCTATGAATTTTTTGTTTATACTTCTTATACTGGGGCATCTGCTACATATGTACCTCCTGTCTTCCTATTGGAGCAGAAGTTCCTCTTGTTTATGAATTTATGTTCATGGACAGATGTTGCTGAGTCTACAAAGCACCTTTGTGTGTCTTTGTACCTATAACTGATGCATACCTTTGACATTTGGTGAGGTTATGTATAGCTGAAGTTTATTTTGCTTTGTCATGTACATTATGTGAAGGACAGTTTTTTCTGTTCTCCAGGGGGCCAAGCCAGGTGAAGGAGGCGAACTTCCGGGCCACAAAGTCATTGGTGATATTGCAGTCACTAGGAATTCTACTGCCGGTGTAGGGCTTATTAGTCCTCCCCCCCACCATGATATCTATTCAATCGAAGATCTTGCCCAACTAATTCATGACCTTAAGGTATATGCTGATGACACTTGCTGAACTTTCCTTTTTGCTTGCCATTTATTTACTCCATATGGAGAGTTAATAGGAATTAATCTTTTACGTAGTAGTAAGGGAGTCCTTACATCTTTGTTGTTATCCATCCATGTGCTCCAGTATGTCATTTATTACTCATTTTGAGAAGTCATTGCCAAATAGATAAGTTTTCCCTGGGCTGCTTCTGTGAGAGGCTGTCAGCACATATATTTATGTAGGTAAAATGTATTTAGATTTAGCATTTTGATTATTATTTTTTGTTTCTCCTTTGCAGAATTCGAACCCAGGGGCTCGAATCAGTGTTAAGTTAGTCTCAGAGGCTGGTGTGGGTGTGATTGCTAGTGGGGTTGTAAAAGGGCATGCCGACCATGTTTTGATCTCTGGCCATGATGGAGGAACTGGAGCTTCCCGTTGGACTGGGATAAAAAATGCAGGTCTTCCTTGGGAGCTTGGATTGGCAGAAACACATCAAACTTTAGTGGCAAATGACCTGCGTGGCCGAACCATTCTTCAAACTGATGGCCAGTTAAAAACTGGAAGGGATGTTGCTATTGCTGCTCTACTGGGTGCAGAAGAATTTGGTTTCAGCACTGCCCCTCTAATAACCCTCGGCTGCATTATGATGCGGAAGTGCCATAAGAATACTTGTCCGGTTGGCATTGCCACTCAAGACCCTGTACTTCGTGAAAAGTTTGCTGGGGAACCTGAGCATGTTATAAACTTTTTCTTTATGCTCGCAGAGGAAGTCCGTGAGATAATGGCTCAGCTGGGTTTTCGAACCATTAATGAAATGGTTGGCCGTGCAGATATGCTCGAGGTTGACAGAGTAGTAGTTAAGAACAATGAAAAATTGGAGAATATTGATCTCTCATTGCTACTTAAACCTGCAGCTGAGATTCGCCCGGAAGCTGCTCAGTATTGCATTCAGAAGCAGGATCATGGTCTTGACATGGCATTAGATCAAGAACTTATCACTTCATCAAAAGCTGCTCTTGAGAAGGGTCTTTCTGTTTACATTGAAACTCCGATTCGAAATGTAAACCGGGCTGTTGGTACAATGCTTAGTCATGAAGTTACTAAACGTTATCACATGAAAGGACTACCTTCGGATACAATCCACATTAAGCTAAATGGAAGTGCTGGTCAGAGTCTGGGGGCTTTTCTGTGCCCTGGAATAACGCTTGAGCTTGAAGGAGATAGCAATGACTATGTTGGGAAAGGATTATCTGGTGGCAAGATTGTAGTGTATCCTCCAAGAGGAAGCAAATTCAATCCAAAGGAGAACATTGTCATTGGCAATGTTGCTCTGTATGGAGCTACAAATGGGGAGGCATATTTCAATGGAATGGCTGCAGAGAGGTTTTGCGTCCGTAATTCTGGTGCTAGAGCAGTTGTTGAAGGGGTTGGTGATCATGGGTGTGAGTATATGACAGGTGGTACTGTTGTAATACTTGGAAAAACTGGGAGGAATTTTGCTGCTGGTATGAGTGGTGGAGTTGCTTATGTTTTAGATATGGATGGAAAATTCCATACCAGGTGCAATACTGAACTGGTTGATCTTGAAAAAGTTGAAGAGGAGGATGATATTACGATGTTGAAAATGATGATACAACAACATCAGCGTCGCACCAGCAGTGAGTTAGCGAAAGAGGTCCTTGCAAATTTTGACAATCTTCTCCCAAAGTTCATCAAAGTATATCCACGGGATTACAAGAGGGTTCTTCAAAACCTAAAGGCAGAGCAAGCTGCCAAAGAAGCTGAGGCACAAGAAGAAAAGGAGTTGATGGAAAAAGATGCCTTTGAAGAGCTTAAGAAGTTGGCAGCTGCATCTTTGAATGATAAGGTAAATAATCTCGACAACTCTAGCTAGGCTTCCCAACATTTCTATCAACCTTTTGCACTTATCTTATAGGATCATTTTCTCATTTGTCTACGTAATTTGTTCTGAATAAAATTTTTTTACAATAAATCATAGTTTACTAAGTCTTGACTACCTTCGTTGTCAATAGTTGGCCTTCTTCTTGGGTCAATTGAAGCAATTCTCCTTAGGTTCCCTTTTGAATTAGTGGTTTTATTAACTCGTTAAATGAGGTTTAGTGTTGTTTCTCACATTTTTTTGAGTCTTTTTCCTCAGTTTGTATTTCAGAAGCACAAAAATTATAGATCACCTTTGTCAGATCCAGAGATGGTCTAATAAAATGGTTTCCTAAGAGCAATGTCTAATAAATTTTTTGTCTTTTTTTCACAGGCAGAATGTTGAAAATGTCTGCTACTATATATTGTAGATTACTAATTGTAATTCTGATTGCACAGAAAGTGGAAGATTCGAAGCCGATTGAAAGGCCAACTCAGGTGCCCGATGCTGTCAAGCATCGAGGTTTTCTTGCTTATGAGCGAGAGAGCATTTCGTATAGGGATCCCAATGCTCGAATTAATGACTGGGAAGAAGTTGCTGTGGAGTCAAAACCTGGGCCATTGTTGAAAACACAATCTGCTCGTTGCATGGACTGTGGAACTCCCTTCTGTCATCAGGTAAATGGAGAAAGTCTTGAGTTGTTCATCGGCCTTAGCGTATGCTTTTTAAATCTTGTTCTGCTGTGAATCTGTTTACAAGTTTGATATTAACGTCTACACTAGAGTTACAGATGTTAAGATATACCTGTATGAAAAAGTATCGCTATGACTGTTGCTGGCTATGACTGTTGCTGGCATCCGGCGGTGATGACCACTATATGGTCTTTGTGAAGTTCCACAAATGCATAAATGCTTTTTAAAATATTCATTAAGGTGCAGATTAGCACCAAATCAGTAGCATGGTACTCTTGCATTTATTGTGTGCCATCATACTTCTAGGAATTTAAGGATGGCCCACATAAGCTGTATCCTCTAGTACTGGTATTTAATTGGAACAGGAGATGTCAACTTCATCTTTATCCAGATATCCGTATCTTCTTGAGTCCAATAAGAAGTATTTGTCACTTGCATCATCTCATGACTTCTTTTTCATCCCTTTGCTGGAATTCAGGAAAACTCTGGGTGCCCTCTTGGAAATAAGATACCAGAATTTAATGAACTAGTCCATCAGAATAGGTGGCGTGAAGCTCTGGATCGGCTTCTGGAGACAAATAACTTTCCCGAATTTACTGGTCGAGTCTGCCCTGCTCCCTGTGAAGGTTCTTGTGTTCTTGGGATCATTGAGAACCCTGTATCTATTAAAAGCATAGAATGTGCCATCATAGACAAAGCCTTTGAAAAAGGATGGATGGTGCCTCGACCTCCGCTTGGGAGAACCGGGTATGGTTTCTTTCCTTATTTTCTCTAGTTCTTAAACACATGATATTGTTGATTTGAGTTTAGAAACTCCTCTTCTGATTTGTCAAATTATATATATTATTACTAGTTCCATACTCCCAGCTACAGATCTTTCTACATTATTCAAGTTTCTGAGGAGATTAAGACTAAATCAAGCTTTTCATGCATTTTTTTAGATGTACAATATGAATATTAAGAAAAGTACTGCATTATAGATGCCTAGTTTCAGAGAGATCACTAATGAATCAAAATTCAACTAGAGATAGAAACTGAGGATGATTTTGATTATTTTTCAACTAATTTAGTATTAGGCCATCTGCTTTGTGTTTTCTTCATTGGTCAAAAACTATGACATTTTTCTTCTGAGTCCTCGAATTGGTGTTTTTAATAAAGACTTTGTTTATCTAGTACTCTGGAAGATATTATTGTTTAGCAACCACAAAGTGCTGGTTGTGATGGATGCAGAACAAACATCATCCAATGCAGAGACATTTGTGAATGTCAAGGAAACAAATGTTCTTATCAGCTTGTTAACTCTTATCTTTGATTTTTCCATAACTTCGATAATGATTTTTCAGATAATTAAAATAAGTATAACTGGTGAGTAAATATATTGAATATAATTAGATGGCTCATTGATTCCAGTAGTAAATCTTTTTTTTTTTTTTTGAATACTTTAGTTTTGCTATCATGAGTATGCTTTTTAATTCTTTGACTAGTTAAAATTGAACCCATTCTGTTACTGGACTTGGGAGTGGTATTCTTATGCCATTAAGTTTCTCACAATGCTTATGATGTATTAAGTCTCTGCCAGACATGTATTTGACATTTTTTTTCTTATAAATAAACATTGGGGAAATAGTTATGAACTAACTCTATTAATGTTGAATGGCTGGACAATAGAACTAATTATTTCATGTCTACACCTCATCTTGAACTGCCCGGGTCATTGATGCAGGAAGAGAGTTGCCATTGTTGGTAGTGGGCCGGCTGGTTTGGCTGCTGCTGATCAGCTAAATAAAATGGGTCACTGGGTTACTGTTTTTGAGCGTGCTGACCGCATTGGGGGCTTGATGATGTATGGAGTTCCAAACATGAAGGCAGACAAGGTTGACATTGTTCAGCGCCGTGTTGACCTAATGGCTAAGGAAGGTATCACTTTTGTGGTGAATGCCAATGTTGGAAAAGATCCCGCATATTCCCTTGATCGGCTTCGTGTGGAGAATGATTCAATTATTTTGGCTTGTGGAGCTACAAAACCAAGGTAACAGGGACTAAACCTTAGTCATGGAAAGATGTTGAATTTAATCACCAATTTTTATTTGCATAGGGTATAGATATCCATGCCTTGCTCTCTGATTTTAATAAGTTCTAAGAACATTAAATTACCATTAAGAAAGGAGCATTAAATTGCTTCAAATTTTGTATACAAATTAATGGGAATTATTTCACTGTTTTTAAGATTTCTCTTCCAGAAAGTTCGCTTCCTGTAACTAGTTTGGCAGAGAAGTAGAAATCTTCATACTGCAATTTGATGTTTTGGACATATCATGGAAAAAGGGATAAAAATTTTGCAGGAACTTGTAGCGCATGGAAATATTTCTTTAGACTTGTGGGGTATGTAAGGCTTTAGGTTGATGGCACTGATTTCTCAGTGTGAATAGAGTTATCACTGGATGGGTGTCTCTGCTATATACTGTGGCTTTGTAAAAAATAAAATAGTTTATGCTATAATTTTCATCATGTTTGTTTATTTATTTTTTCTATGTTGCCAGTGCTTAACTATCTTTTAACTTGTGCAACTGACCTTCAGTTTCCCTGAAAATACATGAATATATCAGCCATATGTTTAAATTTTTATTTCATTTTTAAACCCATTATTTGTATGCTGTACATAATTGGATATTAAACACATCATTGTAAGTGTTGATATTGATTGCAAATGCTGTAGGAGGTCCCAAGTGATATACGGAAGCCAGTTTTTGTCTTAGCATTATTTTCAGGTGTAGAGATCTGTTTCATCATTAACCCTCACTATTGTGCAGGGATCTGCCTGTGCCTGGGAGGGAGCTCTCTGGAATTCATTTTGCAATGGAATTTCTTCATGCAAACACCAAAAGCTTGCTCGATAGCAATCTGCAAGATGGTAAATATATATCTGCCAAGGGGAAGAAGGTGGTTGTTATAGGTGGAGGAGACACAGGGACAGATTGTATTGGGACATCCATCCGACATGGTTGCACCAGCATGGTAAATCTGGAGCTCCTTCCTGAGCCACCAAGAAAAAGAGCACCAGGCAATCCTTGGCCACAGGTTCCTCTCTCTCCCTGCACCATTCTCCCCACCCCACCCCAAAACAAAAAGCAATAAGTATCACTTGCATATCTTGTCTTTCCCTTGGGGCCACCAAGCGATATACGAATATTATTAAGTTGAAAATATTACCTGACCGACCTGCAAAATTACACCTTGGTATTCTTTCAGCAAATCTCAATTCAACTCTCAACCAAGGTTTTTTGGTTAAATGAGGGCAGCATGTAGACCTGCTTTACCTGCATGTAGAACAATCCTTTGTGTGCCAATTATCATGCAATTATGTTTCTACTTCTGCATTGCAACCTGTTGCTAACCAATTAGCGGATGCTGTTGGGCTTATCTTTTAGATGCTCACCTCCGTTTATCTTTCTTTTATTTTAAAAAATTTAAAAAAAAATGCTTGCAGTAGAATTTTCAAGGCAATCATCAGCTCTTCCCTGTCAGTGGGATGTCTCTTATTGCTTATTCCTTTTTACCGCCCACAATTCCTGGCTTTTGTATAATTATTAAATCTAGAACTGTATTAGTTCTTATACTAGTTGTTTGTGTTACAGTGGCCTCGCGTTTTCCGAGTAGATTATGGTCACCAGGAAGCAGCAGCCAAATTTGGAAAAGACCCAAGATCATATGAAGTCTTGACCAAGCGTTTTGTGGGAGATGACAATGGTTTTGTAAAAGGCCTTGAGGTCGTACGTGTGAGATGGGCAAAGGATAGCAGCGGGAAATTTCAATTTGAGGAAATCAAGGGTTCTGAAGAGACAATTGAGGCTGATCTGGTCCTCTTAGCTATGGGGTTCCTTGGTCCTGAGTCAGTAAGTTCTTTTTCCATCTCATCTCTTTTTGTTGTAGGCCACCATACTCAGTTTTATAATTGACCCTTCCCCTGATATTCTGCGTGCATATGATTCTCAAGAAAGATCAAGACATGACTCGATTTGCTGATTTTGTTGCATAGCTGTTTTCTTTGTGTGTCATGCTTTTGGTCATAATCCATATGTATGAGTGGCAATTTTTATCATGCTTCCCAGTGGTCACCTATATGCTTGTTGAATATTTGATTGTTCACTCTGTTTGTGCCCCATTCATATTCCTTGTCAGGCATGATTTCTTAGCCTCTACCTCGTTTCAGATCGTCATGAAGTCCTGCTTAGGTCCGCCAACAATGTATAACCCAATGAGTCCAACTATAAAGTTGGTCATGTTGTCTGCATATCTTATCTGGCACACCAAACTTTGTCGTCGACGTTGCAGTTAATCTTTGGGTAGATCACTTAGGTTTTTTTATCTTTTTCTTCGTGCTCCACCCTTGAAATGCTCAAGGAAGGCATGGAGATCAATACCATCTTTTTCTGTATCTTGAGCCTTGTGTGCATGTAAATTTTGTAAGGACCACCTCATTTTTATCATTTCTTGAGTCTTTGTTTAATATTACCAACTATTATCTTTGCAGACAATCGCCGAACAGCTGGGTCTGGAGCGAGACAACCGGTCCAACTTCAAAGCGGAATATGGGCGCTTCTCGACCAATATTGACGGTGTCTTTGCTGCTGGGGACTGCAGGCGTGGTCAGTCGCTGGTTGTCTGGGCCATCAACGAGGGCCGGCAGACAGCAGCTCAGGTGGACAAATACTTGACGAGAGGTGAGGATGATGTTGCCAAGGACACCCCTAGCAATGAAGAGGATGTGGTTCACAGAGTGGCTGCATAGACTTGGATAGTTTCTTAGCTGAAAGTACAGGTTTTAAAGGGAACCGAATAGGAGAATCTGAGAGTCATTGGGCAAGCAACGGGGTTGGCGAGATGACACTTATATGGGGGGTCTCACAGTTTCAAATCTCTCTGTTGTCTGGTTCATTTTCCTTGTTTTGTTCAAAGCTGTGTTTATGGCTTCATGAATAATGATGTACAATTTTCCAAGAAATGAAATATAGTGAAATTGGTGGTGGGCATTTTCTATTTCTTCTTCTTTTTTTTTTTGGGGTGCGTGTGTGTCCGTGCACATGCTGAAGAGAATTCGTTGCAGCTTACGGTAGGGGATCGTGGTTTGGCGAAAAGGTATGATCACAGCAACAATGATTGTTGTACTCACCTTTTAACATAAGAAACAATTGATCTTGGTTGCTGGGAGTTACCCATTCCTATTTATCCAACTCCTTCCAACCAAGCATGCCCTTAGTGTTTGGCTGCTGCCGGATGACTTATGAGGAGCTGGTGAGGCAGCATGTGTTATGTTGGAAGAATTATGAACTGTGCCCTCCAAATGTTGGGTGATTACGTGATTCTTTTTTAAGTCTGGATGTATAGCTCAGGATTGGAAAATGAATGTCTGCAGAGAATGCGAAAGACGATTCCAGAAGTCTAGAACTACGTTTTGACAGCAAGCCCTCAGGACGTGCCCAAGCTTCACTTGAGAGCAAATGTTTTGTTGTTTGTCTGGTTGATTCCCATCCAAACACTCAAGTTTTTTTAATGGTGTTGTACATTTTGAAGTCTTATAATGCAAAGGCCAAAATCTGTACCCAAAAAAAAAAAAAAACTATTTTTTTGTAAACTGGGAGCACTTACGGATCAAAGTTTGTTCACCCCAGAAGAAAAAGGCAAATTTCCGGGAAAAAAAAAATCCTTGCAATATAGAAATCTCCTTGGGAGGAAATTTCAATTTTGGATGCATTCCTATCGAGTATTCCATGGGAACTTATATGGAGATTATTAACCCATAGCTCTAAGCATACCAGATATGCTGATGTGCAGATTTATGTTGTTAAGGGAAAGTAGCAGGATATCTTTCTTTTTTCAGAGAAAGAGTAATATGGTTTGTTTTTTTTTTGGAACCAGGACAAGGGGAGCAACCTTGAACTCAGGCGTAGTTACACCATCAACACCAGGTGATTTTAACAAGGTCTTGATTCGATGACTTATTAATGTGGATTCTAGGAACGAGCTTAAATTTATGCACTACACTGACATGAAGTCTGGTTGACTCAATAAATGTTATGATAGAGTCAGGTCTAATCAATCTTTGCATATAAGTCCAACCCAACAAGATTTGTCTCATTCAAAAATTAAGCGTCTGTAGCAATTACTTGGGAATCATTTTCTGATTTAGTTGCTGAAATTTTCTTCCTTTGGGATCTGCGTGGGACAAGGCCCGTGGGAAGAGGAAGGGGGTGGGAGGGTGCTTGGGGTTGGTGAGGCATCTTGGGAAGGGAGGAGAGGGAGAGGAACTGGAATTGGGGAAGCAGGTCTGGGCCGTCGCTTCTTTTTCTTCAGGGTTTGGGAGATTATATGGCCTGAGAGCCTACTAAGTCTCCTCCCGAGTTTCTTCAACATTTCCCTTTTCTTTTCTTTTGGGTGATAAATGAATGATGCGGTGCAAGTCGTTGGCAGTGGTAGGTTTTGCTTTGAGGTGGTATGGATTTCAAACTTGGATTGAATGATGTTACTTAAAGAAAAGCTGATATGAGATTCTCGTGGTATTGTTTTGCGTTTTTGCTGTGTGTTTAGTGGCCTAATTTGTCCTCGGCTCTTGCCTTCGTCCTAGTTTTCTAAAAAATTTTCTTAGGCACGAAGGGTGTGATACATGTTATGGAATTTATTTTCTTTTTTATATATATTTTATTTTTTGATCATGTACCTATTCTGGAGGAGTTTAAATAAAGATGGAGGCGGATTTGATTCGGCTTAGAGATGTGGACGGAAGAACGCATGGAATGGATACGAATAAATTTGAAATCGTTGACTTGGGAGAATGGGGATGGATGGACCACAAGTAGTCGTCGACACCCAGGTATTTTCCTTTACCAGAAAACCACTTCCCCTTAGGAGTCGGCTTCAGATAAGAACAAGTCATCCAAATATAAAAGACTTTTGACTGACATTAGTCTACTTCTACACCAAACAACAGAAAATCATCGCATATATATTCATTTCTTTTATTTTCTAAATTTTTTACTCATCAAAAAAAAGTCTTCTTTCCCACTTGCTTTATCCCTCTGAGTAATGCTTTAAACCTCCGGCTGATGGTGGATCAATCTCAACATTGCCAGAATGATTAGATAAATATCAATAATATGCTACAGTTGATTGTAATTTTTATCTAAAAGGCGATGCAATATGGACTCCCAGTGTTGCGGCCAATCCCCTTGTCGCCTAATTGTCGGGAACGAGCACCTGCAAAAAAAAGTCCACACTGATCGGAGATGCCTCCGACGGGGACCCTCTGACGGTCAAGTCAGAGAGGAGACTAGGCAACAGTAGAGAGGAATCAGGGGACTCAGCGGTGGAGAGAGAGTGAGAGAGAGAGAAAGGAATCCCCCCCTCAAGCTGCTGTCTTATCTCGTTTTATAATAAGAGGTGGTATGGTCCCGCCGTTGGTGACGTAGACAACTGAAGAGTTATCAAATCGCTGGGGTTGTCATGTCGTTGACAAGCTGACAGGTCCTAGGAATTAATTCTCGTCCTCGGCGGGACAGTGCCCCAGATCCCTGGCAGGACAACGCCCCCCGCGGTTGCACGGCATGTCCTTGATAGGACTGCAGCCCATGCCGCTCGTTCGGCGTTTAGAAGGGCCTGTAGAGGTCGGACGTCGGTTGCCCAAACCGATAGGGAGTCGGCGATGCAAGATCGGCTTTCAGGTGATCTGAGGCAGTGTCGGCATGTTAGGCCGACACGCCCCGACCGGGCATGGTCGGTAGTTACCGTTAGCGTTGCCCGTCATCAGTCGGGCAAAATCGATCGGTCCATCCTTGAGGATGGGTTGGCGTCGGGACCCGTCGACTCAAGGATGGACCCATCACCGACGGGTCCCGACGCCAACCCATCCTCAAGGATGGACCGATCGATTTTGCCCGACTGACGACGGGCAACGCTAACGGTAACTACCGACCATGCCCGGTCGGGGCGTGTCGGCCTAACATGCCGACACTGCCTCAGATCACCTGAAAGCCGATCTTGCATCGCCGACTCCCTGTCGGTTTGGGCAACCGACGTCCGACCTCTACAGGCCCTTCTAAACGCCGAACGAGCGGCATGGGCTGCAATCCTGTCAAGGACATGCCGTGCAACCGTCGGGGGGCGTTGTCCTGCCAGAGACCTGGGGCACTGTCCCGTCGAGGACGAGAATTAATTCCTAGGACCTGTCAGCTTGTCAAGGACATGACAACCCCAGCGATTTGATAACTCTTCAGTTGTCTACATCACCAACGGCGGGACCATACCACCTCTTATTATAAAACGAGGTAAGGCAGCAGCTTGAGGGGAGATTCCTTTCTCTCTCTCTCGCTCTCTCTCCACCGCTGAGTCCCCTGATTCCTCTCTACTGTTGTCTAGTCTCCTCTCTGACTTGACCGTCGGAGGCATCTCCGGTTAGTGTGGACTTTCTTTTGCAGGTGCTCGTTCCCGACGACCAGACGACGAGGAGATTAGCCGCAACAGGTTTGGCGCGCCAGGTAGGGGGGCCTCGAACCTACGACCTCCACAGAGTTTGAAGAGCCTTTCTGAGATGACGAGGACCAGGGCTCAGCGGTCGAGAGCCACTGGGTCGGTGAGACACTCTTTCCATCCGGAAGAGGCCTCTCCACCACTCTCCGTCACGGAGCCAAGCTCTCCCCGTCCCGTGGTGACCACGGAGGCACAGATCGCAGCGATCGTGCGACAGATGACCGTGTTAACGGATGCGGTCAAAAGCCTTCAACCTGCCCGGTTGCCGCGCTCGCCGGTGGGGCAACCGACGGTGCGATCGATGCCCTCCAGGAGCAGCTGACGACGCCCGCGTTGGTCCCCATCTTCTCTTCGAGAGTAGCTGTCGCAACACTCCCACCGAGAGAAAGAGAGGCGGCTATGGCATGATGCCCGCCGGTCTCGACAACTGTCCCCTTCCCAGCTGGAATGAGCGAGGAAGGAGAAGCGGCCGTAAATATCGTTCGCCTCCCTCTCGGATTCATTGGGAGACTCCACTCCTGGGGTCTCTCAGCACCGACAGGTCGACGACTATGAATATAGGTTCGAAAAAATTGACTGTCGGCTTGCCCAGCTGCAGGTGGACGGACAGAAGTCCTCGAATGACGTCGACTTCCAGACCGCCCAACCTCTCTCCCGACTCATCCTCGACAAACCGATCCCCGATCGGTTCAAGATGCCACACTTGGAGTCTTACGATGGCTCTGCTGACCCTGTCGACCACTTGGAGAGCTATAAGGCTCTCATGACGATCCAAGGGACGATCGATGTCCTCCTTTGCGTCGGCTTCCCCGCCACGCTTCGCAAAGCCGCCCGGGCCTGGTACTCCGATCTTCGATCAGGAAGTATTCACTCATTTGGGCAGCTCGAGCACTCTTTCGTGGCCCACTTCAGCACCAGTCGGAAGCCACCACGAACCTCAGACAGCCTTTTCTCCCTCAAACAGGGAGAAAATGAAACGCTCCGACACTTCGTGACGTGATTTAACGCGGCCACGTTGGAGGTTCGGGATCTCAACGAGGATATGGCTATCTCGGCCATGAAGCGGGGGCTGAGGGCATCCCGATTCATATACTCCCTGGACAAGACCCTCCCTCGAACGTACGCCGAACTGCTAGAGCGCGCGTACAAATATATGCGTGCAGACGAAGGAGCTTCTGACCGGCGCCTGACCGAGTCCAAGGGCCCGAAGGAGAAGCAAAGGAAGGGTCGGGCCCCTGCCAAGCCTAGCAGGCCCCCGACCGACAGACGGGTCTCACCCCCGCGATGGAGCTCGAGATCACCTCGACGGTGGAGTTCGAGGCCGATGCGCCCCCGGTATGATTCCTATACCCCTCTCTCTGCTCATCGTGCATAGATTTTGATGAAAATCGAAGGGGAGGAATATCTGCGACGGCCCCCGTCTTTGAAGGCAAAGGGTCTCGACAGGCGAAAGTACTGCCGATTCTATCGGGGCCATGGCCACAACACCGAGCAGTGCATCCAACTCAAGGATGAGATCGAGGCCCTCATACGCCAGAGATATCTCGGCAAATTTCGGAGGAACCCGTCGACTCGACCCATCACCGACCGACGACCCCAGCCGACTGAAGAAGCAACGACTAACCAGCCTACGGCCGGGGTTATCAACATGATCTCCAAAAGACTGGGCCCGGGAATAACTGTTGGGGGGGAGCCGGCGAAGAAGCTGCGCCAAGACGATGTAATTACTTTTATAGATGAAGATGTTCGGGGCATCCAAACTCTCCATGACGATGCTGTTGTTGTCTCGGCAACAATAGCAAATTATGATGTAAGAAGGATTTTTGTAGATAATAGAAGTTCGACGAATGTTTTATTTTAGTCGACCTTCTCCCGAATGCGACTGTCATCTGACCGACTCAGAGAAGTCTCTACACCCCTGATAGGTTTTACTGGAGATGCTGTCACGGTGGAAGGGGAAGTTACTTTACCCGTGACAGCGGGAACCGAATCGCGGCAAAGCACAGTCCACATGACCTTTGCGGTCGTCCGAGTGCCTTCGGCCTACAACGTCATACTCGGAAGGCCCGGACTAAACGTCCTCAGGGCGATAGTCTCGACGTATCATCTCCTGGTTCGGTTCCTGACAAAAAACGGAGTCGGAGAGATGCGGGGGGATCAACAGCTCGCCCGGCGATGCTTTCAGATCTCTGCCCAAAGCGACGAATCGAAGGGCTCCCTGACGGTCGACAAGTTGGACCAACGGGAAGAAGAGGAACCGGGTGAACCGGCCGAACAACTTGTTCCCATCTCGATAACGGAGAATCTCGAACGAGTGGTCTGGGTCGGGTCTCAATTACCCGACCCCGAGCGACGGCAGCTAGCGGAGCTGCTGAAGGCCAATACCGAAGTATTCGCTTAGTCGGCAGTGGATATGTCGGGCATCCCCCCGGAGACGATGACACACCAGCTCAACATCGATCCAGCAATGAGGTCGGTGAGGCAGAAGAAGCGGTCTTTTGCTCCTGAAAGACAGAAGGCCATTGTCGAGGAAGTGGATAAGCTACTCGAGGCGGGCTTCATTAGAGAAACTACCTATCCCGATTGGCTCACCAATGTCGTTATGGTGAAGAAAGCCAACGAAAAGTGAAGGATCTGCATCAACTACACTGACTTGAATCGGGCCTGTCCGAAGGACAGCTTCCCACTTCCGAAGATCGACAGCTGGTAGATGCGACGTCCGGTTATCGTCTGCTCAGCTTCATGGATGCCTTCGTCGGATACAACCAGATCCGGATGGCGTCCGAGGACGAGGAGCATACGACCTTCGTGACCGCCAAGGGCCTTTACTGTTACAAAGTAATGCCCTTCGGTCTGAAGAACGCTGGAGCTACTTACCAGCGACTTGTCAATAAGGTCTTCAAGGATCAAATCGGGTGCAACATGGAAGTGTACGTGGATGACGTACTGGTGAAGAGTGCGCAAATTTCAGATCACGTGCAAGATCTCGAAGAAACTTTCCGCACTCTACGATGACATCGGATGAAGCTGAACCCGACTAAGTGCGCCTTCGGAGTAACCTCGGAAAAGTTTCTCGAATTCCTCATTTCGCAATGAGGAATCGAGACCAACCCCGAGAAGATCAAAGCGATCATCGACATGCGATATCCGGACACCAAAAAGGAGGTGCAGCAACTCAACGGAAGGATCATCGCGCTCAGTCGATTCATTTCTCGGTCGGTCGAGAGATGCCTCCCATTCTTCAAAACCCTAAGACAGACAAAGCACTTCTCTTGGCCAGACGAGTGCCGACGAGCCTTCAAGGAACTGAAAAAATATCTGACTTCTCCGCCCCTACTTGTGAGGCCGGAGGTCGGGGAGGTATTGTATCTTTACTTGGCTACCTCCCCAGAGGCAGTTAGTTCGGTACTCATCCGAGAGAACGAGAACCGAGTTCACCAACCAGTATATTACGTCAGCAAAGTGCTTCACGAAGCCAAGACTCGATACTTGAAGGCAGAGAAAATGATATTTGCTCTGGTCATTTCAGCACAGCGGCTCCGTCCATACTTTCAGGCGCACGCTATCGTGGTTCTCACCGACCAACCCCTAAGAGCAATCCTGCACCGCCCTGACACATCAGGATGGCTGGCGAAGTGGGCTGTGAGACTGAGCGAGTTCGACATTCAATACCGACCGCGACCTACTCTGAAAGCCCAAGTTCTGGCCAATTTTATCGTGGAATGCCCGATGACCGACCGAGCATCGGGAGAGGGGAGCCCGAAAGAGGATGGGACCTCCGAATGTGACCCCGATTCAACCTGGGTGTTGCACATCAATGGAGCTTCCAACGCTCGAGGGAGCGGGACCGGGTTCCTGCTCACCAACTCGGAGGGAGTGGTTACCGAGCACGCCCTCCGATTCGACTTCAAGGCCTCCAACAATCAAGCCGAATATGAGGCGCTCGTCGCGGGCTTGAGGTTGGCACTGGAGCTCGGGGTCGACCGCCTCAAAGTCTTCTCCGACTCTCAACTGATCGTTGGACAGGTCAAAGACGAGTTCGAAGCACGGGATCCGATCATGGCCAAATATAATCAAAAAGTAAAAGATCTCGTAGCACCCTTCAAGTACTTCGAGATCTTCCACATCCCCAGGGCCGAAAATACTCGGGCCGACGCACTCTCCAGGCTCGCGACATCCGACTACGGCACCTTGGGTCGGACATTCATAGAAAGTCTTGAACAACCGAGCATCGACAAGATCGAAAAGGTGCTACAATTGGCGACAGAGCCGAACTGGATGGATCCGATCGCTCAGTACCTGACCGACGAAACTAGCCCCGAAGATCTCGTGGAAGCCAAATGACTCCGATGGGCGGCTTCCCAATACGTGATGGTGGACAGCCGACTATACAAAAGGTCGTTCTCCCTTCCCTTGCTGAAGTGCCTGGGGCCGACCGATGCGGACTATGCCCTCAGAGAAGTACATGAAGGGATCTGTGATAATCACTTGGGGGGGCAAATCCTTGGCCTACAAAGTCCTGCGACAGGGTTACTACTGGCCCACCATGAAGAAGGACGCGACTGAGTTGGTTCGGAGGTGCGAATCGTGCCAAAGGTATGCCAACATACAACACCAACCCGCCAGCCAGCTCACTCCCGTCGTCACCCCGTGGCCCTTCGCCCAGTGGGGAATCGACATACTCGAACATTTTCCTCTGGCATTCGGTCAACGAAAGTTCATAGTCGTCGCGATCGACTACTTCACTAAGTAGGTGGAAGCCGAACCTTTGGCGCAAATCACTGAGCGGAAGATGGAAGACTTCGTTCAGAAGTCCATCATCTTCAGGTTCGGATTGCCAAACACCATTATTACCGACAACGGATGACAGTTCGACAATCAGGACTTCAGAGATTTCTGTGCGAGGTTTCATATCACGCACTGACCGACCTCGGTCGGGCATCTACAATCCAACGGTGAGGTCGAGGTGACCAACCGGATCTTTCTACGCGGACAAAAGACCCGACTAAATGAAGCCAAAGGCCTATGGGTCGAAGAATTGAACTCCGTCCTGTGGGCATACCGAACGACGCCCCGTGTCCCAACTGGGGAATCTCCCTTCTACTTGGCCTACGGAATGGAAGCAATAATCCCGCTGGAGATCGGGTTACCGTCGACCAGAGTCGAGCAGTATCGTGAATCGGACAACTCTGAGTGCCGGAGAGCCGACTTAGACCTTTTGCCCGAACTCCGACGCGAGGCACAACTCCGTATGGCTTCCTACCGACAAAAGGTGGCCCGATACTATGACACCAGGGTTAAGCCGAAGCTTTTCCGACTTGGAGATCTGGTCTTAAGAAAGGCGGAAGTCTCGAAGCCCCTGGACCGAGGGAAGTTATCCCCGAACTGGGAGGGATCCTACAAGATAGCCGACACCTACGGGCCGAGAGCTTACCGGCTAGAGACCCTAGAAGGAACGGCCATCCCCCGGACTTGGAATGTCGACAATCTGAGGTTGTACTACCAGTGAGCTCTGTATCCCCTCAACCAGAATACAAATTCAGTTTCAAAACTTTGGAGTCCGGGATCTCGACTCTTCGACTGTGGATCGGTGCTCGCTGGGAGTAAAAGGTCCGACGCCCCGACTTGAGCCCAACGTTCTGTTGAGGATCAACAGCCCGGTCGCCGACAACACATCGGACACTTACGATGACCGATGTATCTATAACGACGGGAGCTACACTCCTTCTATAGACAGACTCTCGGGCAAAACAATTGGCTAGCTTGCCGACTTGGCCCCAGCCAAAAAAAGCTATGCGCCAATGCGACCAAGGTCACGTTCGTGGCCTACCGACTAGGTCACGATCGGTCGAAGGATATTCGGCTTGCCACCGTTTATCAGCGCCGTGATGTATCCGTCTGACCACAGTCTGGGTAACGGGAACTTGACTTGCCATCATTTTCCCGACCGAACGCGTCGAACGCTATCCGACTGGTCACATCGGATGACTTTCGACCCAACGGACGTGTGTCCGGAGGTCGGATGACCTTTGACTCAACGAACGTGCCCGACTCATTTCGGGGCGACGCACACTTGACTTTGACCTTCGACTCACGACCGGGCGACGGACGTTCGGCTCAGGCCTCCGAGCCCGACTCATTTCGGGGCGACGCACACTTGACTTTGACCTTCGACTCACGACCGGGCGACGGACGTTCGGCTCAGGCCTCCGACGGCCGCACACTACGACCGCCGGGGTGGACGGTCTGTGATCGAAATTCGCCTTGCCCTTTCCATAGTGCACGTTACTGACTATCTCGGCTAACGACTTGGGATGTTACCGAGTGACCTAATAAGGTGTGTCGGGTTTACGACTCTACGACTCTACGACTTTGCGACTCTATAACTCTACGACTTTACGATCCTAAGTCAGAGTGCATCTTAACATGCAAAGGAAAGAAAGCTGAAAATGCTTAATTTCATGAAGTCTACAAAATTGGGCCGAAGCCCGATTATAAGTATATAAAGCGAAAGAAAAGCAACAAGACCCCGATTATTCTTCGAAGTCGACCTCTTCGATCGGGAGGAGCTCGGGGGCAGCCGGTGTATCCACTCTGGTCGGCACTGGGTCGGAGGTCGGGGCCGTCTCTTCTTCGACGATCTGCACCGGGACGGTTTCCTCCACCGCAGTAGCGTCTCCCGACGATGGGTCGGCCACCTCTTCTGTGGCTTGGTCCTCAAATCCTGAGGGGACGATGCCGCTGAGGTCGAGCTTCGGGTACAAAGCCTAGACTGCATCCCGAGCGTCTTTGTGCCTCACCCGGTACGACGCAAAGCCGCTTTCCAGGAGTTCCTCCCGATATTTATCGGAGCCACAGAAGTCTTCCACCACCCGACCCAATGACTCCTTCGTCGACCTCGCCTCCGCCTCCGGCCGATCAAGTGACTCCTTCACCGACTCTGCCTCTGCCTTCGCTATGTCAGCGTCGGCTTGGGCGATTGACAAGTCCTCCTCGGCCTTGGCGAGATTCTCCAGGCTAATCCGGAGCTGCTCGCGTTCGGCCTCGAGTTCGGCGATGACGCCATCCCGCTCGCACCGCAGTCGGTGAGCGGTTCGACCCTTGCGCTTAGCTTCCCCGCGGGCCGACTTAAGTTCGGCCCTCGAGGCAGCCAAGGCGTCCGTGAGACGAGAGATCTCGTCCTCGAGTCTCACCTCCCGATCGATCGACAGCTTCAACTGCTCGACCAGTACCGCCTTTTCGGCTTCGGCGATCGCCGCCCTGTCCTTCCAGGCCGCTCGGACATCCCCGAACCTCCGGTATCCGACCTCTAATTCGAACATGGTGTAAATCAATTACAAACAGAAACCGGCCGTCAGAAAGATAAAATAATAAAGACAGCAATGAAGGAAGGAGGCGAGGCAGAACTTACCCCGATCATGGTCGGGTAAAAGGAAGACAGCATCTCGGTCACCTGCCGAGCCTTCAGAACCTCCACGTCGGTTGGAAGGAGGGTCCCCTGGCATAATCTCCTGGGCAAGTTATGGTCGGCCAGGGCTGACGCTCCCTCGGGGACCCGGGCGCCAGACGACGTGGCGCGACCTCCCGACCTTGAGTCGTCTGTGGGGGCCATTGGGGCCTTCCCTCGACTGGCCGCCCAGGCCCATAGATCGGGGAAGGAAGGGAAGCTCGAACTTGATTGAGCTCCCCCCGAGGCAGCAACGGGAGCCGACGAAGGACGTTCGGGCTCTCAAACCACATCCTGCGCCTCCTCCATTGGTGAAACCGCAGATGCTCCTTCGGCCATTCCCTCCATCGGTCGCTCCTCTGATGGTACCGTCGGTGCCGAAAGTGCAATGACCGGCTCTGACTGATCGGCCGCCGACGCGGTGGCGGTTGGTGCTATTGTAGAGGGCCTCTTCGACGGTCGTGAGGGCCCGACCTCGGACGCCGACTTCTTCCTCGCCGCATATTGTCTGATCTCGGTGTCGGTCGGCCTCATCCTCGACGGCGTACCTGCAATATTCAATGAGAGAATCAGTACATATTCGGGGACGAACGCGAAGCGAAAAGACAACCGATGGATCGGGTAGTACCTAGACGGGGGACTAGGCTCAGGCCAGCATCATAGAGGACTTGTTCGGTAACAAGCTCCCTCTGCTTCGGTACCGACATGTCTTTGAGTCGGTAGAAATCCTCCCGGTCGTCTGCCTCCACTCGGCTATTCTCGTTCGCCTCAGTTCGAGGCTCGCCCCAGCAGGAAGGAAAACCCCAAGGAAAAGAAAAGGAAACAAAGAAGAACTGATTCTTCCACCCATGAATGGACGATGGAAGATCAGTGATGAAAGAAAGACCCTTCCGGAGATTGAAGAGCCACCACCCTCGGGCTTTAGGGTGGGGTCGGAGGACGAAGAACGTCCGGAAGAGAGAGATTCGAGGGTTGGTCGACAAAAGCTGACACAATAGGGCAAAGCTGATTATTAACCGAACTGAGTTCGACGCTAGTTGCGCCGGACAAAGTCCGTAATAATCTAGGAGATTTCGAACAAACTCCGAAATCGGGAGGCAAAGACCAGTCCGGAGGTCCTCGACATATAGAGCCACCTGGCCCGCGGACGGGTTGTTGACCCATCCCCCGGCCCCAGGGGTGAAAAGTCGGAACTACTCCGGGATACAATACTGATCCCGAAGCCGATCGACATTCGACCCCGAAAGCGAAAAGACCTCCACTTCCGGGGTCGACCGAAGATCATCAGTCAGATTCTCCGACTGAGCTCCCCGAGGAGAAGTCCTGGCCATGATGTCAGAATCGGGAAGAAGGAAAAGACAAAGAAGAAGGAGAGAGGATTCCAAAAGAAGTAAGAAGAAGGCGAAAGAAAACAGAAGGCGAACCTTCCAAGGAATGAAAGCAGAAGCAGCTACTTAAGATAGGGGGGACCCCTTGGGCAGAGTCTCTGCAGCAAAACTGTGAAAGTGGGGTTCTGGAAACCAGTGACCTCATATATATATAGGGCCCTTCGACGGCCGGGATGAGGGCGCGCCGACAAGAACCTCTCGGATGGTTGACATGTGGCACCATCCGGGCCCTCCTCCGGCCCGACGGTTCAGCGCACCCATCCCAGATTGGGCCACGTTGTCTTCATTTGCTTGAACGACGTCGGCCCAACGACTTCCCGACACGTGGCGGAAAAATCGTGCCTCAAAATTGATTCGCTGACGGCGATCCGCGTTCCCGAGGGGACGCCTGGCGGCGGTCCGCACTCCCAAGGGAGCGCCAAACGGCGGTTTGCATTTTCCCAGGGATTGTCTGACATCGAATCGTCCGACACCGAGTCGTCTGACACCGGATCGCCTGAGGATGGATCGCCTGACATCGGGTCGCCTGATGTTGAATCATCGGACATCAAGTCGTCTGACATCGATTTGTCTGGATCGTCCGCTGGTGAGATCAGCAGAATCGAGACATGACGCAATGAAGAATCCACTCCTTTCGTCCGACGCTCCACCTGCATAGAAATGCGGGCCGACGTGACATCCGGCTCAGGAGTAGGGGGGCAACTATTGGGATATACCGACCGACCCTGATCTCTGATCGACGTAGACTTTCTTTTGCAGGTGCTCGTTCCCGGCAACCAGGCGACGAGAGGATTGGCCGCAACACCCAGTATGGTTAGATCTGTAGATGAAATGGAAGGAGGGTTAAATGATATTTGAGTTCCAAAAACTGATGCTTTCAGCCATGATGAGTCAGATTAAGGGATTTTTTTTTTTTTTACAAAAAAATTTGTTTGATAAGGGTCATGTTAAGTTGCCAAACATATATAACATTATCTTAGGGAGAGATTGAAGTATCAATTGTAAATCACCAAAATCATCATTAATCGAAAAAAAAAAAGAGAAAAAAAATTAAGGGTATATTTGGTCCGTGACCATAATTGAAATCGAAATCGAAATGAACATATTCTTCAATGAATTTGGTTTGTGATTGAAATTAGAACTAGAATCAAAATGAGACTTAAATACTAGAGAAGAATAGGAATTTATATTTGGGAGGATTGAGATATTTTTGTTCCTTTTTGGAATCAGAATGAACATAGAACTCCTCTCAACCACATGACTGGGATAGAAGTGATTTATTTTCGTTCTAGAGTCTAAACACAATGCCCCCTCCAACAAAAAAGAAAATGAACCAAAAAAGGCTTTTCTTTTTTTCCAAATACTATTCTATTTACTTCTAACACAAAAAGAATGCAACAAAAAAACTTAATTCACCCACTTGTTTCAAAGCTCATCTTTGCGTTCTTTTATTAACAGCTACGTGCCAATTTGTTTGCATTCCACGGATCAATGACAAAGTGTGAGTTTTAGTGATGCAAACATAAATGACTGAATTGTTGCTCAGGTTTTTAATATCATCACAAGGCAGGATATAAGAAGAACTCTAGCAGTTGATGAAGCTGATGATATTTTATCGTCCCTGACAAAGCAAATCTGGAACATCCATTTTTTTGCTAAGCTCCACGATCCGTCGTGCGTATCATGCTGCTATTCTGTTAACCGGCTTAGCTAGCTAAAAAGAAGCAGGATGACCTCCTTCGACCCAACAGAATATAAACTATCTGAAATATAAGTTGGGTTATTACTTGTGTAGCCAATTCTCTTGTTGTTTTTACTAGCCACATGAAATTTCTCAAATTGCCTAAAGATCCCGAAACGAAGGAAAGAAAGAATGCAGCATTAATCATTTGAAATGCCAATGAAAAATTATAACATTAAAATATATATTAAAATTTGAAAATATTCTCCAACTAAATGCACAACGCTTCAATGATTGCAAGATTCAAAAAGAATAGATGAAAATAGTATTTGTGTCTGTTTTCATATTTTAAATCTATAATATTTAGGTTATAGCAATATGTTAATAATCTTTTAAAAATATTCTCTGATTGGCCAAGCCTAATTATGATTCTCCTTTTGCAAACACAAAAGAATAAACTTCTTCCTGCAAACAACTTGCAAACACATAAATCCCGGGCCATAAAAGTAAAAATTATTAGTTAGAACTATTCTACGACATAAATTTTGAATCATCTAATCAAATATTATCACATCATTCAGTCATATTAAAAAATCCAACAAAAATTAGATTAAAAATAACTAATCATGATTAACTGCATATTTTATTTATATTCATATTTTTTGATTAAGTAAAAAATTTTAAAATTTTAAATTATTCAATAATATGGTGATGTTTTATTGGATGATCCAAAATTATTTTCCACAAAAGGGCTAGACTTTTCTAATTTCTGCAGTATGTCTGATGCAACATCGCTTTCGGACACCTGACATCACGTTACGTTGAAACCGTGCTTGACGGGCCGGGTCCAGCATTCTACGTAGCCCCAGACCGTCAAAGTCCTCGTATTGACGAGCGTGACTTACATCTCTCTTGAACGCTTGGCGGAGTCGTGATAACCTTCACCCCTCCGGTCCCTCATACTTCCCGACCTAACACTGCACTACCTATGAAACTATAACTCCACCTCCCATCTCGTTGTGCATCTCGCCCTTTGCCATATTTCTCAGCCTCTCTCTCTCTCTCTCTCATTCATGGGGAACTGCCTTCATTGCTTAGCTCATGATGAGCCCAAGAGGCAGAAGAGCAGATCTCGTGGTTCCATCGTTCCACTAGGCCACGTGGACGAGCCGGAAAAGCGAGTTGCCAGAATTAAGATGGTGATGACAAAGGAGGAGGCAGCTCAGTTAATTTCAAAGTTGGTAGGCAGCAAAGAGAGTGCCATGGAGTACATCAACAGTGAGCTCGGAAGAAGCCAAAGCCAGTGCCTGAGCTCGGACGCCCTCGGCTTGGGCCGGGATTCATGGAAGCCAGCGCTTGAGGGCATCCCTGAGTGTTGAAAGTTAGTTAATATTGCTCATCTTGTGGTTCTATTTTAGTTACGGGCTCGAAATTATATAATTGTAGGTGCCAGATGGATGTACTCAAATATAGAAATTCTGAAGAGATAGTTGGGTGTTATGTTAATTAGGGAACTCTGATAGCTACTCCTTACCAGATGAATGATAAACTATTGTGATGATGCAGACAAACAACTTTTCCTTCTCAAGGATGGTGTTCTTTTTTGTTAGAATGGCATGCTTTCATTAGCGCCATAGAAGACAAACAATAGCTATGTGGATTTGATGCTGCTAGGTAAAAGAAAACAAACCAAAACACAAATCGCTTTTCTTAATGTATGAGAGTACACGGAGCACCAAGCACCTTGAAGTATGTGCTGGCCCATAAAATGAAGCTGGTCTGACTTTAGCTAACCTACATCATGGTCATCGATTTATTAGCATGACTCCTTTTTTTTGATCTTACTGAAGACAAGGCCAAGCTTTCTTAATAAAGAAATGATAGACATATAAAAATTAAGCTAAATTGCTCGACGCTCGATGTTTTTTTTTTTTTTTTTTGAAGGAAGACAGAGAAAGCAATTCGCTTCCCATTGTTATTAATAATACGCTAAAGTATTTACAAAGATTGAGGTAGAGGGAGAAAGGAGGAGATTTTTTTTTTAGGGAGGAAAACAGAGGAAGCAATTCACTTCCCCTTGTTATTAATAATATGCAAAAGTATTTACAAAGATTGAGGTAGAGGGTGAAAGGAGAAGATTCCGTACAATGATGAAAAAGTTTTCATGAAGGAGAAGAACAGCATAGAGACGACAAACAATTCCAGTATTTTTCGTGGATGTCAGCATCTTTGCTTGAACAAGGGTTACACCAGTGTTTGAATGAATGAAGAGTTTTGGAGAGGATGGCTGTAATCGAAGATTTTTTTTTTCCTTAGGAATATTTTTGAATTTCTCTCGAGCCAAACTTGCCAACAAAGAGCACTGATGAGCTGCTCCCTTAATCATTTGAATGATGATTGTATCCTTCTACTTCTCCAAGTGGTCCATAGAGCTCGTCAGTTAGCAGGCCATCCATGAAACTTTAGATATAGCTTCAAAGTAAAGCAAATGCTTCTAGTAAAAGGGCACTTGATAATAGTGGATGACATACTCATTCACTTCTTCCATTTTTTTAAGGATGGCCATGAGATGGATCGTCCAATACCTGTACTTGAGTCATAATCAAAGGTTGGGTTTTGCTATTGTACTCCACGAGATACTTTAGTCCTTTTACCTTTTATATATTTCGGATCGTTGGATTAAATATAAATTATTTAGATTTCAATTGAACGGGAGATCCATATACATGACTGATGCAGTAAATATTTCAAACATTCAGATTATTTCATATTTTTATTTTTTTTCAAAACATCCTCTCTATGCCATCGGAAGGAGAAGAAGTGGGAGATGATGGCGGTGGGGGTGTGACGTGGAGATGCCAAGGTCGTCGAGGGGTGGTGGCATGAAGAAGCTGCTAACACCATTGTAGATGGAGGAGGCACGAGAGGGGAGGGGGGTGGGGGTGGGAGAGTAAGGATGGGGGGGGTGGCTTGGAGAACCCTCGGACTTTGAGGAGGGGGGAGAAAGGGTGGAGGGTGGTCGCGCGGAGAAGTCATGGGCCATCAGAGGAGCTAGGAGGGGGACGGTGGAGGCGGAGGTGGAGGATTCGACGGGTGAAGATGCACCGGAGGCACCGAGGGTGAAGGGCGAAAGACCCACCAGGGGATGGCAGGGGCGTCATAGACGGAGGGGGTGTGGTGGTGGAGCTGCACGGGCGAGGCAGCATCGATGGGTGGAGGCAACGGTGGAGAAAAAGAAAGAAGAGGGGGGCGTGGCGCTGTGCCAGTGAGGGAGAGAGGGGAGGGAAGATCGGCACGGGGGGTGGCATGAGGGGGGGAGGGGGGAGGGAGAGACCACCGGGAGGGGGGATGCAGCATGAGCATGAAAGGTGGGTTTGTGGGGGCAGCACGAGCATGGAAGGGGTTGGGGGGGTGGTTGGCATAGGGGAGGGGGAAAGATAGTTGGGAGAGAGGAGTGGCATGATACGAAGACAGGAGGGGGGCTTTGTGGGGGCAGCACAAGTACGAGAGGAGTTTGGGGGGGGAGCGACAAGAGCACCTGTAAGGGGGAGGAAGACCATTAGGGGGAGGGGGGACGTGGCACGAGCACCGAAGAGGAGGGGGGAGACCGCGGGAGAGGGGGGTGGGGTGGCACGATACGTCGCGAGAATGGGATGGATGGAAGGAGAAGACGGTAAAATTTCTAAAATATCCTTTATAATAAAATATTATAAAAAAGTACTGTAGCAAAATTTTTAAAAGTTCTATATCCATATTCATCTTGTATCCACTTTAAGTCGAGTAAAGTACATGGTGCAAGTTGGATTAGGTCGGATAGATAATATGGTTTGGATAAGATCGAATATGAAACTGATCATCAAATATTGTAAAATGATTGCAATTTAGGAGGGAAAATTTAGATTAAGGTTATATCAGATGGAGTTTGGAGCGGGTTACACCATTACTTCAATCCAACTCAAACCCACTTCGAATGTTTTATCTAAAACATATCCGTCCTGGGGTTTAAATATGTCAAATTAAATTTGCTCTGTTCGGATCAAATTAAATCGGATATCCAGTGGCCGTTATTTTCCTAGCCTACCATATTTGTAGTAAACGCCGGTATCGACAAGCGGACCCGCTACAGGCTCAGGGCTTGACCCATTTGTAGTTAGTCAGTCAGCATATGATTTTATAGTGGCTCTGATTCTACGAAACAAGACATTGATGGATCTGATGAAAGTTATGTTATTGGTATGCAATTCATACCATCTATGGGTTTGGACCAGGTCAGTCTATCAGAATAACGACACCAGTTTACTCCAAAGTCTGTCAAAATCTTATCAAACTACGCGTTTTAATCTCAAATACTTTAGTCAATAAACTATTGGAACTTTGGCTGACGAGCATTGCAATGATGTAGACGCATCGATCTTTACTATTACTTTCTTTCGAACGAACGTGAGCAATGCACAATCTCGGCATCACATCAGTAGCAAAGCCTACCAAAAGGGGACATGTAGACCAAGTTATGTAGATTGTTATATTAAGTATAACCATGTGGAGTCCTTCAACTCGAATTGAACATATGGTCCGTCTCTGATGTCTTTTGACTTTTTTAGTGTTTAAGCCACCGGTAGAGAAAAAATACGCCACTTTATCAAATTCAACCACGTAATGCAATTAATAGGAGGGCAAGCACTTAACATCAGCTCAACTTTTTTTCTCCAATTTTTTCTGACCAAAATACTCTTTTTCTCAATTTACTTTATTTTACTCATATTTGGTCAGGATGTCATAGATAATAACTGGATATCATAATAATAATATAACATCCTAGTAAATTCTATAAATAATTATCGAGATGTCATAATAATAGTATGATATCCTATTGCATCCTATGATATCCTGTTTGCATTTTATAAACGATTATCAGAATGTCATAAAAAATAATAAAATATTATAATAATGATATGACATCCAGTTACATCTTATAAATAATTATCGGTATGTTATAAAAAATAACAGGACATCATAATAATGATATGATATGCTGTTGCATCCTATGACATTCTGCTGTATCCTATAAACAATTATCAGAATATCATAAAAAATAATAGGATATAATAATGATATGACATCTTATTGCATTTTATAAATAATTATTGAGATGTCATAAAAAATAACAGGACTCACAATAATGGTATGATATTCTGTTGTATCTTATGACATCCTATAGCATCCTATAAATAATTAGCAGGATGTCATAAAGAAAAATATAATATCATAATAATAGTATAACATCTTGCTGCATCTTATAAAAAAGCTACAGAATGTCATAATATTATCCAAGATGACATTGCATTCAATAATAAAAGATATTTTGATCAGAAAAAAAATTAAAAAAAAAATTGAGTTAACCTAAATGCCTGTCCCTTTATTAATTATGCTACATAATCTAATCTGATGAAGTTGTATATTTTTTCTGTATTGGATGTGGTGGATAGAATTGTTCGATAACCAAAGGAAATTGACCATTATTTTCTTAATTGATACAACCTAAGATAACAAAACAAAGGGGCCCTCGTGGAACGAATAGCTAGCAACAACAAATCCATGTGCTATGCGATTTTTGTTATTTTTATGCTAAATTGCAGCAGGTAATCTCTTCCTCAAGACCCAGGAATGAGAAGGATCTGAAATGCCCCACCCACAAGGGCTTCTATCCACAATCTTAGGATCACCTCCTCCCAACGAATACTTCAAATCCTCCGACGACAGCCATCAAAGTTATTTCACAGGAAAACCTTGTTGTCCCTATTAGAAACATATGCATCATCGTAAAATGTTAGCATGGACATACCACCGGTACATCATAAGAATGGTAAGAGAACTTCCCCTCACGGGGCTTTGGCCATGCCTTGCTGTTGGTGGCAAATTTGATAGTAATGACGAGATAAAAGGGCTCTAATGTAAACCAGCAGCAACTGTTGCGGCCAATCCCCTCGTCGCCTGGTCGCCGAGAACGAGTGCCTGCAAAAGAAATCCGCACTGATCGGAGGTGGCTCCGGCGGAGACCCTCCGACGGTCAAGTCAGAGAGGAGACTAGGCAACAGTAGACAAGAATTAAAGAACTCAACGAGAGAGGGTGAGAGAGAGAGAGGAGGAGGGATTCAAGAGGCTCGAAAAAACCTCCTAGCACTGTTGCCTTCCCCGATATATATAGTGGAGCGCGGTATGGCGCCGTCATTAATGGGGCTGACAATCGAAGGATTGTCAACCCACTGAGGACCGTCAGAGTCGCCGTGAGGCTGTCAAATCATCGTGGGGCTGTCAAATCGCTAGGGTCGACCCATGCCTTAGGTGGGATAATGCCCCTAGGCGGCAGTGCCGCATGCCGTTGTCAGGACTGACAGTTTCCAACAGTCGTACGGGGTTTGAAGGAGCCGACCGACTATAGGTCAGCGGCTAGTTGAGGGGCATCGGGTGGAAACTCGGGGCCCCTCCGACAGTCAGTCGGGCGCGTTGCAAGAGTCGGGCGTCGGACTCCATAGTTCAGCCGACCAAGAGAGAGAAGAAGGTATGCCCGACCGACATATCCTCGGTCGGTCGGTAGAGTCGGGCGCTGATCAAGTAGGCCCGACGGTAAGTCGGCGTGAGGGGGTTCGGTCGGTATATCCCAACAGTTGCCCCCCTCCACTCCTGAGTCGGATGGTGCGTCGGCCACTGTCTTTGTATGGGCGGCAGCGTCGGGCGAAAGGAGTGGATTCCCATCGTATTAAGTCCTGATTCTGACGACCATACCGTGGGCTGATCTGGTGTCAGGCGCCTCATGAATGCCAGGCGATTCGCCGGCGTCAGACGTCCCATCGGTGTTCCGTCGGTGTCAGATGTCCTATCGGTGTCAGACGTCCTGTCGGTGTCAGACGCCCTGTCCCATCGGCGTCAGACGCTCTGTCTCGTTGGGAATGGAAACCGTCGTTTCCGTCGCCCCTTCGGGGATGCGAAACGTCATGGCCTTTTCGCCACGTGGCAGGTGGCCATTGGGCCGGGTCTGTTCGAGCGGATGGAGGTGACGTGGCTCGATCTGAGGACGGGTGCGTCGAACCGTCGGGCAGAAGGATGGCCCGGATGTCGCCACATGGCGTGATCTGGGAGTTTCTCGTTGGTCGTGCCTCCATCTCGACCGTCGGGGGGCACTATATATACAAGGTCGCCTGCATCCAGATTTCTACTCTCCCCATTCTGCTATCGGAACTCTGCCCGCGTAGTCCCCCGTTTCAGGTAACCGTCTCCGTTTTTCTTCTTCTTAGGAGTCCTCCTTTTCTTTTGGGGGCCTTCATCGTCGCTTGTCTTCTTCCTCGCTTTCTCACGGTTCTCTTCCTTCTTTTTCTTATTTTTTGCCTTCTGTTCTGGTTCATGGCTAGAACATTCACAAGAGGAGGTCGGTCGGGAGAGCCGACTGACGATCCTCGATCGACCCCGGAGGTGGAGGTCTCTTCACTTTCGGGGTCGAACGTCGATCGGCTCCGGGAGCAGTATTGCATCCCAGAGCAATTTCGGCTGTTTGCCTCTGGTGCCAACGGTCGGGTCAACAGCCCGCCCGAGGGCCAGGTGGCCTTCTACGTTGAGGACCTCCGGGCCGATCTTCGCTTCCCAGTTTCGGAGTTCGTTCGGAATGTATTTGATTATTACGGACTGTGTCCGGCTCAACTCGCGCCGAACTCGATTCGACTAATAGTCAGTTTTGCTTTGTTGTGTCGGCTTTTGCCGACTGTTCCTCGGATCTCACTCTTCCGAGTCTTCTTTATCCTCCGATCCCACCCTAAAGCCCGAGGGTGGTGGTACTTTAATCCTCGGAAGGAGCTTTCTTTCATCACCGATCTTCCGTCATCCATTCATGGATGGAAGAACCAATTCTTTTTTGTTTCTTCTTCTATTCCTTGGGGATTCCCTGTCCGTTGGGGGGACCCCCGAACCCAACCGAACAAGAATAGTCGGGTGGAAGCCGGGGACCGGGAAGACTTCCACCGCCTGAAAGATATTTCGGTGTCGAAGCAGAGGGAGCTCGTCACCGAGCAGGCCTTGTACGACGCCGGTCTCAGCCCGGTCCCTCGCTTAGGTCCGTTTTTCATCTTTCTTCTCCTTTCTTCTTTCCTTTCTTTTGTGGTGCTGACTATCTGTCGTCCTCTGCAGATATGCCACCGAGGGGGAGACTGACAGCGACCGACGTTCGGCAGTACGCCGTGCGAAAGAGGCCGACACAAGGGGCCGGGCCATCGCGGCCTCCCAAGAGGCCCCAAGTAGCTCCACCGAGCGAGCCGACTGGGTCGGAGGCGGAGCCCGTCATCGCACTGTCGGCGCCGACGGTGCTTGTCGAAGTCCCGTCCGAGGGACCATCGGTCGAGGGAGCAGCCTCGCCTGAAGGAAGGGCGGTCGAGGAATCGGTCGAGGGCGTGCCGGCTGCTCAGCCGGCAGAGGAGGATCGGGAGGAGGAGGCGTGCGAGCCCGAGCAACCCGCGTCTGCTTCTGCCGCGCCTTCGGGGGATACCCGGTCGGGCTCAAGCATGCCATCCTTCTCTGACATCAGGGCCTGGATGTCCGCCCGAGGGAAGGCCCCGATGGTGCCCGACGACGAAGGAAGGTCGGCCGGTGGTGGGGCGTCGACCGACTCTCCACTGCCCGACGGAGCGTCGGCTCTGGCCAACCATGACTTGGCCAGGAGGCTATGCCAGGCGCTCCTTCTCCCAGTCGACGTCGAGGCGATGAAGAATCAGCGTGTCTCCGACATGTTGTCTTCATTCTACCCGACTATGATCCGGGTAAGTCTTCTTTCTCTCCATTCTCACTGTCGTTTGCTGTAAGTTCGGTCTTCTGACAGTCGGCTTTGTTTTGTGCAGCTGGTTTACAATATATCCGAGTTGGAGGCTGGGTACCGAAGATTTGGCGATCTGCACGCAGCTTGGAAGGACAAGGTTGCGGTCGCCGAAGCCGATAAGGCTATACTGGTCGACCAGCTGCAGCAGTCGGTCGACCGGGAGGCTCGGCTTGAGGGGGAGATCTCTCGCCTTACTGATGAGGTCTCCCGACTCACAGGCGCTTTGGCGACTTCGGAGTCCGAGCTGCAGTCGGCCCGCGATGATGCCAAAAAGAAGTCCCGAACCGTTCGTCGGCTGCGTCACGAAAGGGACAGCTTCGCC
Organism: Elaeis guineensis; assembly: GCF_000442705.2. Lineage (NCBI taxonomy): Eukaryota > Viridiplantae > Streptophyta > Magnoliopsida > Arecales > Arecaceae > Elaeis > Elaeis guineensis. The sequence continues at coordinate 120,120,745 of NC_025994.2, read as the reverse complement.
AAGGAGCTCAAGGCCGAACGCGAGCAACTCCGAGTAAGCCTCGGGAACCTCACTAAGATCGAAGAAAGTCTGTCCAACGCTCAAGCCGACGCAGACATCGCGAGGGTGGAAGCGGAGTCGGCGAAGGAAGCCATGGGTCGGGCTATAGAAGACTTCCTTAACTCGAAAGAGTACCGGGAGGAACTTCTGGAGAGCGGCTTCCTCTCGTACCGAGTGGGGTACGAGGATGCTCGGGAGGCCGTTCGGAGCTTGTACCCGGAGCTCGACCTCGGCAGCATTGTCCTGCCAGAGTCGGAGGCCCCAGCTGCGGAGGAGATGGTCGACCCATCGTCGGGAGGCCGCACCACCACAGCGGAAGCCGAAGCAGACGCGGAGCAGGCCATCGAAGGTCAAGCGGCTCCGACTCCCGCAGCCCGAGTAAATTCGCCGACCGTCCCCAATCTCCGCCCGATGGAAGAGGCCGATTCTTAGGACTAGTCAGTCCTTTACTTTTCTTTACTTCTGTTTATCATACCTATATTCGGGCTTCTGCCCAGTTTTGTAAACTTGGCCCGAACTTCTAATGAAATCGAAGTTAATCTTTTAGACTTGAACTCTTCTCCTTTGTGATGTGTTGTGGGATGTATTTTGTGTAATTTGCCGAAGCACCTTTAGAACGCATAGGTCGTAGACCCAAGGATGTTCGGTAGGATCCTCGATAGTGATTCAAGGTAGCCGGTAACGCGCACCGCTGCGAAGGCAGAGCAAATCCCGACTTTCGATCAGCCTCCCGATGGTCGTATAACCCGACAATCGGGGGCTTAAGTCAAACATCTATCGCCCGGTCGTAAGTCGGACGTGTTCGTCGAGTCAAAAGTTGACCGACTACCAGGCAAAACTCGGTGGTCGGATCATTTAACAGGGTCTGATAGTCGAATGTCGTTCGATGCGTTCAGTCGAATGGCGTCCGACGCGTTTAGTCGGGGAAGCGATGACAAGTCGGGTCCCCATTACCTGGACCTAGGTCGGGTAATCACGTCGCGCCGTGTGATAAACGGTGGTAAGCCGAATATCCTTCGACCGATCGTGATCTGGTCGGTAAGTTACGAACGCGACGTTGGTCGCATTGGCGCTTTGCCTTTCTCGACCGGGGCCGAGTTGGCAAGTCGGTCGATCGTTCTGCCCGATCGTTTTGCCCGAGAGTTTCAACTGTAGAAGGAGTGCGACTCCCATCGTCGTGGATATATCGGTCCTTTTAAGCGCCCGATGCATCGTCGGTGATCAGGCCGTTGGTCCTCAGTGGAACGTTAGGCTCAAGTCGGGATGGCAGGATCCGTACTTCTTGGCGAGCGCCGACCAACCGTCGAAGAGTCGAGATTCCAGACTCCAAAGTTTTGAAGCTGAATTTGTATTTCGAGTGAGTGGATACAAAGTTCACTGGTAGTACAACTTCAGGTTGTCGGCATTCCAGGTCCAGGGAATGGGGTTCCCTTCTAGAGTCTCCAGTCGGTAAGCCCTCGGCCCGTAGGTGTCCGCCACTTTGTAGGGTCCTTCTCAGTTCGGAGCTAACTTCTCTTGGTCAAGAGGCTTCGAGACTTCTGCCTTTCTCAGGACTAAGTCTCCAAGCCTGAAAAGCTTTGGTTTGACCTTGACGTTGTAATATCGGGCCACCTTTTGTCGGTAGGAAGCCATACGAAGTTGTGCTTCGCGTCGGATTTCGGACAAGAGGTCCAAGTCGGCTCTCCGACACTCGGAGTTGTCTGGCTCGCGATACTACTCGACTCTGGTCGATGGCAACCCGATCTCCAGCGGCCAATCTCCTCGTCGCTTGGTCGTCGGGAATGAGCGCCTGCAAAAGAAGTCTGCACTGACCGAAGGTGGCTCCGGCGGAGACCCTCCGACGGTCAAGTCAGAGAGGAGACTAGGCAACAGTAGACAAGAATTAAGAAACTCAACGAGAGAGGGTGAGAGAGAGAGAGAGGAGGAGAGATTCAAGGGGCTCGAAAAAATCTCCTAGCACTGTTGCCTTCCCCGATATATATAGTGGAGCGCGGTATGGCGCCGTCATTAATGGGGCTGACAATCGAAGGATTGTCAACCCACTGAGGACCGCCAGAGTCACCGTGAGGCTGTCAAATCATCGTGGGACTGTCAAATCGCTAGGGTCGACCCATGTCTTAGGTGGGATAATGTCCCTAGGCGGCAGTGCCGCATGCCGTTGTCAGGATTGACAGTTTCCAACAGTCGTACGGGGTTTGAAGGAGCTGACCGACTATAGGTCGGTGACTAGTTGAGGGGCGTCGGGTGGAAACTCGGGGCCCCTCCGACAGTCAGTCGGGCACGTTGCAAGAGTCGGGCGTCGGACTCCATAGTTCAGTCGATCAAGAGAGAGAAGAAGGTCTGCCCGACCGACGTATCCTCGATCGATCGGTAGAGTCGGGCGCTGGTCAAGTAGGCCCGACGGTAAGTCGGCGTGAGGAGGTTCAGTCGGTATATCCCAACAGCAACTATTTTACTTTACTAGATAACCCAAGCACACTTAATGAAGTGGCAGATGACACATCCCCATTAGAGCACCTTACAAAGACACGGATGTCTTCAATTCTAACTTACGTTAGTCTACCTTTAGGACTCATTTGTTTTGTAAAATTTTTATTTTCAAAAAATAATTTTTAAAAAATTATTTTATGAGAATAAAATTTTGACATGTTTGATCGTTCATGAAAGAATAATTTATTATAAAATAATTTATATTTAGTTAAGTATTTATTTTTTTGAAAAAAACTGCATAGAATACCTACTATACCCTTAATAGATATAAGACCATATCTTTTGACTTCTAAACTTTATATAAATAATAATATTATATTTATATAAATATAAATATAATATTAATATATTATAATATAATATTATATCATAATAATTTATTATATTAATATAATGTTAATATTTTAATATAATAAATTTATTAATATAGATATAAGTATAATATTAATATTAATATAATTATATAAATACTATATTAATATTAAAAATATTATATTTATATTAATATTAGATATAATAAGTATTCTAATATTAATATAAGTATTATATTATATTCATATAAATATTAGGATAATATTAATGAAAATCTTAGCATATATCACTATTCAGTATTTTTTATTATATTAATATAATACTAATATATATTAATATTTTAATAATATAATATTAATATTTTAATATAATAAATTTATTTATATAGATATAATATAATATTAATATTAATATAAATACTATATTAATATTAATAAAAAATTATATTAGTATAAATATTAACTAACATTAAAATATAATAAATATTATATTATATTTATATAAATATTAGAATAATGTTAATGAAGATTCTGGTATATATCACTATTCAATATTTTATCTTAATTATGCATTGATATTTTATAAAATCTTAATCGTATATCTTAAAATGAAATTTTTGGAAAGAAAAAAGCACTATCAATTTTTATCCCATGAGATGTTTTCAAACTTATTCTTTCCATAAATTTTCACTTCTCATAAAATGTGGACAGTATCTTTTTATGAGAAGAGATTTTTTCTCTTGAAACTCCAACCAAACCAAAATTTTTTTTTTTATTTTTCAATGTCTCTTCTTCCTTCCACTTCCTGAGAACCAAACAAACCCTTAATGAAAGCCACTCACGTATGCAGCCCTAGCTACATACACCACAAGCCAGTGGAGTCATTTGATATAGGATTACAGCCCCACTTGGCACTTTGTTACGTCAAAGCACGAATTTGCTCTGGAGGGTTCCTTCTATAACCAAAATCAATTGCTAAGGGGAATGGAAAGAAGATACCAAAATCAAAAACTGTCTCAGAATTCTTAGAAATCTTCTACGGATCATTCAGAAAGGGTGTGTTTGGTTAGCCATTAATTTTTTTTTTTATTTTTTAATTTTTAAAAAATAAAAATTAAAAATCAATATTTGATAATATCATGAAAAGTAAAAAATCAAAATCAAAATAATTACTTTAAATATAAAACAAAAATTTTTTACTTTTCAAAATTTACTTTTTTGCTTCCGCACATCTAAAATGCCAAATCAAAAAATCAAGAGCCTGAATCCTTCTCCCTCGTCGAGCTCTTCACCTCCCAACCTCATTCTTCCTCTCTTCCTGAACTCTTCTCTCACGTCGAGTTCTTCACCTGCCATCTTCAAACGTTGTTTTTTTACATTATAACAACATAATTATTAAATATATTTTTTACATTTTTACTTTTACTCAATAGCAACAATAAAAAATAAAAAATATTTTTTTAAAAATTAAAAAATATAATCTATATATATCATATCATTCATCCTCAAGCAGCGAAGAAGCTATGGACCAAAATAGCAGCTTGAACTGCCCCACAAAAACCAAACTACCGGACAACAGGCGTTCATATTATTTTGGAGAAGGAATAAAGGAAAAAACGAAGACCTTGTCAGTGGCAGGTCCTTATTCTACTCAGAAGACAATTTCAGATACATCACACAGGCAAAGACACAAGTTATAAATGGTCATCCTTAAATGCACCTGCATGCACATACACAACAAAAATTGAGGAAACACTTCAAAACTTTGTCTATAAACTGGTCTACAAGTAAACTACCAGATACATTCAACTCGATTTTGATAAGACCAAATGTTATTGGCTCCTAAAACGGTCTGACAGCAGTGCTGTCAACCAAAGGGAAGAAATAAAAGGACACCAACATCCATCAGTAATATATGACAGCAGAAATATACATAAAAGGTTGCACAAGTTATCAAGCATGTACGATAATTTATAACTGGATTACACAATCATATTGATTGATTCTAAAGCCCAAACAGGCAGATCAAAACCAAATAACGCCGCATTGAGTACGCTTGGAGAGGGAATTTGGTGCATCAGGGGACCCTTACAGCAACCTTTGCTTTTTCTTCTTCACAAGGTTCTCAAAGATTCCTTGTACATCTTCAGGTGTGACTGGTTTTGATGTATCAACCGATTCCTGAGATGATGAGTTAGATTTTTAAGCCTGAAATCAGTCCAATTAGTTTCTCCAACACTATTTCTGAAAATATAAAATTAAAAGGCTACAGTTAAACATATAGCTACAGCTGTAAATGACCAACTGTACCACGGTCATGTTATCTGCACGGGAAAGTGCAGGACAAAGTGATGTTAGGTACAACAGAAAGGCTATATGAGTTTGGCTCCAACTTGCCGAGCATTTCTATGCAATTTTATGTAATTACTGTGCAATTATTACTTGCCAGCATTTTTTGCATGTCCACAATGGGCAAAAAACCATATTTCATTATTTGTAATCATCTATTTTACTTCTATATGCTTAAGACATGCTTGATTCAAGCTTCACCCTTGACAATTTCTGGCGCGTTATAATAAGGGCCAATATTGGTTTATTGAACCCCTAAATCTTCTCTTATTTAGTTAAATAACAAGATCACCATCCTTTTTAAGATTTTGTATGAGTGTTTGGCATAACATAACATAATGCATCTATAAAGATGTAGAAGCTTTCAGCAATATCAACTCTATATCCAAAAAAAGTGGGCAGAAAGAAAGTAGGTATTGAACCATAAAACATGATGTTTCTATGCACATTGATAAAGACTTGAATGCTTTTTGTTAAGAAGCTCTAAGCTTTCCTATTGGAATAAACATTTAACAGAAAAGGAATGCTTCAAGAAAACCATGAAAAACTAGCAGCTGAGGCATACCAGGAAGGACCGGAACTCATTCTTCATGTCAGCAATGCCATTCAGTATTTCCATCTTTTGGACATGATTCAGTGTGTTGAGAAAATTAAGCTCAGCTCCTTCTTGTTGTTGCAACTTCTCCTCTCTCTTCTGCTTTGCCATCTTCTCATATTCTTCAAGTGAGTCTTCCTTGTCGATGAGATAGCCAATGCCCCTCTGAGTGTAGTAGTCGCAACAAGTGCTACATCTACAAAGATGATTTCTCCAGCTTTTAGAAAGAAACATGGGTTCTTTTTTCCCAAAAACGACTGGCTTTGAGTTTATATCAATCCCAAGGATGCATGTGGAACTTGAAGACTGGTTGCAAGCATTGTCCTTCTCTATATTTGGTTCCTTTTTTGCATTTTCAATATCCTTCTCACCGGACACAGTTCCAGATTCAGCATGGACTGGCGCAGCCTTTTGATTTGATGAAGCCAGTATAGATATAGGATAAAGCTTCAAGAAGCAACAAGACACTGTGCATTCTTGGCAGATAAACTCATCATATAAAGGTTCCCCTTCTTCATCTCTTGGGATCTGTAATAAACAGAAAAGTGTTGTCTCGGCCACAGACAGAACACAATGGATAATTGAATAAAAAATAAAGGACAAATACACCATTCAAAGAATTGCTATATGAAAGTTTTTCAACTCAAAAGCAGACACAAACATGTTTGCAGGGAAAAAAACACAAACACATACACCAAAAAAAAAAAAAAAAGATAAGGGAAGAACGAAAGAGAACTTCAAACTTGCAGCCATTTCTTCTTTTTTTTTTTTTTATGCCATGCTGCTGTTACAACTTTAGGAACCACAGAATGGTGTCAGACAATACCTATGCTTCCAAAATGGGATAGTGGTGCTTAATTGTGAATAATGTGAAGGGAAAAAACATAGCATGGCCCCTAAAAGGCATTCTGAAGAAACTTTTATTACCAAGCAACCTTGGTATAAATTGAGTTACCCAATATAAAAGGAATAACTATTGGAGGCTACCTGTTCAAGGGAGCCCAGACCAAGGTGGTTCTCATGAAACCAGTCTTCACAAATGCAACACTGGATCATTTCTGTTTGTTCCTCAGAATTTGGATCAGGATAAGGACGGCCACAGGTGCAGTAAGAACCTTTGAAATTCTGGTTGTATGAGTTTTCACCATTCTCAGGGTCTTTATTAGGCCACAGCTTGCAGACAAACACCCCAAACTTTGAATTGCCACAATCACACTTGAACTTTCTCTTGGTCCAAAGCTCCACCACCTTATCCAAGTAAAAGTGCACAATGTCTCACTTAAATTTAGGTGAAGTATCATACAAAGAGTTGCATCATGCATAGAAATATGACAATAATCTTGACAATGTCAACGCATACAAATCAAAAGTTAGCAGAAGAGTAATTGCAAGTGTGACATGCATGAGGACCCGATAACAGAACTCATGGGCTTAAATGTGCCAAACATACAGGAGAGGTCATGCTTTGTAGACATCATCCATGGACTAAATCCTTGCTTGAACAGTAACCAAACAAAAAAAGTATGCTAATATTTCATGAAAAAATGGAGGAGCAAAATGTGAAAAGGTATCTAAAACTGCTTTGCTTTCCCAATATACTATAGCAGCTGTACTTGTTTCATTTAAGAGAACCTGTTGGGAAATTGGGAAAAAAAAGTCAGAGGTCAAAGTCAGAGTCATACCTACAACAACTTCAAACAGAAACCAGCTATGCACAATTTGCACGTAGGCCCAACTAAAACTTGCTTTGGAGCCACTCAGAAATCATGGGCATGTATTGCGGACAAAGCAGCAAGATGATATTTATCTACACATACATAGATTTTGATTTCCCCTAGACCAAAGTATTGTCATAACGTATTACTGAAAAGAAAGAGGATTTTGATATATAATAACATGAAAATCAATCAAAATCAGTTTACACATATTGTAGCCTTGTAAATACCAAATATGAAAGGATTTAGTTGACTCATCATCCCAACATTTTGACATAGTTTAACCCCCATGCTGCTCTCCAAACATGAAACCTGGAAATTCGCTAACTAATCATTGTTGCAATAGCTATATTAATACCATTCAGTTTCACATGCTTTAGTTCATCTCAAAGCATGTAAGCAAAGATTCACATTACTGAAATTTCATCTTTTTCTACACTTAAAAGTGGTTTCAAGTACTATATGATTATCAAAAAAGAAATAAGGGCAATAGGAAGACAGCTGAAAACATAAGCATCTCACTGAAATATTTGAAATTAGAAAGTAGCTTCATAAAAATGCCCAATACAAGTCACCAATAGAATTTCACCAACAACACCACCCCCCGCCCGCAACAAACCACCCTAAAAAAAAAAGGAAGAAGAAGAAAAGAAATTCTAAAAACAAGATAATGTTTGAATGTGTGATGGTCTAAAAGCAAACTAATTGACAATGATATAGACCTTTTATAATGGATGGGCCACAAAATCCTGTAACTAACATCTTCTTATGCTTATTAGGATTTAGGACTCCGGTCCACTAACACTTTAATCTAGCTATACATCAAAGACGTGTGCTATAGTTTTAAATAAAGAAATAAGCAACTCTAGAATTAAATAGTTAGAAGAATTACATAAAAGAAGCCAAATCTTTTTAAATACAGGCCAAAGTGTTGCAGGCTGCAGCTTGGTCCCTGAAGAAATAAGTGTCGCGCACTAAAACCTAGAAGGAATAGGCACCTCACTACCAAAACTAAATGAATGAATAAATAAATAAGGAATCATCCTGCTGTGCTGGTCCTGGCCTTCTATGTCATCAGATTTTCACTTTTCATCCTATGCATATAACCAGCAAATTTATTTCTGCATGAACTTTTGTGGCCATCAAGATGACTAGATATAAGTTAAATGCAGTAACCTTAAGCCCATGAATACAACCATCAAAAAAATGAATAGCAAACACAAATACAACTTATGGATATTGCTAACCACAGACAAAATGTCAAAGATCTTAAAAATATATGATATGGATATGGAGGTGATATGACAATAAGTACATACCTTCTTTTTTTTTTTTTTACATGTACAGCCATATATAATAAGTATTATTTTGATGTGGTTTATTAAATTCCATAGTTTAGACCTCTGCACTCTCTTTCAATAAGTTCTCTCTCTTTCCCTGTATGTGTGTATGTATTTAAGGCAGATATAGTGGTACAGCATACAAGGGGTTTTATTTACCTTCAATATCTGTGGATATGGATGTTTCTTGCTCAACCTGACTCAAGCCATAACAAACAAACCACAAATGGATCCAGGATATGACCAAAATATCTACAGAACGTCACATTGTTACGCTCTTTCAAATTAATAGATAGTTGCTGGAAGTACCAGACATGTATGAGGCTATAGCTAAGGTGCATCAAATTTAGTAAAAATCAGATATGGACACAATTGGTCCAAGGAAGTATCCATGTTTTGTAGCTTTTGCTAATCAAAATACAAGAAGGGCATGCTAAACTAGAGCAATGAAACCATTTGATTATTAGAGTTTATGATAGATTATGCCAAAAAAGGTTAGAAAGATATGCAATCCCTAGGGAACATATCATCTTTGCAATGACATTTAACAGATACCTAGAATGACTATTTAATACAAGTCTTATCTTCAAATCATACCAATACTGTTTCTATAACAAGGTTCGCCATCTTAGTACCAGATTTCGGTACCATGCTGGAACAAGGGTAGTATACCTAGTACCGAAGGTCAGTTCGGCATACCGAGACTCGATAGGCCTCCCCTTCTTGAGTGCTGGTTCGGTACCGATACCAGTACAGTACACTCGGTACAAGACAGTATGCACCAAAGTGGTGAATCTTGGTCTACAATGTTTGGCTAGATGTTTAAATGGATTGCAAACATCAAATTTAGTTGTATTAACACAGTAGGAGCTCATCATTGTCTTATTTTCTGTTTTGGAAAGTACAAAGTGAGAATTATAGGTCATAATAGTAATGTTGTAGTTCTTGATATGCCACTTATTATAGCAATTGTATGATCATACAGTTCATCAATTAGCTATGCCAGAGCAATACATGATTAGAGCTTAGGCATTTAAATGAGGCAATTGCTCAGAGGGCAAAGGAATTTGATGCTTTTTTTTTTTGATTATCAAGAAGACTTGATCATGCAAGGTAGGATATCCACGGAGCTACCAAATAAATAGAAAGATCATAAAACATTTTGGCTAGTCCAAGCATGTTAATGTCGAAAATAAACTTCAACAAATTAAATTTCACATGAGGTCTTCTTTCCTGTCTTTTACCCTCCACATCATGTCTTACTTTGCCTTTTTGTGTTAATTCTCTATCATCTATTCTCTCTAGGCACTTGAAGATGAGATCGAACCCACCTCCCACCCCCCGAACACAACTTACAACATTCACTGTATTGTGCTCTCAAAAGCGCAACTCTTCTCAAAATCTCAAAAAGTGCTGAATTGGAATCCCAGTCTAAGGATTCTTGCGGTTTCAGAAAATCTGGCTATAGGAGAACCACGAACGAAGAACTTTCACCTTTTTCCCACCTGACTCTTTGGTCCTAGGAATGCTAGTTTTAAGAATAAGTGATTGCCTTCTCCAACCCTTACTATCCAACTGGAGAGCAGACAGCTAATGCATTCCACTTATTAATCATGATCTATGATTGCTCTGCAACACATGGATGCCAAAGGCATCTTTGTGGTGATCTTATAGTTCCTAGGGGGAGGAGATGATGGGGTTGGTCCATGAATTTTATAATGTTGGCAGCCTTGTGGAATGATTTATAAAGAAAAACAAGAGCTTGTGACCATGCTGACATGAGATGGTTTAATCTAGTGGTAGAATTTTCAAGCAAAACTTGCAAAAAGCAAAACTTAGATATTCCAAATTTTAATAGCAAGATAATAGAATGAAGCAGGATATTTCATATGCCCCCATGGAATTCCAATCTGATGAATATTATTTGGGTCGCTCTAGAAAATGATTCTATTGAATGCAAAAAAAGAGGTGAAAACATGAGGTTATCCAGATCAGACACTATAAAACTAAATGACTACATTTTATCTAAAGTGAACCCTACAAGATTGGCAAGTTTACATATGCAATCAAAAGGCATCCTTATATTTATCAAATACAATCCTCCCCTAAGGTTACAAGGTTGTCCTGGCATCCTTATATTTATCAAATACAATTCCTCCCCAAAGCTTACAAGGTTGTCCCGTATTAAGGAAAAAATTCGACTTGAAGCAACAACTGCAAAATGATGAGGTTTATGTGGATGACCTCAATCAGTCGTATTCTCAAATGACAATGCTAAAATCCAACAAGTCAGCCTGTTCTTGGGACAAAATGGCATGCCCAGGAAGGATTAAAGCTCATTTCAATTTGGACCATATCTGATGCCATCAAACTCTGATCTCATTTCAATATTATTACATGGTATTCAAAAATATTCCTTTCAAGACTCACCTTGGACTGTCAAATCTCCCACCAATAGTAATGACTATATTACTTGATTTTCACTCAAGGGTTAAACAATCTCAAATACATGATCTTTTGCCCAAAGTTCCACTCATATACACTAGTGCTATCAAGATGGACTTCAAAAGGCAGTCAAAAATACGTACAAAAAAAAAAACATTCAAATTTGATCGACAATGTTCATGTTGATACATCTTTAGATATAACATAGAACCCATGCCTAAGTCAGATAAACCTAACGTGATCAATCATAACAAATGACAACATGGCAACAATGGAACAAAATAGAAAATCAACGAATATGTTAATCACTTCAATCTGTAAACAGTGAAGTGAGTCCTATTCTAAAACGGACAAGTTGCTGAAATGCAGAGAAGGAATCAAACGAGCGACATAATGACGACACTAATAAAAGGATTAAGAATGGTAAATTTTTTTCTTAGAGAAACACCTCGTGACCATCATGACATGAAAGACTGCAAGCTGTGCAAATCCCCGCGTTGCCGTTAGGTACGCATGTCAGGCAAGAGAAGATGGCTTGCCTCTTCATGTATCCTTTGGAATAAGTGCATTCCTTTCCCTCATCCCCTCCCAGCACCAAATCGGCTTTCTAGGTTTTCCAATCAACAACAAAAAAATAAAACAATGAAGCTTCATCACCGTAATAACAGATTCAATTGAACATAAGGGGCATGTATCAGGAGAGAGGAAAAAAAAGTCCTTTTCTTTTCCATGGACGATCTATACCAGCTCCTCTGCCTCTATGCCCTCGATGTACTCGCCGATCGTCACCGTCTGCTCCGCCTCGTCCTCAAACGCATCCGCCATGTTGTGATACCGATCAAAGGCTTCGGCTCGATGGATTCAGAGAAAGAAACGAGAAAACCCTAACCGATGTGCACTAGTTTTGGAGAAAATGGAAGGAAAAGCCGAACCCTCGATCTCGATTGGGATTTGAGAGTGGAGGAGCACGGTACAGAGGTTCGGGGCATGCAAAAGATCGAAGGAAGTGGCAGTGGACAGAGGGGGGTGGGGGTTGGAGATGGGGGACGATGCGTCGCGAGAGACTGTGAGTCGGGTCTTGGGAGAGTGAGACGGGATATATCATGGGCTCAGTGATCTTTTCCCGCCACGCCTGTTTTTGGTTTTCAGGCATTGGTTGGCACGTGCCACGGGATCCTGGTGTCAGACCTAATCCAGGTTATGTATGCAGGCTGAATCCTGGATGTTATTCATGCCTTTGGACAAATATACGGGCTCCACTTTTGTTAAGTATGTTATTTATTGATCACATACAGAGCAACGAGATCATGTAGTGGATGTCCTCAATGCATAGACATGCAAGCAACATGACCGACAAATAGGTTAACCATCCACACTAGTGGAAGATACGCAATCAGAATGCAGCTGTATATATCTTCTTCTTTGACAAACATTTTCCCACTCCTCCAAAACTCCCTTAAAGATTTGGATTTTTTTTAAAGACAAAAGAGTGATTGATCTTTTTTTACGATGTCAACTATTAGAGATAATGCATTATATAAATCTCAACATATTCTAATTTCTTTTTACCATCCACATGCATATATATCCCAAAATAGCTATTGTAGGATCCAATAGTTGGTGTTATGAAAAAAAAAACCGTTTTTTTATATGAAAGGCACAATCTGAACTCCTCTACTAATATCACATATATAAGTCACCGACAATAATATTCTCTTTAGAATACTTGCTTGATCGGATTGATTGGCCTACAATTATAGGAATTATATAATTTGATGATAATTTGGTGATTAATGGCATCATATTTTGCTCTAAAGCTGTTCAATGAAAGAAATGCATTGTTTGTACAATTTGTACATACTCAAATAAGAAACCAACAATTATTGGAGTTTGATCAAATAAAAGATAGTTTTATACAAAAAGCATTGCCCATCAACGCTATCTTCTTAGTCAATCATCACCCATAAAATCATCATAACTCATCAAAATAACAAACAGTTAATGCAAAACAAACAATGCTCTAATTAATATTTAACTCATTATACTCGCTCTTAAATAAATTACAAAGCTTTAAAATTTTTATGTGATAATAAAACCCATGATGACCCTACATACATCTTTGTTGTCTGGGAAAAGCAGAACATTGTAATCCAGTATTATTTTCCTTATGTCATACAACACACATCCAACAAGTGCATAGAAACATCTATGAGGATGCCCAGGATTAAGCCTCTTATATTTTTGTAACTTTCCAGATTACCGATGCATCCCAAAATCTGGCACTCGATTACATTGAGCTCAATTCAAGTTTTAATTAATCGAACCAAAACTAAGCTCAGTTCATGCGTTGATTGATTTTGGGACCAGAAGAGGCTCAACGATGGGTGTGCTCATAGAAATATTAACATTTAATCAGTAAGCATTGGAGCAACATGCAATCACTACCACCGAAAGAGGAGAATTATTAATATGACAGTTAATTACCAATATGAATAGACTTGAGATCTCATACAATCTTAAGATTCGAGAACGCAAGCACCAAGGGAACATCAATGGGGCATTACATAGTACGTTGCAGAAACTAAAACTGCAATGCCTAAGGTCCAACATGACTGCAAAAATAATACAAGCTTGTCCTCAAGCATCTTACAAACATCATTTAGCCTAGTCAGTTATTTTTAAGTACACAGTACTGATTCCATTAGAACCTTGCTTGTCCAGAAGGCATTAAGTTTGTCTATCAAACCATACAGCATAGCAGTAAAAGCTTGACATTTATTTTCCTCCACCCACAGGCTTCGCAAGCACCTTCTTGGGCAACTTATCCAGGGGAGTTGTTTTTAGCAGGAAAAGCCTTGAAGCACGCTCCTGCAATGTACCACCGCATTTCAATCCATGTGCCAGCAGCTCTGATTTAAGCCTTTCCATGCCAAGAACCTACAAACAAACACCACCACGTAAGCCATAGCAAAAACAACAGAGCAATGCATGTAATAAGACTGCAAACGGAAATAACTCTTCAAAGAATGCATCATAGTACACCTAAAGATGCAAACTATAAACTTTATTAAGCAGGCATTGGAACAAGAATATTTGAACGAATACCAGAGCGGTGGAGGTTGTTTTTTATATTTTTTTCTGGGTTTTGGGGGAATGGAAGTTAGAGCAGGATGGCGTTGTTGCGCGAAGGTTAGGGTTGTGGGGTATCCTTGACCCTAACCAGGCAATGCATGTGTCCAATCAACTTCGGATGAAAAAACCTGCCAAGATGCTGCTATTAATACCGGCTCAAACCGTAATTATCTTTGCATTAGGAGTTTTATCTTCGAAGGGTTTTTTTAAGCCACATAATCCAACAAGATCAAATAAGGAAAAATTTGTAGCTTATCCCACTAAGTTCCAAATAAACACATAAAATCAGAGACATGATTACACATTGGACTTTCTATTGTGAAACAGCCCCAACACAAAACACAAATAAATAGCATAACAAGTTTCTGACATCATGACTAAATAAATACCATAGCATGCTATCACCCTAAAAAACTTCAACCAACCCTTTCTCTCAATCAAATGGCCTATTCCAATACCGATAAACCTCCTCATACGCAGAACTCCGATATGACAATGGTACCAGTTTAATACCCTCCTGCCTTCTTGACATCTAGGAGTGACTATAATATAACAAGCAACTTTTTGCCATTATCAAATCTTCAAAACATTTTTGTGCAATGTCGTAATCTCTCTAGTGACAAGCAAAATCGTACCTCCTCAAGTCTCATGCAAATTCTGCCACAACTGATCATGCAAAATTTTCTGCCACCACATCTTATTTGTCATCCAGCAATGGTGCTTTGTTATGGACCGGATGACTCAAATCATGCTAACAGTTCAGCGAGATATAGTTAAAACAGGAGGGCAAAAAAACACCACTTAAAGGGAGATGACAACTTTTGGGAGTGCAAACCTCCTCAGGGAAATACTCTATCTCAGCCCAACTTCATTAATCGGGATATGACATAATCCAATGTTTTGCACATCATACAAAACTAGAAGTACCAAACATCATAGAGAATTTCACCAGCATAGAACCCCTAGAACAAGTCATGCCTTCAGCATTATGCATTACCAGGAACTTTTGGAAAACTTAATCTGCGTGGTTGATAGATTTCAAAGCACACTAAAAAGCATAAAGACAAAAGTGTAGATCTTTCAATCTCTCGATGAGATTAAAAGGAATATCATTAGCATCTTGAAGATGGGAAATGGCTTGTATGTTGTGACCAACATACAAACCACTCAAACTTTAAGAAAAATAGCATTTATTTGCTTAAATCAAACTAATGACTAAGAACAAAGGCAATGAAAAGTAATAAGCCCTCTCTATTGGGACCCATTAGATATGATTTGGCAATTTTAGTCAGATGTAGTAGTGCAAATAACACTGCCATGGGTAAGGCTTGATGATTATGATTATGATTATGTAGTAATGCAAATAATGCTGCAATAACCAGCATCCTTATTACTAAATACTGTCTCAAAAGAAAAGAATGTGCAAAGCTTGTTGTTGAGAGGTATTAGGGCATTGCCTTAACTTATAGAAATGGGTGGTGTACAAAGCTGAATCAATTAATGCGGGAAAAGTTTTCAGAACTTACACTCTAAAATTCAGTATGAAAATAAATCACAATTGCATTTGTCAGAGTACTTGCTTCATGATTTGAAAGTCAACCTTCGGCACCATATTTCTTGTGCACCCAGAAGTGATTCAACGAACAACATAAACTAAGGTGATATGAGATTTTCTCAATATCTTTTGATAACACGCATATGATCAGCTAGCTTCATATCATTTCCACTTTTTATTTTCCTAAGGCATATATTGCTTTGTATTATTTGCTTATAACCTAAAAATCAGTGCACACATAGAGTAGGGCACCCCCTCAAGCCATGTCTTAGCAACCAACTATCTGCTTTTTTTAAAATTAAAAAAAAAAATGCATGGGACTTTAACATTAAATTGCCTATTGTTCAGTTGATCTAACATGATGCTAGTTCCCGCAAGCTTATATGTTACATTTTCATGTAATGAAGTGGACATGTTTAAGGGTATTTCTTGGGAAAAAACTAACAATCATCTTTACATTAATAAGGTTGCTAGACTTATTTAGACATGTCAACGGTCACATCAAAGTGTTTCAAATTGTTTTCTATCCCACTAGAAAGGATGAACCAATTTCGTATATATAAATGAACATGTCAATAATTTAGCATGTCATATTGTGTCAATGAATAGAAAGTGTCAGGCACTTCAAAGATTTGCATCTGTTAGTACCAAGGCATCTCTTTTTATACCAGTAAATGCAGAGATACGCATATCATACTGACCCACAACGGCATGCACATAAAACATGAGGCTTCAATTCTTACAACCATAATGATGTTCACAAGGCCCAACTAGCAAGCTCAAGGCCATTTTTGGAAAGACCATTGCATATCATCATTTAATCAATTAGTGATGTTTGACATATGAGTATGATAGAGAATTGATCAGACCCTACTTCTTTGAAGCTCTCCAAGTTGCCAAAAAAAAAAAAGCTCAATAGGGTTTTGTTACACTTTTCTTTTCTTTCTTTTGTTTGTGAGTGTGGAGAGCATTTTGGAAATTTGATATACTGAGACTAAACTACAGTGTCCTTACTTCAAGGCTGATAAACCTATTTGACAGGCACAGTAAGATGTCAATGGTGGAAGTGAAATCTCCACTTCCACTTCGTCAACATATTCTAAATCGTAAACAATGCACTGGTTCGAAGTAATCACATCTACTTAGCAAATAAGAGCGATAAGACATCTTCTATTGATAAAGGTCCAAAACCATATCTTGAATAGGTCTATCCTTTCTTTGGCTGTGACAGCAGTTCATTATATTAGTGCTTGTGTGAGTGAGTTTGGGGACAGCAGTCATTATATTAGTGCTCGTGGTGGTGATAGCAGTTCATTATATTAGTTCGTTGGCAGAGAACTATAGGCAAAGTATAATTCACAGAGAAGACTTGCATTAACTCCAACAACACAATCCAAAGTGCTTTTCCAATCTTAATTGCAAATTGGTGTTGAAAAAAAAAAAAATGAAACAACGGGTAAAGGTTCTCAATTTAATATTCCTTTAACTGCTGAAAATAAATCTAATGACCTGCGAGACTGCTGTTTATGTTATCTTTCCAGGAGATTCTGACATAAAAAACTTAGAAGCCGGTTTAATCGTTTAATCAATTAAATGAGACAGATTAAACATAGGGGTAAAAAGGAAGCAACTAAAACAGAAAGATCATCACAAACGTACCTCCAATTCTGCAGCTGAATTGTACCTGTCAAAATTCAATGGCTCTTCCAAATTAACACCAGTGCTCTGATCAACAGTTTTAGCTTCCACAGGCTTCTCCGCTTCTACTTTAAACTCAACCGACTCAGGAACCCCTTCTGAACTAGAAATCACACCATTCTGAACCTCGTGTAAAGTAGATCCCACACTATTATTCTGAGCAGCAGTTTCTTCTGGAACTCCCATTTCATTATCCACAGTATCTTCAGATTCTGAATTACTATTTCCACTTCCAGAGCCAGGTTCCACCACTGGAGATTCCAGATCGGAGTTTCCATTCACTTCCTCCAAGTTGCTCTGGGCAGAACCTCCTCCTGATGATTCTCCATCCGAATTAGAACCGGAAGCCAACGTTCCCTCCTCTACTTTATTAGGTCTCGAGCAATTTGCATTTCCATCATCCAGCACTACAGATTTCTCATCCCCGAAGTCACTGCCTCCATCTTCATCATCTTCCTCATCATCATCACTATCACTTTCATCCACCGTCTGCTTCCCCAACCTGCACGACCAAAACCAACCATTAAAAAAACAAATCCTAACTTTATTATAAATATTTTTAAAAAAAAGTCTGTGCTATTGAAAGGAACCCTAAAACTCACCAAATCTTGAGGCGCTTGTTCGATGGATCAGATGTCGGCAAAATCTTGCGCTTTGATTCCTTGTACAAGCCGAAGGATTGCCGGACCGACTCCTCCACCTCCTCCATGCACTTCTCTGTGTCCTCTCTATACTTCTCCAAGTACTTCTCCACCGCCACGGTCGAATTCTTCTTGACCTCCTTCGCCTTCTTCTTCAAGAAATCCTCCGCAAGCTTCTCCAACTTCCTCTCCTCGGCCTCTGCTTTCCACTCCTCCAGCTTCTTCTCTGCGTTCACGTGGCGGAGCCGGCGGCCGCTCATATCCCTACAAGCGTCGAAGTTGTTCGTCTTCTTCTGTCCGGCCTTCGTTGCCGCCCCACGGAGGAGCGACCCGAACCCTCCCTTCCCGCCGCGAAGACGAAGGAGGAGGCTGCAAGAAGGAAAGACGCCGTCCGGCGAGGCCGAGATTAGGGTTTCGTCTGATACTTCTCTGGATCCGGCGACGAGGCGCTGGAATCGGTGAGGAATCTTTGTTCTGGCGAAGAGATCGCGTTTTAGGGTTTCACCGGACACGATCGGGGACGAGATTTGGAGACATTGGGTCCTGCCGTCGAGGAGCTTGACGAAGATCTGGTAGATCGCCATTGGAATTCCGATGAAGAATTATTCTCTCCTCTCGGGGACTCAAGAGTTTGGACCACGAAACCCTAATTTTTTCTACGAGACGAGAGGAGGAGAGAAGGGCACGAGCGCCTTTCGAACGGGAACGCAATGTCGGTAACTTAACCCGTTTCTGGTTAGGGATATTACGTCTTATATAGAGTTATACGTAAACATGCCAGTGGTAAGTCCGAATCAATGTCAGTTTAGACTTCAAACTTGATATTCTGGCTTTTTTAGGCCTGGCTGGATTTTCTTTTGGATTAATCCTTCTCAAACCCAAATTCGATAAGAGAAAATAAAAATTTGGTTCATCCTGCAGTTCAACAAAAACATAGATGGAATTTTACGCAAAACTATAATGGACCTTTAGAAAAAATATACTGGGTAGGTTAACAGGTCCAATTTCTATAGAAAATTCAGTCCAATTCCATTGATAGCTTTGGATAAAAAATTATTTTTATGAAGAATTTTATGTAAAAATTCTATTGATGGCTTCTAAAATTAATATAAAATGCTTATTTGTTAAGTATAAAAGAATCATAATTTGGAACTATGCCAAATTATTTCTATCCCATGATCTATTTATAATATCTAAAATTCTTAACTATTTTTATAATATCTCTATTAAATAGTTTTTAATATTCTTAAAATATTTTTATTTTATCTTTCTAAAAATGTATTAATGCACCGACATCCCATACAAAAACTTTCATCTTCTCAAAATATTTTTTTCTCGATATAGTCATATTTAAAAGTAAACATTAAAATTTTAGATTTACTCTAATTTGCCCAACCTTTTCGAGTTCTAAAATAATTTTTGCAACCATTAATGCCTGACACTATCTTCATACTGTCATTAGATACTCAATTTGTTCATTTGTATTGGCTAAAAATGATTGAAATAAAAATTATGTTTATTTTGAATGATGGATAAAAGAAAGATGTGGCGTGGGGGTATCATATATATATATATATATATATATATATATATATATATATATATATATATATATATATATATATATATATATATATATATATATATATTAATGTGATATTGATAACTATATTGATTTTTAATAGGGAGCCATCAAGATAGTTACAATTTTTATTGGTTTATATGGGCATTGGCTACCAATATATATCAAATTTAATAATTTTGCAGACAACATCCAGGTTAGAAAACTATAATTCTCTCTAAGGATTGATGTGGGTTTTTGAACATGATAGTATCCATAACCCATTAATCATAATCTTTTTGTGATGGAAGCATAAATATTGGAAGAAAAAAATAGTGGAATGGAATTAAACCTAGCCATTTTATACCCTTAAACTTCAACAGGCATAATGGCCAGATTCTTTTAGGAAAAAATAAATGTTGAAAGGATAAAGATAGGAATTATGAGCGTTGGCAAATTGCATATTTAGAAAATCCACTTCAATGTCATTTCATAATAAAAGATAGAGTTTTTTTTTAGAAAATTAAACTTTAAATTTAATCTAAGCCGTCCAACCTTTTATACTATAGATAACTTAAAAGTATTGGAGCCATTGATGCCTAACACTAATGGATTCAATACTCATTAGTTATTCAGTATGTCAACCTTTGTTGAATTAGAATAATTGGACTAAAAATTACATCGATTCCCAATCATAGATAGAATCGAGAGAGGTGATGTGAGGATATCTAAAAATTAGTTTGTGTCAAGGGGCCATCAAGATAATCAAAATATGCATTAGTTTATATAGGTATGGACTGCCAAGATACATTTGGATCTAATAGTTTTTATGGACTAAATTAGCATCCAGCAAAAAAAAATATAGAGTAGTTTCCTTTACAATACAATAGTGAGGGCTCTTTTTGATATTCAAAGAGCCAACACATGCATGGAGAAGGAAAAAAATGTTTTACTCTCCAACATCGTTCCAGCACTTAAAAAAAAAAATGGTCCTCAAGGTTTAAGGATCAATGTAGATTCTCAAACATTGTAGATTCTAATAATCCATGAACTATGATTTTTTATATTGAAGCATGTTGTTAGAGGTAAATATCAATAGAATTGGAGGTGAACCAAGCAGTTCATATCTCCACTTAAAACATTTTTCACAATATGTATAGGATCCTTGGACAATTTTATCCATAAGCAATGAGTCCAAGTACAAGATAGACAATAGTATATGCAAAAAAAAAAATAAATAAAAAATAATATATATATATATATATATATATATATATATATATATATATATATATATATATATATATATAATAATATTCAAAAACCTCATATATCTTTGAAAGTCGTGGAATCCCAAAGTATGTATTATGCTGTAAAAAGGGTCTCCAACACTGTTATGCAAAATCAAATATCATGTATACTTTTAATACAAAATTCATATCAAATTGAATTTTGATTTTATATATTATAAAAAAATAGAAAAATATTTTATGCACTAACGACTGGATTTTGCGTGCAATTGCAAGTGCACATTTCCATACTTCCGGCGGCCCGGACAACGCCGCACGTGAGGGGTTTCATTTTTTTTTTTTTTTTTTAAGTAAGGGGACGGTTTCTACCAAAAAAAAAAAAAAGTAAGGGGACAGTAAAAACCACCCATTGAATTTTACACCAGTGTCACACAAAAAAAAGAAAAAAAAAAAAAGAAAAAGATAACCACCCGCCCACCCAGCCGCGCACTTGCATTCATCAGGATTGCGCCGTGCGGGAATTGTTTGCTGCCCGTCCATCGCAGGATGGACGGCCAGCGCGATGCACCGCAGTACGCGCTTATAAAATCGAAGTTAATTTACAAAAGTGGGGCTTTCAGGCTTTTATATTAGGAAAATCGGCGTAGCGCGAGCGAACCAACGGCGAAGAAGACAGAAGAAAGGAGGAGCGAAACACTAACCTTGACCCTAAACGTGAGCAGATGGAGGAGGAGATAGGGAGGAGCTTCCCACTGGATCCCAATCTGCTTAGATGTGCGCGCGCGCGCCACGCCTTCTGGCACGAATCTTATGCTGACGGGCTCCGTTCGGGATTCCTATCTACACCTCCCTTCTGATATCATGTTTTCTTCGATTCTGATATTTCTGGACTCAGCTGCGTAGTTCTTGATTTTTCATCTTCGATTTGGTACGGTTCTTGTAATTATTTTTTTTAGTAAATCTATTATTTTCAAGAAATTCTGTTATTTTTTTTTATCCAGTGTTTTTTCATTTTTCAATATCTGTTTTGTATTTTTCGTTCTTCGACGAGATATCGAATCAGATCGCAAAGCGCAAACTCTGCGATTTGCTTATCAATTTAGCTGAATCAATGATCTTTTCAGTTATAATATTTATTTTCAAGAATGTTTCATTGCGTGACTGGATTTTCTGGGTCATGGTTCAAGAAACCATCTTTCTGTCTCTCTTTTATTCTTAACACCCAAGATGACAACTCTCGAATATACATAAGATGCTGAATTTGCCATAACCTTTTCTTCTGATCATACCTTAACAAGATCAATGTATTTTCCTTTTTCTCAGGACACAGGAGGTTTTGATGTCTAAGTAGTAACGCTATAAATATACTTTCATGATCTATAAGTTGCTAACTGAAAGTGCATTCCATAAACTAAGATTTTGGAGACTACTGTGAACACATGCAGGAATGGAGACCTCTTCAATCCAGGGGAATGCGATGGGATCCAGCCGAACGGATCATTCTTTTGTCAGTGTAATGCAAACAAAAGACTCAGGGTCACGGGGTCCTGCGACGCCCTTGAGGTGGGCTCCTGTCAAAATATTTTCTCAATGATGATGCAAAATATTAAAATTTGTGACATAGTCTTGCAGATATAAACACTAATGTCATATTGGATGAAAAGCACAAGTGATATCTATCTGCACAAATACTTCTTTTATACAAGCTTAGAGTTCATTGAATGGTACATCACAAATACTTCTTCCATATAAGTCTTGAGTTCATTATCATTCTAGCATCACTTTCCGTATGTTATGTGATGAGGCTCTTCTGGTGTTCCAGTATTTACTGCCTTGTTGTATTTTGTCTCACATATAGGTCCAAATCTAATATGAAGCGCTAACATATTGTTAAGAAGCTTCACAGCAGTACAGATTAACTAAATCAATCAATACTACTGTATAAGAGGGAGTTGGATTAGATGGAAAGCCTGTTATAATTTCATCTGTCTTATCTGAATAATGTACAGGCCAAATTACATTCATCTTAGATCCTTGAATATCAATATGATCTAGCAGGGTATCTAAACGAACATCATTTCCTCCTTTTCTCTCAGATTGATGAGGCGCTTAAAAAGCAGATATTGCAACCATGGACCATAATAGAAGTGCTTGCCTGACCCATGAGAAAATTTATTGTAGTAGCCTCATTATACCATGCATCTCTTAATCTAAAGAAACATGTATTTATCATCTCTCAATCTAACCAAGAGAAACCATGAAGCATAATAGAAGAGAGAGGATTAAAACATTAGGGATCTACAAAGATGGTTGCAATTTCTGAAAAAGATGTCTTTGTTGGGTCATCAGTGAAAACAAATTTACAACTTTTCTTAAAAAAAACTTTTTACGATGGAGGTAGAATAGAGAAGACTTCAAGTTGCAATTGAAGAAACTGAGAAGCAGTTTTCAGAAGTAAAGGTAGAAAAGAAGGAATTAGAATCAAAGTCCAATATCTTCAAAGACTTGGAGGAACATTGTATATTTCAAATCTTCACCATGTAGACATTTCTTTGATCTTTGAATTCTT
Source organism: Elaeis guineensis (assembly GCF_000442705.2). Taxonomy (NCBI): domain Eukaryota; kingdom Viridiplantae; phylum Streptophyta; class Magnoliopsida; order Arecales; family Arecaceae; genus Elaeis; species Elaeis guineensis. The sequence goes on along the minus strand of NC_025994.2, from coordinate 120,097,055 downwards.
GATTTAGACTTAATGCATTGTGATCCTTCTACATAAGAATGCAATACTTGCTAGGATGATATGATGTTGATATTATGGTAAACACAAATGCTTGCATAATATCCTTCTAAGTTAGGTTCTGGCATGTGATTTGTGAAACCATACTTTGGTTCTTTCTAAATATGACCTGTTCCCTGTGCCTTTATAATATTTGGAAACTGAAAATAAAGTGGTATAAACAATTTCAATGTGTAGCAAACAACACTTTCAAACCATCATTTATCGGTCTTTATTGGATATATCTTGAAGTTTTCAACTGACTTGGTGGCTTTACTCACTCTGGTTCCTGTGTTGTTGGAATTTACAAGGTTGATATGGAATATTCTATGGTTTATTGTGGTCACATTTAAGTAATAACCATTCCAAGTTGTTGATTAATAATGATCAAATTAAGCATGCCCATAGATCTGTAGATGAGTTAACATAGCTAAATGGGAGGGATATCATATATAATTATCTCAACTTGATGTTCTTGCTAATGCTACGCAAAATGGTTCATTAGTAATTGTATTTGATGGAGACGCTTAAGTACAAAACTCTTCCTTACAAGGAGCTTAGAACGCTCCAGTGAATACTTATAGTATGGTTTGATGGAGTGAGGTCAGATGCATTCTTGAATTAGGCTTTTTTATTTGTACAGTTGAAACAGGTTTCATTCTGGATATCTAAAGTATCTGTCCATCTTGTGCTCGTGAAGTTAAATGCTAGGATTACATCATATACTATAGGCCTTTGCCATATATATGTTGTATGTGGTTATCTTCATAAATAACTCGTTGTGATGTATTCATATCAAAGGTTATACTAGTTTGAATTTTGGATCTCTTAAGGTCAAATTAAGAATTTTGCAAAGAACCTTCTAGGCATAAAAGAATATAAAATTCTTATTTATTTGTTATCCCACGTAATGGACCCACTTATTATTTTTATTTTTGTCAATGATATAATTTTAGAAATTTATCACATAATAGAGCCAAGCATGCCATCTTATCAAGTTCTTGGTAGATTAAGTGGCATGTCATTGTCATATGTACTAGACCTTAGATGCATCTGTAAGCTTCAATTTTTTCTACTTACATTGATATATCTTGATCTGTCTCTTGTCCTTTCACATACTAGATCTGCTCCATTAAAGATACTCATGTGAGCAATTTTTCTGCTACCATTTTTTCCGATTCTTCACTTGCTTTCTTACTGGACTTTCAGTAAAATAACCTTTCTCTGGTTTTACTAATTTGTCAACTCTTCATTCCTGTTCCTCATAGCACATCCAACCTTGTTCTTGCTAGCAGACATATGTAAGGAGAAATAGTTAACAAGAAGTGGATATATACTTAGCTTACATGCATTGCTCATCTTCATTATGATTGATTTTGATGGATTTTTCAATGACGTTTTAAAGAAGTTTAGATACCTGATCTCATGTTGCAAGCTTGGGTGAATTTGATCCATATGTTATATGTCACTAAATGATATGGTGGAAGATTTTAATTTCCCCCTAGTTGATTAGTCAGGTTTTACTTCTTCATATTTTTTTGTAAAGAATCAAATATCTTTTCTAACCTGCGGGTGTTGTCTGCTGGTTGGGTTGGAGACTTATGCTTCTTATAAATCTTAGATTTTGACTTTAATTACTGAGAAAGCTTATGTATGGAGCTACTTTTATTCTCATGTGCAGGTTTTGGCACGAGTTCAAAAATTTCCAGTTCCAGCTAATCTCTCATCAGGAAGTGTTGAAATGGTCCGTGTTTTTCTGCCCTTTTTCACATGTTTTTTTTCCCCCTTTTCTGGATGTAATGTTTTTAATTCGTTCATTCTCAAAGCCATTCATTAGTCCTCTAGAATTTTATTTATGACTTATGATAACCAATTTTTTTTAATTGTCAATGTTAGCCACTGAAATCTAGGTCAGAAAAAAAGTGTTGGTTGCTGATTATTTTACAGTTGCTTACATGACTGATCCTCACTAATTATGAAATTAACATCCATGCAACCCAACTTTGCAGAATACAAATTTTTAGAATATTGCAGTTCTAATACATGTTCCAAGAACTCTAACTGCAATCACTCAAATTTACTCATTCCTTATATGCATTGATTTATTATTTTGCATCAAAGCCACGAGTTTGAGGCCTGAGAATGCCATAAATGCTGAGGTGCCAATGACGCTTACTGGGGGTTGGTCCTAGTGGCTTCGGTTCCTGCCTTCGTCATAGTAAAGTTGGTGGGACCTTATGTCTGCCCTTCAAAAGTGTCATGAGAGAGAGAGAGAGATTCGGCCTTTTGAAAGCTTAAACCACACTTGATCATTATTTTTTCAACCACACTCCACTTTGCATGTTGGCCTTAGAACTTGCAATGTTCCCAAGATCTGTTGGCATATTGGTGGCAGTTAAACTTATGTCATTGTACATTACTATCTCCATCCAATAAACTTATTATTTTTATTTTTCCCCAATCAATACAACAAGAAGAGAGAGATGCAATTTTAGCTAAGATAGAAGTTTCTCAAGCACATCTCAAATTGCTGAAGTGCACCAATTTCTTGAATGATGCCTTTCTTATGAGGCATGGTGGAGAGTTTGGAATCATTAACAATTCTTGACTTGGGCATCTTCCTAAGATACTGCTATTGGATGCGAAAACTATATTCATATTACCGATCTTGATATATGCCTTTTTTTCAATTACTATTTTTCTGTTGTATCGATAATTTTTTTTTTCTTTTCAGATATATTTATTTCTCCTGTTTTGTTTTTTGGCTTCATGCTATAACTTGATCTGGATTTAGTTTCTCCTTGCATTTTCCTTGTACCTTCTTTTAGAAAATTTTTCTCCTTTATCAAGATTCTTTTCAAGTCTACATGAACTTTGGAGGATTGCTTCTTGGTTCCTGGAGTCTCGACTAGCAAATATCTACCTGCTTGCTGGCTACCGGTCATATAGGTCTCTTAAATGACCTTGCACTTGCTTAGATTTGCCTTGGCCAATAATTTGGTACAATTTCAAAAACGTTGTCATCAAGTTGACAGATGGCTGTAAAATCTGTGCAGTCCTTCAATGGAGCTTTCTCAATTTAGAGTTCTGCCCTGTAGCTAGCCCATATTTAATAGAGATTGTACATGAGCAGTTTTTCTTGGTTTGGTAAATGAGAAATAGTTGCAGGAGTTCTGCATGATATGCTATGCAATATGTATTTTGCTGTTTCATCCTTTTCTTTGCTGCTCCATGATTTGTTGTTGATCATGCTGTATCATTTAGGTGAGAGATAAATGCTGCTTGGGGCAGGCATGTCTTCTTCTGCACTCAATGGCATCATGTTTTCGGCCAAAATTTCCAAACCCTTGCATTCAAATTGCATTTATGATGAGATAATTTCCTCATTTGTTTTGTGCTCTTTCCATTGCTTCGCAGACGTATTAGGATGATGAACTGGTACCATAACTTTTATCAAGCTTCTGACAGACTTCTACTATTAATTGACACGTGAAGAAGCATTTCATGAATGCTTACTCCATTATAAAGTCACAGGCTTGTGGGAGTCCTTTTCCTAAGTAATATAAAAAAAATAATTATAAAAATAATTCAATTTTTAATTTATTTATCGATTTGATATAAAAATAATAAAATGTCATTCAAAATGACGTTTTATCTTCCACGTCACCCACCCCCATTTTCCACGTAGATCACGCAAAAAAAAAAAAAAAATTAAAAATGCCATTCCAAACGGCATTTTTAAAAACGTCATATCATTTGGCACTTTTAAATATTTTCAAAAAAAAATAAAAAAAATGATCAAAAAATAAAAATTTTAATTTTAATTTTTTAAAAAAATAAAAATTATAATTTTGATAAAAAAAATTACCTTTTTATTTCAAATTATCTTTTTATTTCAAATTATCTTTTCAAATTATCTTTTTAGAAAAATATATAAAAAAAATTAATATAAAAAAATTAAAAATATCATAAAAAAAGAATTGAAAAGAAATAGAAATTATAATTCAAAATTTTAAGAAAATATAAATTTTAAATTTAATTCAAATAAAAATCATCATTTCATATTACAATCTCCTTTTCGAATTATTTTTTTTAAAAAAATATCATAAAAGAAGAAAAAAATTAAAAATTAAAAAAAATAAAAATTATAATTTGAAATGAATTTTTAAAAAAATATGTAAAAAAATTAAAAATTAAAAAAATAACATAAAAAAGTAAAATATTTTAAAAAATAGAAAAAAATAAAAATTATAATTTTAAATTTTAAAAAATAATTTTAAATTTTAATTAAAATAAAAAATATTATTTCAAATTACTTTCTCCATTTCAAATTATTTTTTTTAAAAAATATTCCAAACAAAGAAGTAAAAAATGAGAAAAAAATATAAATTTAAAATTTAAAATTTAAAAAATAAAAATTTTAATTTTAATGCAAATAAAAAAATAATTTTAAATTATTTTCTTCATTTAAAATTAAATTTTTTTAAAAACTATTCCAAAAAAATTTAAAAAATTAAAAAAATAAAATATACCATAAAAAAGATAAGATGAGAAAGAAATGAGAAAAAAATATAAGTTATAATTTTAAATTTAAAAAAAAAATTAAATTTTAATTCAAATAAAAAATATCATTTCAAATTATTTTCTCCATTTAAAATTAAATTAAAAAGATTAAAAAAATAAAAAAAAAATAAAAAATAAAAAGTACCATAAAGAAGCAAAAAATTTAAAAAAATAGAAAAAAACAAAAATTATAAATTTAAATTTAAAAAAATTAAAATTTTAATTTTAATTAAAATAAAAAATATCATTTCAAATTATTTTTTTCATTTCAAATTATTTTTTTAAAAAATATTCCAAACAAAGAAGAAAATAATGAGAAAAAATAAAAAGTACAAATTTAAATTTTAAAAAATAAAAATTCTACTTTTAATTTAAATAAAAAAGATAATTTCAAAATATTTTTTCATTTAAAATTAAAATATATCATTAAATTAAAAAATTAAAAAAGATAATTATTTTTAAGAAATATCCCAAAGAAAATCTTAAAAAATTAAAAAAAATAAAATATATCATAAAAAAAGAAAAGATAAGAAAGAAATGAGAAAAAATATAATTTAAATAAGAAATATTATTTCAAATTATTTTTTTTATTTTAAATTAATTAATTTTTTTTCATACCGTACCGTATGTAACTATCCGTGTTCGTACCAAATCGAGATGTACTAGTACGGTCCGATTCATCTCATAATTAAATTATTCGATATATGATAAATATTTACGTTATAATTTTTATAGTCCTTTTAGCATAACTTTTTCTCTCCTAATGTTCTGAGACACATTCGAGTATGTGTATCCATATCCATAAAATATAATATCCGATCATTTGAAATTAAATAATATAAAATAAAATTAATATTTAATAATATTAAATAAAAAAAAATATCAAGCGTACAAAAAATAGTACAATAAATGTTACAAAAATATTAAGTACAAATCTAAAAAAGACTATGTCCCACAAGGACGTCGTGGTGTCCGTGGTTGCTTGGACCTTCTCAGAAAGGTCCTCGCCGGCTGCTCCTGCTCCTGCTCCTGCTGTGACGGCTCCTCCCCTATATCAGTGGAGGAGGTCTGCTGGTCATGCTGCTTAGGAATAACTGATGCTGTCGGATCATCTACGGACTAAACGATCCGCTCAATCCTTTCATCTGGATACACAGATGGATCTGAAAAGAAAGTATCATACTCATGTGGCCAACTGGTATCCGGTGATGTTATCTGGGGGATATAGGAAGAAGAAGGCGCTGCCATCTGTGGATCAAAAGGCGGTGGCATCTGTGCAGCATCTAGTGATGACATCTGCGAAATATGTGGAGATGGCATATGTGGAACATATAGTGACGGCGTATATCTCATATCTGGTGCATCGGCTGCTCTATATCAAGGCGCACAGCTATATGGATCAACACCAATCGCCACCAATGTTCTGAAACTTGCTCTCTCTATCTCATGCAGTATCCGAATCCATTCGTCCTCATCAGTCGTAGATAAAGCATGACGAGTGTCCAACACAACATCCGACATAGAATCAATCTACAAAATAAAAATAAAACAGTCAATATACTGTAAAATATAAAATAAAAATATAACATAAACAACATAAACTAATTTTCATAATCTTACTAAAAGACGCACAGCAGAACTCTCGTCCTCGTATCCGGGAACTGCATACCGAGACTGTCCAATGACTCGCACTGTAATGCTAAAAAATCAAGCCATGTAGTCATCGGTATATGAACGGCCTCTCAAAATAGGATCACCATGAACAATGTGATCTCGACGTGCATCCCAAATATCGATATACTCTGCATGTCTGATATGCCAGTCAATATGAGCTCTCCCTCGTCGATCAATACGATGAAGTGCCTGGCTGGTATCAAACTGCTCTAGGATGTCCTGAATCTGATCAAACTACCGCAGGACACGATCGGAAAGATGCCACTCTACTACATCAAAACAAATAAGTGGCACCCTAGCAGTTCATATGTCATGTCCAACTGTACATATTTGCGGCAATATAGCCAATATCTCATCTGTATATGGCTCCCACAGTAAACTAAAATTTTAATAGATTATGAAAACTGTAAAATGATATTTGTAAAAAATTTAAAATTTATCCGTCTATATGTATCAACTAATGTATCCAACTGGTACCTATAAACCTGTGCCACTCTCGTCGATACGTGATGAATGTTGAATGCAACATTCTATCTGTTTCACAATCTACTCATGTTAAATAAATTTTATCGAATTTAAAATAGTAAGTTTCAAATAAAAAATAATATTTTTATACCTATATTTCAATGGTCCGTCTGGTCTGAATGGAACATCAGGATCATGCTGTTCTGATGGCATCTCGAGCAACTGTCGTCGTAATGGACTGATAGTCGGCATACACTCCCATACCCAAATCTGCAAATTTCAAAAAAATCATACATGATATACTCAATGTGAAATATAATTGAATATTAAAAATAAAAATTTATAATTTACATACCTGTAATAATACAAGATAACCACCAATCTCGCTCTAATCAGCATAAGAATCCCGACACATAGCTCTGTATAGGCAAGCTAGTACTGCACTATCCCAACTGAGTCTACGAGCGAAGTCTAAATCCTCTAATAATGGCAAAAACATCAACTTCATCTTATTCGATGAAGTATCGGGTAACAGGACACCACCTAACAACTGCAGCACTTGACCCCTAACATACTGCTGCACCATCTTCTCTGGTGCATCATCCGCAATATGAAAATGTCGATAACAATCATCCAAACACTCAATCCTGAGTCGTGAATGATCGAAAAAGTGTGCGTCGGGCTCAAACCCTAGCAATTGCAAGCACAAAGCCTGCCACTCCGGAATGGTAAGCGTGGGATCAACTCCGATAACTGGATCGCCATCAACTGGTAGTCCAGTAAGGATGCTGACATCCTGTAAAGTGATGGTCGCTTCATCAAATGGAAGATGAAATGTGTGTCTCTGGATGCCATCTCTCAAGCAAAGCAGTAATAAGACCAACGTCCATCTGTATACGATCAATCCGATATACTCCATAAAATCCAAGATATCATAAATAATCTAGCATTCTATGTGGGATGTCCTCTGTCCTCCAGAAGTCAGCATCGGATCGTCGTACACGAAGGTGTCTGAGCTCCTGCAATAAAATATAATAATTAGATAATGTATATGATTTTTCAAAAAAAAATTAAATAGTAAATAAGATTGGAATACTTATGTCGTCATCTAAAATAGTCTATGATCGATGGTGCTCCTGCAATATAAGAATACTGCTGTCTCGAGAATCGGGATACCGCGGATCGTAAGTCATAATATGCTAATGAATCTAAAATAATGATATTATCACAAGTGTATTAAAAAAATAAAAAATATGATAGCCATTCATTTTATGAGAAATATATTTTTAACACAATATTGTCACACAATATAACTTAAACACAAAATTCAAGATATTAAACACGTATATTCAAATACAATCTCACAAAAATACATAAAACAATGATGAAAATACATCTTCAGAGTCTTTAATTTCTTCCACTGCTTGAAGTTGAAGTGTGTTGAAGTATCCTAGGACAATGACGGCGGTCATGACCCTGTTCTCTACAAATGCCACAGTGGTTCTTACTTCTTATTTGCCTATCATCTATCTTATTTCGTAGTCTTGTTGATTTTGGTCTACCTTTCTATTTGGGTCTCAAACGATGATGATCAGGAATACATTTGAACATACGTGTATGCATCCAATAATCTTCATATGGTAATGGATTAAAGTCATCGCTCCAAGCATTCATATATGCTGTAAATGTATATGCATCATCCACAAAACCACTAAAATGTATAGCAATTTCTTGACACAGCTAAAACGTGCGAACATGGATATTTGTACATGCTCTACTTTCCACAAGAATATTTTTTTTAGCTAAAGTAACAGTATGAAAATTTTCTCCACCTCGTAATCCTGTGCCTGCTCTCCTCGTAAGCACTTCATATATACCTCTTTGAAGGTTGAATGCTGTTATTCGGTACTGGTTAGCTTTAACTTGATCTTCAGCAATCTTAATTGCAACATGAGGAGTAAAAAAATTATTTGGATTCTCCTCTACATATCTCAAGGCTTGAGCATGCCTCATATTGAAGTATTTCACAAGACGATAAAATGTCATTTGAATACAAGCTATAATTGGCACATTTCTAGCTCCTCGTAAAATACTGTTAAAAATCTCTGACAAATTTATAGTTAAGATATCATAGCGCAGGCCATCATCATGTGCCAACGTCTGTCGTCGGCAGTCAAGGAAAAAGAGAGAGAGAGAGGAAGAGGGAGAGGAGAGGGCCGGCCAAGGGAAAGGGAGGGCCACCGTCGCGGGGGGCCACCGCCGGGGCAGCCGCCGGCCCTTTGACGCCGGCAGCCAAAGAAAAAGAGGGAGAGAGAGAGAGAGGAAGAGGGAGAGAAGAGGGAGAGAGAGAGGAAGAGGGAGAGAGAGGAGGGAGCTCACTGCCGTCGGGAGCTCGTCGTCGTGCCGCCGGAGAGGAGAAAACGTCGGAGATCATCGGAGAAGAGGGAGAAGGGTTTTTTTTTTTGGATTATATCTTTGAAAAATGCCAAGGGGATGGCGTTTCCAAAAACGCCATCCCCTTTGGCATTTTTTCATTTTCATTTTATTTTTATTTTTTTAATAATTTTTTTAAATTTTTTCAATTTCTTTAGTTATTTTTATGTGATCTTTTAATAAATAAAAATAATTTTAAATGAGAATAGTAATTTGAATGATAATTTTTTATTTGAACTAAAATTAATATTTTTTTATTTACATTTACAATTATATTTTTTTATCATTTTTTTCCTTTTATTCACTTCTTTTATGGTATTTTTTTTAATTTTTTAGAATTTAAATTAAAATTTTTATAATTTATAATTTTAATTTTAATTTTCTTCCATTTTTATCTTTTTGGCATTTTTTTAAGTATTTTTTTCCTTTGTTTGGAATATTTTTTAAAAAATTAAATTTAAATTAATTTAGTTATTTGAAATGATATTTTTAATTTGAATTATAATTAGAATTTTTATTTCTTAAAATTTAAAATTATAAATTTTATTTTTGAATTAGAATTATAATTTCTATTTTTTTTCAATTCTATTCTTTACCCCTTTTTTCTTTTTTTATGGTGTTTTTTATTTTTTTTACATCAATTTTTTTCTTTCCTTCAGATATTTTTTTAAAAAAATAATTTGAAATTGCTAAAATTTATATTTTTTTTAATTAAAAAATAATTAAAAAAAATTGAATTAAATTTAAAATTTTTATTTTTTTTATTTTTAATTTTTAATTTTAATTTTTTCTCACATTTTCTTCCTTTTTTCACTTTTTATGGCATTTTTTTCTTTTATCAAAATTTAATTCAAATTAAAAATTTAATTTTTTCTATAATTTAAATTTATAATTATAATTTTTTTTTCATTTTTACCATTTATTTCTGTTTTTATGAAATTTTTTTAGGATATTTTTTTCATTTGTTTGGAATGTTTTTAAAAAAAAATAATTTGAAATGGAGAAAGTAATTTGAAATGGTATTTTTTATTTTAATTAAAATTAAAAAATTAATTTTTTAAAATTTAAAATTATAATTATAATTTTTTTTATTTTTTAAAATATTTTACTTTCTTATGCTATTTTTTTATTTTTTATTTTTTTACATATTTTTTTAAAAAAATTAATTTGAAATGGGGAAAGTAATTTTAAATGATGGTTTTTATTTGAATTAAAATTAAAATTTTATTTATTTTTATTCAAAATTATAATTATAATTTTTTTCTCATTTGTTTCTCACGTTTTTGGGTATTTTTTATTTTTAAAATTTTTTAAGAAAGATTTTTTTTAGATATTTTTTTTAGTTTACATATTTTTTTTAAAAAAATTAAATTTGAATGAAGAAAATAATTTAAAATTAATTTTTTATTTTAATTAAAATTTGAAGTTTAATTTTAAAAAATTCATTTCAAATTATAATTTTTAATTTTTTCTTATTTTTTTTTCAATTTTTTTTCTTTTTTTATGATGTTTTTTTAAAAAAATTAATTCGAAAAGGAGATTGTAATATGAAATGATGATTTTTATTTGAATTAAATTTAAAATTTTTATTTTCTTAAAATTTTGAATTATAATTTCTATTTCTTTTCAATTCTTTTTTTATGATATTTTTATTTTTTTTACATTAATTTTTTTTATATATTTTTCTAAAATTATAATTTGAAAAGATAATTTGAAATAAAAAGATAATTTGAAATAAAGAGATAATTTTTATTTTTATTAAAATTATAATTTTTATTTTTAAAAAAAATTAAAATTAAAATTTTTATTTTTTGATCATTTTTTTATTTTTTTATTTTTTGAAAATATTTAAAAGCATCAAATGATATGGCGTTTTTAAAAACGTCGTTTGGTTAAAAACGCCATTTGGAATGGCATTTTTAAAAATGCCATATCAAATGATGTTTTTATTTTTTTTTTTTCACGTGGTCTACGTGAAAAATGGGGGGTGGGTGACGTGGAAGATAAAACGTCATTTTGAATGGTATTTTATCATTTTTGTATCAAATCAGTAAATAAGTTAAAGATTAAATTATTTTTATAATTAAATTTTTTTTTATATATTACTTAGGAAAAGGACTCGGCTTGTAGGTTGTATTAATTATGGAAGCTTCTCTTGTTGCAGTTTGGTAGGTATGACGTAACTGAAGGGATAAAAGCCTCGCAGCGTCATCAGTCTCTGAATTTTTTTTCATAACAAAATTTGGAGCCGGAGATGCCCAAAGCCTTCCAGTTATAGTAGTTTCTGCAGTCAAGTTAGTGGAAAGACAAGTTGCAGAGATTTCAAAGTCAATTACACTTGATCAAACGTTGTGAAATGAGCAACACAAGTCAATAACATATGCAACCAAGCAGTTCTAGTCCCATCGGCTACAGCTATTGCAATTAATCTTGTAGTGTAGATGACAACTAAGCGAGGCTTAGAAGGTTGAGTGGGTAGATATCAAGACGGACGCAAACTAGACCTAAAGAAGCAACGACTGCCACCAGAAAGTGGACGCACGTGGCCGAACATCTAATATATATATATATATATATATATATATATAAATGGAGGCCCTCCTTCCGGTTGACATGTGATTTGTTAGGGAGAGACGGAAAGAGATACGTGGCATACCTAAGCTTCTCTGTTCGAGAGTATGTGCAGAGGTAAAGAGAGGTCGAGATTTTGTCAATAACGGTTGATATCGCAACGCTCACTGATGGAAGCTTCAGAAGTTTCTTCGCCGTCACCATCTCCGACTGGAGGAGAGATCTATGGGAAGGAAAGCAACCGAGGTCAGTGGCAGAGGAGGGGAGGAGAGGGGAGAGTTTTGCTGTTGGAGAATGGGCTACTACGGATGATGGGAAGGCCAATGTCGATGATGATCAGGAGGAAGGCGACGGTGGAGATTGATGGGAGGTGGCAGTGAGGAGAGATCTATGGAAAGAACAGCGCCTGAGGAGAGATTGGAGGAGGAAGGTCGTCACCATCTCCGTCTCTGGCTGAAAGAAAGATCTATGGGAAGGAAAGCACGGAAGCTTCAGAAGCTCCCTCTCCATCACCGTCTCCGGTTGGAGGAGAGATCTATGGGAAGGAAAGCATCCGGGGTCTGTTGGGTGGATGTCTGGCCAGGACACCACCTCCCAAGATCCTTTCAGTACCACGCGATGCAGCAGAAAGAAAGAAGAAACAAAACAAAAGGAAAAACAATCAAAATACGTGGATCAGCCACAAAAGGGCTTGCCTCCACGGGGTATGCAAACTTCACTATGAAAAGAAAATTTTACAAGAGGAGACCTCACCCTCAACCCTTGTACACCCAATTCTCTCTCACATAAAGTTTCCCTCACAAAAGCTCTCTCTCTCTTGGAGACCCCCCTGAACCCCTGAAGAGCCTGGCGACCGCTGTCCAGGAGCCTCCTGCTCCTTCTCTCTCAGCGCCCTAGCCTCTCTCTCTCCTCTGGTTCGTACGGCGGCGAGAAACCGAACCCACCACCTCTCTGTTACCTCACAGGGCCTTTTTAAAGGCTTAAACTTAGTTTAAAACTTGATTAGAGAGGGATTAGGAGTCCTAAACAAAGCCAAAAAATCTCCTGGACCGTCGGATCAAGACCGGGAGCCTCCTCGGCTCTTAGATCACGCTCCGATCCACGGAATAGTGTCGTGGACCGCGAGAAACGCGTGGGAAATGCCCACGCGGTCCACAGGGCGTGCCGTGGACCACCCGATCCACGGTGGACCGGGGCAAGGGGCCAGCAGGCCGCTGGCCTGGGCTGGCCCGCGCCTGCGCGCTCCCGGCTAGGCCGCGCGCCCCGCTGGGCCGCGTGCCCGCCTGGGCCGCGCCTGCACGCGGGCTTGCGCGCGCCTGGGCCGCGAGCCGCGCGCCCGCCTGGGACGCGGGCCCCCACCGCGCGGGCCTGGGTTGCGCGTCCCGCGCGTCGCCGCCTGCGGCCGCGCCGCTGCCGCCGGTCGCCGGCGGTCCTCCACCGCCTCGATTCTCGTTCCGACTTCAAAAGCTCGTATCTCCTCCATCCGAGCTCCGATTCAGGTGATCTTGATCTCGTTGGACTCTGTTTTTCGCCGCGAACCTCGCTGTGGGCTCAATATGGGCTGAATCTCGAGGCGTCAAATCCTAACAATCTTCACCTTGACTCGATATTCGGCCTCCTCCAAACTCCGAGAGCTTCTGGATCTCCTCGCCCCCATGCTCTGGGGCAATCGCCTGCTGATCATGGATGGACAAACATGGGAGTCGAGCCAGGCTGCTCGATCCCATCTCCGTCGTATGCTGTGCTCCTCTTGACCTGAGACCTGCTCAGGGCATCATCCTGCGGCAATAGGAATCTTACCTTGCGACGTCGCCTCTCGTCCTCCTGAGTCTCCTGTCTCGTGCCCGATCCGCCTCTTGGAGCTCCACCTCACTCTGGGCTCCACCTGGCTCCCGATGCTCCACCTCGCATTGGGCTCCCTGCCAGGTAATAATGTCCTCTGCTCCTCTTCTTTCCCTCCAGCACAATCCTATCGTCGCGTAGCACCCTCAGGATTCCTCCACCAGCTACCGTCCTGTAGCCTCTCGAATCCAATCTGCTAAGTGAGATAAGATTCCGCCTGAAATTGGGTATGTATCGGACCTCCCCCAATCTCCTCACTGCACCGTCATGTATCCTCCAGCTGATCGTCCCAATGCCTCTGATCGCACAGCTCGATCCATCCGGCAGATATACAGTGCCCTCACTATTCTCCAGGGAGTCAAACTGCTCTTCTCTGCAACACACATGATAGGGGCATGCAGAATCTAATATCCACTGCTGGAAAGAAGTAGATACCTCGTCAGATATCTCTAGGACATCTCCATCTGAATCACTGCCGGTCGTCGCTACAGCAGCCACCGTCCGATTTTTCAGTTGAGGGCAATCTCTGGCTAGATGCCCCAACTCCTCACACCGGTAACACCTGATTTTGCTCAAGTCCCTCCTGGACTTAGACTGCCCTCGATGCGATCTCCTGTCGCTCTGTCTACCGCCTCTTGCACCTCCAGAAGTCACCAAAGCTGAGCTATCGACACCTGAGCTCGAAGCTGGGTTCTCCCTCCTGAGAACCTCATTCTGGAGTATCACTGCGGTGACCTCGTCCATCTTGATAGTGCTCTTTCCCACTAGAAGAGCAGTCACCAAGGACTCGTACGAAGAAGGAAGCGACGTCAGCAAAACCAGCGCCCTGGTCTTCTCCTCAACGTTCTCGCCAACACTGAGAAGGTCGGTGAGGATCTTCTGGAAGTGGCTCAAATACTCCTGCACGCTCTGTCCCTCAGTCATCCGCAGTTGGTAAAACTACCTCCAGAGGAAAAGAGTGTTGGTGAGAGATTTCGCCATGTACAACTCCTCGAGCTTCGACCACAGCACCGTCGGGGAAGTCTCGCTCAGCACATGGATCACCACCTCATCCGTCAGGTACATGCGGATGGTACTCACCGCCTGCATCTGTATCTGTTTCCAATCCCGCACCTCCATGGTGGTCGGCTTCTCATCGCACAAGAGAGCATCGATCAACCCCTGTTGGATGAGCACGTCCTTCACCCTTGCCTGCCACAAGGAGAAATTGCTCTTACCATCGAACTTGTTGATCTCCATCTTAATTGTTCCTATTTTCTCCATCTTCAGTCTTGCTCACCACCACTGCAATCTGCATCCTTGTACCGCCTTGCTCTGATACCACTTGTTGGGTGGATGTCTGGCCAGGACACCACCTCCTAAGATCCTTTCAGTACCACGCGATGCAGCAGGAAGAAAGAAGAAACAAAACAAAAGGAAAAATAATCAAAATATGTGGATCAGCCACAAAAGGGTTCGCCTCCACGGGGCATGCAAACTTCACTATGAAAAGAAAATTTTACAAGAGGAGACCTCACCCTCAACCCTTGTACACCCAATAGGGTCGGTAGTAAAGAGAGAGGGTTTTGCTGTTTCTTATTTCTTCTTCTCCATTGTAACCCCCACGTCGTCGTTGGCGGCCATCGCGCATCGTCATCATCGTCGTCGACATCCCACCTCTCCGTCGTGGTAAGCGCAGAGGATTGTTGGATTCCTTGATATATGTATCTTTGTGGGGAGCCAGGGACATAAGAGTGGGAATGAGTACATGGTAAGCACATTGTCACGCATTAACATCTCAGAAATCTAATATATATATATATATATATATTTATTTATTTTATTTATATTCAGATAGATTCAAATACAATAATTGATCAGATTTTTATTCTATTCATTTTTATTTTAAATAAAAAAATAAAAAAATTAAAATATATCTTTCTTTAAAGAAGAGGATCGAGAAAGAAAGAAAAGAAGAGACGGAAGAATTTAAAAATAATTAAAAATAAAAATAATAAAAAATAATAAATTTAAAATAATTATATTATTTTACTAAAATTACATCTCATGCATCATATGGGGTTATAACCTCTAAGCTATTTGATATCATCTATTATCTTTTTTATATTATATTAAATTTTTAATTTATAAAAATATTATTTAAAAAAATAAATACATGTCGTGCATTGCACGGGGTTCTAAGCTAGTTCTCCTTAATTACTAAAGGACAGAGGCCTACCCTTCGAGTTTTGCCGTGTGGCACGAAAAAGATAGGGTTAGAAGTGGGCTTCGGGCTGCCCTTCGAGTTTTGCCATGTGGCACGAAAAAGATAAGGTTAGAAGTGGGCTCGAGCCAGCTCGAAGCCCATCGGATCGGACTGGATTTGGGTCGAATTTCGGGCTTGGCTCAAAACTATTCAGGCCGAGCTCGGGTAGACTTTTGGCCCAGTCCGAGCGCGAGTCCGTGCTTGAATATTAGCCTAAAATTTGGCCCGGCCCTGACTCAAGCCATCATTCTATTAATTAGAACCAACCGGCCCCTACTCCTGGAGTTCTTGAGGGGGAGTTTGAGTCCGATTTGCTCATTCGTCAGAGAATGGAGGGGAACGAGATTAGCGTGGTGTTCGAGAACCGATGTTCAACCGATGATCGGGGCTGGATGGTGGGTGGACAGGGTGTACCCTCATCATCGGCTTCCTCGACAGCAGCAAGACCACCTCCTCCACCACCTCCTCCACCACTGCGGTGACCTCCACCTTACCGTCCTCGTCAGACGTCGACTCCCTCCTCCTCGACTCCACCTGCCTCAACTCCACCTTTAACCTCTCTACCGTCTCCCTCACCCACGGTACACTCTCTGACCATTATGCATATTCTTCCGAATTCGCCCTTCTCGGTGACCATCCCCAAGCCCTAGTCTCCCCTTTGCCTTCCTCCTCTTTCGCGTCTCTCGTCCAGTCCTCCTAGCCTCCCTCCCCTCACCCTTCGGCAAGCCCCCTAAGAACCCCCTTCTCTCTGTGCTGCCTCCAGACTGCCATCGAGGTCGTCTCCGCTCTCTGTACCATCATTGATCACGAAGCCCGTCTCCTCGCCATAGAGACCAATCAAGACATCATCATCGATCCCTCCCGCATCAAGGTATGCCAGTCTGTCACCTATTCTTTTCTTTCTTTTAAGATTTTGGCTGTGCAGGCATAGCTGGGAGATGGAGGAGATATGGAAGAGGGCCGGAGGAGGGTCGGTGCAGTCGGGCTCGGGTTTTTTTTTTTTTTCAAAATAATCGGTTCTAAGCCCGACTCGAAGTTCGAAAGATTTTTTTGGATCAGACTTAGATAGAGGTATAGCCCGGTAAAGCCCGGCCCGGTCTGACTCAATTCCAGCCCTAGGAAAAGGTCTGCAATGCGGAGATCATCTTCCTCACGTCTTATAGCACGTCTTATAGGAATAGGATGCCGTCTCACACCCTATTTTGCAGGATCTAAGAGTGCAGATTTCCTCGTGAGCCACCGGATTGCCATCCAAAGGCCGAAACGAGCCACTGATTCCGGCACAGAAACGTGAGCGGGAGAAAGCGAGGGTGGGGCCCCGGAAGGGGCGGAACGTAGTTAAGATTTAAAAGGACGACAGAAACGAAATCAAGAAATCGAAGCAGAACACCCCACCACTCCCATCTGCCTCCATTAGGATACCGACAGAAGTCGGGATCGGGTTCTTGTTTTCTATTTATATTGTAGAAGAAGGGCGCGGATCGGTGGAGATGATGCATGTTATAGAGGTGGAGAAGGGGAGGGAGGCCACCGACGGCCGGCCCTCCGTCGGACCGACCTATCGGAGTGCCTTCGCCAAGGATGGCTCCCCCCCGCCCGTCCCCGGTGTCGACAGTTGCTGGGATGTCTTCCGGTATGTTAGCAACGATCGCAGTTTCTATTCTTCTTTTTTGTTTTTAATCATTCGAAGCAGTCTTTGCGTCAATTTCATCGCCGATGGTTATGATCTTGCCGATCAAGAACCCCGATTCTTTTGGTCTCTTCCGTTTATTCTTGATTTTTTTTTTTGTCGGATTGTTTTTCGTTCTTGTTTTTCTCTTTTACTTGAACGGATCCATCTTGAGCAGCTTGTCAGATCCTTCTTGGAGACAATTTATATGAATAAAATTCTTGAAATCGATAATGCTGCTGTCAAATTTAGGATTTTTTTGATCATTTTTTTTTTTTTTTTGGTTGGCCGGTGGCCGGGGGGGGGGCGGGGAGGGTGGAGGACGGATTGTGTTTCTTTCTTGTTTCGCTTTTTCTTGAGCGGATCCATCTTGAGTAGCTTGTCAGATCCTTCCTGGAGACAGTTTTTACGAATAAAATTCTTTAAATTAATAATGCTGCAACCAAATTTAGGATTTTCTTGGATCGAACCTTATCGTTGTTTGTTTTCCTCCTGCTCTGGACAATATGTTGCATCTGTGATTCAGTTTGAGTGTAGAGAGATGCCCCAACAACCGAATGCTGGGCCGTCGTGAAATTGTTGATGGAAAGGTGAGTCCTCCTCCAATGCTATCATTGATGCCTTGTATATCTTTTGACTTTTTGTTGGATCGATTTCCGAATGCTGGGCCGTCTACTTTTTGCAGCCGGGTAAATATGTTTGGATGACCTACAAAGAAGTATATGACATTGTGATGAAGATTGGGGCTTCGATTCGGAGTCTTGGGGTCGAGCAGGTATGTGGGTGGTTGGTTAGTTATCCGGATGTAGATACTATCATCTTTTAAAGAAACATAAACGGTTTGAAGATGATTGTTTTTTTCTTGATAACTTCTACCTACCTAACATCCCCGAGAATGTCGTCAATTTACGTTTTTTTTTTTTTTAATGTTGTTGCCTTTTCAGTAAAAAGAACATGATGTTACTTGATATTTCAAGCTTAGTTTATCTGGGAAAGGTGGGCCTATTTATGGAGGGAATGTAGTGAAAAATGAAATAGAAATGGAAGGGTATCTACATTGATTGCTGCTTGTCCTGTAGCTCAGCAAAATACAAGTCACCCCCTACCTCTTCCTTCACCCTGCCATGAAAAATTGGGATTATTGTGTGTCTCCTCATGTGAGATTGTAGCCATAAATTGGTAACTGGTCCTTTGTTAAAATTCCCTCTCCATGCATCTAAGATATTGAGACTTATCTATCTAAATAGCATGATTCAGCAAAAGTTATCTACTCTTTCATGGTCATCAAATCTTCACATTCACACTGCCAGCATTGTGATTTTGCTGTGAGTTATACAGTTTTTTTGTTGTTGACCTCTTCATATGTTTAAAGTTCTCTAGTTTAGTCCATATTGAAATTCTGAGCCTTTGTAAATTGCAGGGGCGGATTATTAATTTGATTCGCACTGAGTATATATTTTTTTAATTTTGTTTCAACTGTACTCAGATAGAGCAGCAAAAACATGTGTGCATTGATAAACTTCTGGAGTGAGTTGATCTTATTGCTCCTTGACAGGGTGGACGTTGTGGCATCTATGGTTCTAACTGTCCTGAATGGGTCATTAGTTTGGAGGTACAATGTACTTTGCATCCATTCTTTTTATTTTAAACACTTTTATCAAGCCTGGAACACCAATGCTGAACATTAAACTTCATTTTAATTAACTATTGTTTTGAAATAGTAGCATTTTTATTAAATTTTTAGTACTTTAATTGCCATTTTGGAACATATGGCTTTATTTTTGTCTCTCTTTATGGTTTTTGTTCTAAATGAAATCTTCCTTACATGTTCTGCGGTTATTACTTTTTTTCTTATGTATTCACATGGCCTATGCAGGCTTGCAATGCTCATGGGATTTACTGTGTTCCCTTGTATGATACTCTTGGTATGTTCTCTTCTCTTTCTTTTGTTGACTTCCATTAATATGCTATAACAATTATTTTGACAACATAAGTACATAACTACAGCCACCAACATGATTCACCTATTTATGATGTCGTCACATGTACTAATATTCTTGTGATAGGACACATGCTCCTTAGTCACAGTAGTTTAAGTGCCTTTTATCCTTGGATGGCGACAGTGGGCAGCAACTAATTATAGATTTTGTGATTAATGCTGTAAACCAACTCTTGTTCCTTATCTTGGCTGTAGGTGCTGGTGCAGTAGAATTCATTTTATGTCATTCAGACGTTCAGATTGCTTTTGCAGAAGAGAAAAAGATTGGAGAGGTATCCTGTGTTTAGTGTTTGGTTATGAAATATTTTAGCTTACTTTGCATACATTGGTTAAATAATAGTATTTTTTTGACTCAGGAATACTGGATTATAACTACTTCAGCAACACAAAATATGCATCCCAAAAGTCGGGATAGTTCAATGAACTCCATATGCTTTGAAACATATTTGCCTTAGGCATCTTAACTCTGGTTTAAATTTTCAGTGCTAGACTTTGGATCCATAGAAATAGTTCTAATCTCATAATTAACATCTAAATGGACCATACAGTTGTATCTAAGTGCTGTATTTGGGCCTGGTTTTCAGTCTGACACTTAGCATTTTCTCTGTCTGAACATTAACACAACTTCCAAAATTTAGCCTTGTCATCTTCCTTATTCATTTAGACTCTTTCATGTTTGGGATGTTTCAAAAGAGTTGCTCCCTAGTTGAATGAACTCAAATTCAACTTATAAGGTAGTCCTACCTGTGCCTCAGGTTTTATGACAGACCCCCCCTTATCTAAACTTCTTTGCCAGGAATCTGGCCCAATTTTACAGGCCTGTGTTGTAAAGATTGACTCAATTTTTCCATGGAACTTCAGCATTGACTTCTGCTTCACAGTTAACCTCATTTAAGTTGAAGAGGTTTAATCATAACAATGACTATTTTTATGCATGCATGTTTACAGTCGCTATTCACTTATGCAGTTCATGTTGAATTTGTATAGAAACAAAGAATTCATTTTTTCTGAAATTTGACTCTATCAAGGGATGTTCATCTCATACAGGTTTTCAGGAAGTTTCTAAGCACAGCACTTAATTTTGTTTATTGTAGCTCACAGTTCTGTTTATATAGTGAATATTGTTTTTTTCTTTCCTAAACCAATTTTGGGTGGGCGTTTCAATTTGCCAGGTGTTGAAAACCCTTCCTAGCTCATCTAAATTCTTAAAAAGTAAGTTAAACGAAAATTTTCAGCATTTTGACTTTAGTGCTTTGTGCATTCCTGTATGTTATGTTGATACAATCATTTCACATGCAGCAATTGTTAGTTTTGGCATGGTCACCTCTGAGCAAAGAGATGAGGTTGAAAAGTCTGGTTTGGCAATATATTCATGGGATGAATTTTTGCTCTTGGTAGGTTGTTTTAATTGCCGAGTTTCCTTACATGTTGTGAATGATGCTTGGGATCTGGAAAACTACGTTCTTATGTGAAATATTTAGTATTTGCACTGATTATGATATGCCCATCATCCCATTTGTTTAGCACTCAGTTATGTTGATGTAATATTATCCTCGAGACAAGGGGCTTGATTTGTTTGTTTTTTTTTCCAAATGTGTGCCTGATAATAGCTTTAACTATTCCAAATTTAGTATTTGAAAAAATACTGTGTAAGAACCTCTCTGTGAATAAAATCTAATGGTTATTAGTATCACTTCCTTTTACTTTGGAATAAAATATCTTTTGCTCTATATTTGTTACGTGTTGTTTTATATATATATGTATGTGTGTGTGTGTGTGTATAATGTGTGTGTGTGTGTGTGTATGATATGATATGATCTTACATTGGAGTGAACCTTGTTATATCATTAAATGACCTTCTCTGATCCTAAATGATTTCCATTAACTATTTTTTTCACCTATATTGAAATGGGAGTAATGGGTTAGTCACATTAAAGCCATGAAAGGAAAGAAAGACACGAGCACAAGTAACATGATGTTCCCTAGCATTTGTTGCTTACTGCTGAACCATGAATATTGAGATGTAAGTAGAATTTATTGCTTGTAAATGCAGGTTAAGAATCCTAGATTCATGTAAACATTTTTTTTTCCATGATTCGATTAGCAAATGATCATTTTTTTACTTCTCATGCTGTAAGAAACATATAGAATTTAATGAATAATTGGTTGGGGATTTGAAGTGAATGGGAGAAGCAGCTGGTCATTGCCAAGAAGTTCAACCCTGTAGGGATTTTATTGTGCCCCCATAGTCTTGGAGATGACCATAAGTGGAGTCAGTTTGATGGACTCCAGGTACATTATGACGGGTGCGGTCATAGGCTAGGACAGAAATGGTCCTAGGATGGAGGCGGTGTATAGTTTCCACAGGCTCGAGGTTCAGCGATGAGGACTTCAAAGAGCTTGGTTGGGGCTCTGGATATTTGGGACACAAGATAGAGCAAGAAACCAAGCGAAAGACTTCTGCCAGTAGAGGAGTCGACGACTTGGATCAGATCGAGCCGGCTCGAGCTCTGAGAGAGTCGGCTCGGATAGCAGATAGAGAGCAACGTTTTGTGGCACGCTGGTGGCATGGCATTCGAGCCGATTTAGGGTTTGGTTGAGCCGGCTCGAGTGTAGTCAAGCTGACTCAAGCTCTGATCGAGCTGACTCGAACTGCGGGAATAGATGCATGGGATTTCTGTTTGGGTCTGAGATCAGATCTTGATCCTAGGGTCTTAAGGCCTGGTTTGATGAGTTTTAAGTAGACTAACTTAAGGGGTGAGTGCATGATCAGACCATGGGTGTACATGGGTTTAGATGAGTGCATTTGGATTAGTCTAGGAAGTTTTTTAGGTTTGAATTTTGACCCATTGTATAGGTTATATGTATGTAACCTGTTACAAGAGGAATAGAATCGAATCTTTTTCTTTCGAAACCCTCATCTCTCTCTTTTCTCTCTGGTTGCACGCCATATAGGAGGGGCAGCAAACCCTAGCCGCCACCTCTAAGAAAGGAAACAAGGGAGGCGCTCTCTTCTCAAGCAAAATCCTGGTGCCATCTCCTTTATGAGAAGTTTGCTGGTGTTCTCAAGGTCTTCACGTCCTGAAAAATTGCACAATAATTGGTATCAGAGCCAGATTGAGCGTGGAGAAGGTAGGAGACACCAGGAGTTAAAGATCGGAGTTGAAGATCTTCATATCAACAAGTTTTCCTTGTGAAAGATTTTTTTTTTTTTCTCAAACAGATTTGTGTTGTTTGTGATTGTGGTTTGAGACATCATGAGCAATGGGTTGAAGATCGACTTTGAGAAGTTTGATGGGAAGAAAAATTTCTCGATGTAGAGGACAAGGATTGAGGATCTGTTGGTTTAGCAAGAGTTGGATCTACCTTTGGAGGAAAAGCCAGAGGGGATGATAGATCGGGCTTGGAGTTCTTTGGAAAAGAGGACCTGTTCACTGATCAGGTGGTGTTTGGCGGACTCGGTTCTATATGACGTGCTGGAAGGTAGACACCCAAAGGATTGTGGTCAAGGTTGCATTCTCTATACATGGGAAGGAATATGTGCAACAAGTTTGTGCTGAAGAAACAACTCTACAGCCTTCGAATGGAAGGTGGAGATGTATTGGGACATGTTCAGCAGTTCGACCAGTTGAGTATGGATTTACTCAATTTGGGTATGACTATGGAGGAGGAGGACAAGTCCCTGATGTTGCTGTGCTCGCTATCCGGGAGTTACGATCCGTTGGTGACGACTCTGTTGGACGGAAAAGAGATCCTAGTCTATAAGGAGATAATGTCAATCCTTCGGACAAACGAGCAGAGGGAGCGGATGATGAGAGGTAGTATGGAGGTTCCTCAGGATGCTATGGTGGCAAGTGAAAGATTTAGGAGGAAGGATAGACACGAGATAGTAGGGAGGCAGAGTTTCTCAAAGAGTATCAGGGAGGTTAGGTGCTACATGTGCAGGCAGCTAGGGCACATGAAGAGAAAATATCCATAAAGGAAGAAAGGAAAGGAAGAAGGTTCCAGATCGGAGTCACCCAGTGCGGTGGCTGAGAGCAATGTATCAGATGATCTTCTGATGTTATTGGCTGGACACAGAGAGGAGATAGATCGGTGGATATTGGACTCTGCTAGCTCTTATCATTGTACATCTCACTGGACGTGATTTGCTTCTTACATACAAGTGGGTGAGGGGCAGCAAGTAATACTAGAAGAGGGGAGCTCTTGTGGTGCAGGAGTGGGTTCCATCAGACTAAGGATGTATGATGGGAGGGTGCGGACCTTGATAGATGTGCATCATGTTTCGGATCTCAGGAGTGTAGTATCGCTCGGATACTTGGAAGAAAAGGGCTTCATTTTCAGAAGTGATTCAGAAGTGCTGAATATCTCTAAAGACGATACGATTGTGATGAGAGGAAGGAGGTTGAGGAGTCGTCTGTACCAGACGGTGGGATCTGTTGTGTCCGGAGAGGTCGAAGTGATTGCTTCAGCTATGGAGGATCAGCCGGAGGTTCAGTCGGTACAGATTGGACAGCTGATGGTATGTTTATCGGATCTGCCTGTTGTGGGGTCGTCGGATCACAGGGAGGTGGACCACCGAGCATTGGTGCATCCACACGTGCAGGAGGAGTATCGGAGAGGTTCCTTCACAGATGATGATGAAGACCATGGCCATGGCACGGGCTCCAAACGAGGAGGTGCAGAGGGAGGTAGAGTCTCCTAAATACTCGGACAACGGTCAGCGGGCATCAGGAGAGGACCTAGAGGTATATGCATTGGGGTTAGATGCTATAGCGGCGACAGGATGCAGGGAGGATCCAGAGACCTATGAGGAGGTTTCCACCAGCATGGACCATAGATGGGTCGGAGATAGGAGAGTGGAGCTGCGATCACTCTAGGATTTTCTTATGTTACGGCGGAGCATATCGCAGGAGTAGCGGCGGTCAGAGCTGTTGGGTTAGTGGTGACTAGAGCCACTAGAGCAGCGATGAGCAGAGTCGTTGAAGCTACAGTTGTTAGGAGTCATAGGTGGAGTAGCTAGTAGTGCGACAGGTGGAGTCGTAGAGGCAGCAGCGGGAGCAGCTGTTGGATCAGCGATTGGCACAGCCGCTGAGGACAGAACCTACAGAAGACGTGTCCGAACGCAGGACGAGATCTTCAGTCATAAGGAAGGTGGTGGCAGTCTTTCGAATAGTCCAGGACTGAGATATGCTGCGGTGGTGAGGAGGTCTGCACAGTTGGCTTCACTCATTGGTCAGATCGTGCAGAGGATCAGAACTCGGTGAAGAGTGGTGATCGCCAAGGCTTTGGGGGCACCAAGACGAAGATTGTAGGGATTTTGTGGTGCCCCCATAGCCTTGGAGGTGACCACAGGTAGAGTCGGTTCGATAGGCTCCAAGTACATTATGACGGGCACAGTCATAAGCTAGGACATGAGTGGTCCTAGGGTGGAGGCGGTGCATAGTTTTCATGGGCTCGAGGTTCAGCGATGAGGACTTTGAGGAGTTTGGTTGGGGCTCTGGATATGTGGGATACAAGATGGAGCAAGGAACCAAGCGAAGGGCTTTTGCCAGCAGAGAAATCGACTTGGTTCTAGGATGAGTCGACTCGGATCAGGTCGAGCCGGCTTGAGCTTTGAGAGAGCTAGCTCGGATATCAGGCAGAGGCAACATTTTGTGGCACGCTGGTGGCATGGCATCCGAGCCGACTCAAGATTTGGTCGAGCTGGCTCGAGTGCAGTCAAGTCGACTCGAGCTTTGATCGAGCCGACTCGAACTGCAGGAATAGATGCACGGGATTTCTGTTTGGGTCTGGGATTAAGTTTTGTTTCTAAGGTCTTAAGGCCCGACTTGATGGGTCTTAAAGGGACTAGCTCAAGGGGTGAGTGAATGATTAGACCATGGGTGTATATGGATTTGGATGAGTGCATTTGGGTTAGTCTAGAGAGTTTTTTAGATTTGGGTTTTGACCCATTGTATAGGCTATATATATGTAACCTGTTATAAGAGGAATAGAATCGAATCATTTTCTCCCGAAATCCTCATCTCTCTTTTCTCTCTGGTTGTACGCTATATATGAGGGGCAGCAAATCCTAGCCGCCACCTCTAAGGAAGGAAAGAAGGTAGGTGCTCCTTTCTCAAGCAAAACCTTGATGCCGTCTCCTTTGTGAGAAGTTTGCTGGTGTTCTCAAGGTCTCCACATCTTGGGAAATTGCACAACAAACCCCTCATTGTGATGGGACTTAAGAACACGAGAGACTGGATATTACTTTAACAGTGGGATAGAATTTGAGAAAATTGATGGAGCAGGCCCAACATGATATTTTGAAAGAAGATAGGAACTGAGAAAGGCACATGATGAATATCAGACTCTAGAGTCCAGACTATGACAATTGATATTTATATGCCATAACTTGTTCTTGCTGTATCAATTTTTAACTTTTTGAGTGGAATTAATGACTGTGGTTGGCAATAAATGGTTTATCGTGTGAATTACAATTTTATGTATATTTGAGATGATCTTCATGTTAATTCATGACTTATTCTCTAGATTATTCCTCTTTTGCTTCTCTATCATATTTCATATTCTAACATGCGGGGCATAATAGTAATACATATCTCTACCATTGGTTCTGAATACTCAAGTTGAATCCTGTATCATGTTATGTTCTGTTGACAGTACTATTTAAAATGGAATATGCAACTAATCCTTTTTTATCTGTTGGGCAACAAGTGGGTCCACCTTGCTTACAAGAAATGTGTTTGTTTGTTGTACAGTTTCATTTTGCCTGACATACATCATGAAACTCTAGAGTTGTCTTTTTTTTTTTTTTCTTTTTAAATACTTGGGTATTGTTTTGTACAGGGAAGTAATCAACAATATGATCTTCCAATGAAGAAGAAAACTGATACATGTACTATAATGTACACCAGTGGAACAACTGGTGACCCAAAAGGTGTGATGATTTCGAATGATAGCATTGTCACTCTTGTTGCTGGTGTAGATCGGCTGCTTTATTGTGTGAATGAGCAGGTTCATCCATTTCTCCTTTTTTATTACTAATTTTTTTTGATGGAATTTCTCTAATGAGGGAAATTCAGAGCTGTTAGCCTTTTCCATATCTTGTTTTTATAGCCTACCTATAAATTACTGTTAGGCTATAAGAAAGGCTCAATAAATTTTTGGTTTAACATCTCTTTTCTCCTAAATTTTGGCTTTTTTTTTTTTTGCAATTATTACAGTTGCATGAAGGTGATGTTTATTTATCTTATCTACCCCTCGCACATATCTTTGACCGTGTTATTGAAGAGTTGTTCATTTTTCATGGGGCCTCAATTGGATTTTGGCGTGGGGTAAGCCTTTTAATATAAGATATCATTTTCTAATTAGAACACCTTAGTTACTGGTTTGTTTTTTTTTTTTTTCAGGATGTCAAGTTATTAGTTGAAGACATAGGGGAATTAAAGCCAACTATCTTTTGTGCTGTTCCACGTGTGTTGGATCGCATTTATACAGGTAGTGTTTGAGTTGGAAGTGTTCTAAGCCTATTGCAGCATGTTTATGTGCCAATCTAATTATATTGTTACTTAAATTCTTATGCATAGTGTGATATTTGCTTCAACGTTTATCTTACAATGATATTATTCTCCTGCATGTTCTGTAGCTTTGTGCTATGTTACCTGCACCCATTGATTTAGCCTAGGTACCCACACCGAACACTTAAACATGGACATTGGCATGCACTTGGACATGGTTGTTCCATAAGAGATTTTTACTTAAATGGATCCAATGCTTAGACACATATCCACATGTACCCACCAATGCTAGTCCATGTAACACAGGCTTTTTGACCGATACATATGTAAAAACATAGTTCAAGTGTAGTGTACTTTTAAGTGTTTGGAAAAGTGAAATCCTCAGGCTAGAAGAAGACATGGATAACCATTTTTAGACTAACCCACATCAGAAAGATTAAAAACCCTGCAAGCAAATCTATTTTAATGCTGATTAGCTGGCCAATCTGCCATCCTTTGGACATTGGTGTGATGATGTATTCAGCAGTTTCAGCCAATGAATGTGGGCCCAATAGCCAAGGATAGGAAGCAAGAGAGATTTGAAAGGATAAACCCTTTGGCTTGTGATGCTACTATTTATCAGCCCTGAGACAGCTGATGATGATAGGTGTTTTTGTGCAAACCACCAGATTTACTATGGTTAGTGCACTAAACAAAAGAAAAGTAAGAAGCTTTATTAAAGCTTAGGGCCATATATTAACTTAATGGTCTTCACTTATGTAGATGATGTATTCAGCAGTTTCAGCCAATGAATGTAGGCCCAATAGCCAAGGATAGGAAGCAAGAGAGATTTGAAATGATAAACCCTTTGGCGTGTGATGCTACTATTTATCAGCCCTAAGACAGCTGACGATGATAGGTGTTTTGTGCAAACCACCAGATTTACTATGGTTAGTGCGCTAAACAAAAGAAAAGTAAGAAGCTTTATTAAAGCTAAGGGTCATATATTAACTTAATGCTCTTCACTTATGTGGTAGACCAGATTTGTTTAGCTTTCCTCATTTGACATGCCCACCTACGTCAGAACTGACGTATTGTAGCAATATGAGGGCAACACTGCATGTTTATTTTAGTAAGTTTTCTTCTGTACCAACATGCAGAAACTGGGTCCAATAGCCAAGGATAGGAAGCAAGAGAGATTTGAAAGGATAAACCCTTTGGCTTGTGATGCTACTATTTATCAGCCCTAAGACAGCTGACGATGATAGGTGTTTTTGTGCAAACCATCAGATTTACCATGGTTAGTGTGCTAAACAAGAGAAAAGTAAGAAGCTTTATTAAAGCTTAGGGCCATACGTTAACTTAATGGTCTTCACTTATGTAGTAGACCAGATTTGTTTAGCTTTCCTCATTTGACATGCCCACCTACGTCAGAACTGACATATTGTAGCAATATGAGGGCAACACTACATGTTTATTTTAGTAATTTTTTTTCTATACCGACATGCGGTTCAACCAAGTGTAGTTACTGCTCTTCTACTTACTTTTCTAGCTATAGATATTTGTCATTCTCCATGTATGACTTATTTTATCTTTTATTGTACTGCATAGGGCTACAAGCAAAGATTTCGTCAGGAGGTCTCCTGAAGAGTACATTGTTTAATATTGCTTACAAATAGTAAGTCTTGTATGATTTCTAGTTCTCCAATCATTTGTTGTTGCACTATTATTACAGATATATGCATATGTGTAGTATCCACTTGATGATGTTATTTCACACTTGTACCTACTTCCTGGTGTGTTTCTCCAAACTTTGTTACATTACATATCTTGTCTTTCATTTTTTCCATTTCCTTTTTGGACATTAGGGCTATGTTTCATGAAGCATTTGTTTGTTGAGATGTTATTACATGTAACACCTCATAAAGCTGTTAGTCAATGTTGTGCACTTTAAGTTTGTCAGCTAAAGTTTGATGATTGTCTCGTTGCTGGCTTCAATATTAATACATGATTTGGGATTTTGTAGCAAATTTCGTAACATGTCAAAAGGAAGCAAGCATGAGGATGCAGCTTCAATTTTTGACAAAGTAGTTTTTAATAAGGTAATTTAAGAAAAACCAGAAGCATATTATCTCAAAATCTGTATGTTCTGCACAGTGATTTTTCTTTGTCCTTCAATGTAATTTTGGATATATAATTCGTGTAGGTAAAAGGTGGACTTGGTGGGAGAGTACGGATAATTTTATCTGGAGCAGCTCCTCTATCAACCCATGTGGAAGAATTTTTACGGGTGGTGACGTGTTCCCATGTTCTACAAGGCTATGGTATACAACTTTTGCTGAATTAAACTTTTCCGGTATTCATAATGGAAATTAAAAAGATGGTTTTTTTAACATTTTGATCACTAAATAGTAATGAAATGACATTATAAGTGGCAAGATAGATGTCTGCTCCTTATCTTTTCATATGAGGTATCTTTTGAAAAAGTACAGTATCCACAAATTGAAACATGCATAAGAAACCTGTAAAAGCTGTAAGAATCAGTAGGCACGCACATGATGACAATAGTATGAGACGCAAAACATAAAAGCTGATTAACTAGATCTTGCAATAGATGTCATATTTTCTTGGACAGATCGTTCTCTTGCTATGAGATGGTAGAAGCATACTGAAACATTTTCTGTTTATAGGGCCTGATCAGTTTATTATTAAGAAAGTGGGAAACAAGCACAATTTAGTGGTTCCATCAAAATAATCACCTTCATTTTGGTGTTAGTCTACCTCATTATTATATTCTAAAATTCTGTATTTGTCCAATTGAATGACAAGGCAAAAACTTGTGAATTTACAAAGTTGAATTATAAATCTTTGGCTTCCCATTAATTGTTGACACTTGTGAATTTACAAAGTTGAATTATAATCTTCGGCTTCCCATTAATTGTTGACGAAATTTTACTTCAAGACAAGCTTGTGAAACATGAAAGAAGTTTTTGGTGGCCAGCTCGCTTATTCTTGTCACCAACCTTAATTTATTACTTCTATTTTTGTTTCTTTTAGTAAAAATAGTTGCTATTTGCCTTGCACAGTGTATTGCAGTCATGAAGCCATCAGTTAAGGCTTTTGCACTATTTCTTGATAGTGTTGGTCTGATTTTGGAGCTGATTTAGCTGAACTTTTCATGGTGGTAAAAGATTTTTTTTTCTTCATACAAAATGGAATAGTTACATAGGTTGCTAGGATGTGAATTGATGGAAGAATGTTTTAACCATATGAGAAGGGGATAGGGATTCATCAAGGAGAGTTGGGCCTTGATGGTTATGAAGCAAAGAACCTTTATGTAAACATGACTCATTATGGTAGAATGTGACAAATTTGATGCACCTATCCAAAGAGAAGGGCTATGAGTAAGGGTTACCGCAAAGACTCTTAATAGGTGTGGATTTGAAGGTTAGAGGGTGCACAAGCGATTGCATCGCCTTCATTTGTCATCCCTGATTTTGATCAAGTATTTATGTAGAGCCCTAGAGCTGCCAAGGACCCAAATGCTATGCATACTTAAAAGGGAAAATATACAAAGTTTGTAATGGCTAAATGTGCCTATTCTGTCATTTAGTATTATTTCACTCAAGGTTAGTGGTACTATCCCAAACCGCCCACTTCAGGATGTACTGAGCGATGAAGTGATATACTGAGCTATACTTAGGACGGACTAGGATGGTTCCGCCTCTCAGATTGAGAAATTGGAGGGACATGAGGGGGAGAAGGAAAGAGAGAAAGAAAGAGGGAAGAGGGAGAGGGAGGCCGAGAGAGGGGGGAGAGAGATAGTGGTGAAAGGAGAAAGCCCTCTCTCCTCTGCGGTGCCGAAATAGGGACTTCGGCCCCTTTATTTTATTTTTGAAATTTTTCTAGTGAAGTCTTTAATCATTGCTGACTTCACCTTTTTTTTTTTTGAATATTTTAGAGTGAAGTAGGCAGCTTAAACAAAAATTCAAAAAAAGGAACTGAAGCCCTTGTTTCTTTTTGAAATAGGGCATTCTGCCCTATTCCGAAAATGTGGAGGAGAGGGCTTTGAAAGCCCTCTCTTCTCCCTCCCTCCACTTCTCTCTCTTCCTCTCTTTCCTTCGCTCTCTCCCCCCTCTGTTTGCCTCTGTCTCTCTCTCCCTACCGCTCTCTCCTGGCTCCTTCTCTTTCCCTTCCTCTCTTTCTCGTTTCCTCTCTCTCCTCCCTCTCCCCTTCCCTTGTTGTTTCCTCTTTGTCTGTACACGCCAGAACGGTATAGCACAATATCATACCATACTGTACCATCGGCCTACCATCATTGGTGCTGGTTTTGGTTTGTAGACCTTAATTTTTTTTTATCTATTATGTAGTTTGTTAATTTTGCTAGTGATTTTCTTGTTCTCTAAGCTCTTTACACAGGTAAGGTAGCTATTGCATTCCACAATTCTCATTGATGGGCAAGGGAGTGAGGGTCTTTAGTTATTTGTTTGATTATCCACTATTTATTAGTATTTTTGCCTGTTCCTCACTCTATTATCCCTCCACATGTTTGTCCAATCCATGTGTGAGAGGGGTGTTAAACTTGATATATTTTGGGCTGGATTGCTACCATGATATCAAAACCAGTTCATTTTGCTCTGTTCTCCCCTCTTGCTCTCCACATATCACCTTTCTTTGGGTTTTCTCCTCCAGGTTCTCCACATTTGTGGGAGTGTTTGAGGGTGGGATGGTTCCCCATCAAATAGGCAAGTGGTTTTAGGTGACCTTAAATACATATGGGCCCATCCTCCTATCAGCTTATGCTTTTGGTATCTAGTGGTTATTAAACAAAAGAGAGCAAATGATTTTCAGTGTAGAACACTAAAAGGATCTATCAGTCATCTACTTTAATATTATTTATTTCTTGTTGATGCTTTTGTGCTTTGACTTGCAAGCTGAATACTACAGGGCATGTGCAAGAATTTAACATTTTTTCATATTCAACTTTGTAAATTCAGAGAGGTGGGAAAGTCAACTCATCTTAATCCATCTAGATCCTTACATGTAGGATTTGTCAGGTGCCAAACTCTGGCCTGTGTAGTTTCATTATTTTAACTGATTTCATAGAAGGTTTGATCTTTTCATTGAGTGCATATATAACGGTTACTGTTAACTTGTCAAAATCAAGAGGTGCATTTTGCCAGTTTATAAGCATGTAGAATTTTGATATTGGTATGTTAATTATGTCTTAACTGCATGTGTTATCACCTCATAAACTATTAGAACTAGTTGTCAATGTGACTACCTCTATGGAGAGCATAGGCGAGAAGGGAAAGTTGCAATTTTGTGTTTCTGGAATTGTGTTTGATTCTTTTGCTGATTTCCATAGATAAGTGGTGAGCTTGGAGGACATGAGAGCTAGGTAGCTTTCTTTGACACAGGAAAC
Source organism: Elaeis guineensis (assembly GCF_000442705.2). Taxonomy (NCBI): domain Eukaryota; kingdom Viridiplantae; phylum Streptophyta; class Magnoliopsida; order Arecales; family Arecaceae; genus Elaeis; species Elaeis guineensis. The sequence continues at coordinate 120,064,637 of NC_025994.2, read as the reverse complement.
TGGGCATATTGAAGCTTGAAATTGGTTATGTTTGTTTGTATGTCCTATTTCAGCATCTTGCTGACACGTCTTGTAAGTAAACCAATATCATTCGTTTATTATGAATATGGTGTCAGTTATGATATTTCTAAGAAATCCCAAAAAATCAAATACTGCATGTTTAAAGTCTTAAATTAGAAGATCAAATCATAAAATGTTTCAGATAATTTTGATGGTTTTTTTCTTTTTTTGTCATGTTAGGTCTTACGGAGACTTGTGCTGGAACATTTGTCACTTTGCCGAATAATCTATCAATGCTTGGAACAGTAGGCCCTCCAGTGCCAAATGTTGATGTGCACCTGGAGTCTGTTCCTGAAATGAACTATGATGCTCTTGCAGAAGTTCCTCGTGGAGAAATCTGTGTGAGGGGAAATACTTTATTCTCAGGATACTACAAACGTGAAGATCTTACAAAGGAGGTTATGATTGATGGTTGGTTTCACACAGGTTTGTTCTTCCCAGCATGTAACCTGTTATATATGAGTTTATGGTAAAGCAAGAATGCGTTAATTATGGCAAAACTATCTCCATGTTAAGGTGAAAATGCTCTCCTGGTAAGCAAGAATGAGTTATCTCCATGTTAAGGTGAATATTTGCTCTGCTGGAGATTGGGGCCATACCAAGTCAACTCGGTTGAGCCTGACCCTTTCAGTGACTGAGCTAAGATACATAACAAACATAAGTTAATCACATGAGCATTTATTACCGAACTGGATGCCTCTTGTTTTAACCAATATTAATTTTAAGAAAATATGTTTGAACAAATAATTGAGTTCAACTCATTGTTGAACAAGTACCAATTATGTCTCCATGTATGCTCTTCTTATTGGGCATGCTTTTTTATGGTCCTTGGGTCCTTGTTTGTAGGGGACATTGGTGAATGGCAGCCTGATGGAAGTATGAAAATCATTGATCGGAAGAAAAACATATTTAAGCTTTCACAAGGAGAATATGTTGCGGTTGAAAATCTGGAGAATGTCTATGGTCTGGTTCCCGATATAGATTCGGTATGTTTTGCAACCCATAAACAACTTCTGGAAGAAAAAATCTTGCTTTTTCATGATTCATCTGAAGAAAGATATGCCACCTCCCCCAGATTTTCGAAAATCAGATGCCCGCAGAACTGCCCCTCCCTCATCGTCTCTCCTTTTCCTGTCTATGGACCACATCTTACCTCAATTTCAGATCTTGAGCGAATATGTGGATGCAGCATATCAGCATCATTTCTTTCCATGCAAATATATCATCATGTCTCCTTTTTCATATATTTTGCTCCTTATAAAAATGGAAAGATCCATGTAAACCCTAATGCCTTCACATAAGCAAGCATTGTCTAGTATAATCTGGATATTGTTTAGTTTGCCTGGTTCTGCCTCTCTTTAGTTTTTCTCTGTTACTCCTCTTTTTAATCTTTATATGAAGGAAATGCATCATTCTATTCAACTCATCTTCTTACCGGAAAGCAAAACAAAAGTCTTTCGTTGAAATTTTGGCACATGAGAAATGGACTACATACAATCTGTTTTCAGAATTATTGTGAAATACTCGCAGTGCAGGTTGATGCAGATGTTTTTGCATTTCTTGATCATCGTGATAAGAAACCTGCCCATTCTAAGTCATTGCAGGTCAGGACTGTCAGGTTGTGAGAGAGATTAAGAAAACAAATGATGATTTCCATGTATCAAACAGTGTTTTTCCATAAATTAACATTTGAGATTATCTTCTTTTGTTTACCATTATGACATGGTTTGAAGAGGAGATAAAACCTGTTACAAGATATGGTAAATAAGCCCAATGGATGATATGGTCTTGCATTGAGCAATCAAGGTGTAATGAAGATACTTCTGAGCCTACAAAGAAGGTAGGGCATCATGTTTCATTTTCTTAGAGAATTGATGGAATGACTTTTAGGAGGATCTTGGTCTTTTTTTCTCCTTGCACAAGCAATAGAGAAAGCATTTCGTGATTCATAGAATACCCTAAGTGCTGATATGCTTGGTCTTGGGAATAAAACTTTTGCTAGAAGACTATTGATAGTTTACAGGGAGCAATCAAGCAAAAAGCCATTTGTATGGAGGTAAGTTAGTGCTGATGATGGTGAAATTCATGATATGGATAATGGCAAATGTGTCTGTTAGTTTGTATGAATGTATATACAAGATAGGAACAATATTACATAATATAAAGACTTTTGATACCTAGTGCTAGACTCTAAGAGCACTGAAATGGACAGATAATCTTCATGGCTTGACATTGTTTTGAGAAGCATCATAACATTTCTGACACTTAAGGAGACCAAAATTTATGTGATTAATATTGATGCAAATTCTGATCAAACATTGATGCAGATTAGCATTGGGAGGAATGCCACTCGCAGTTAATCAAAGGCATGAAAGCAATATAAGTGAAGCATGAATGCCCCATACGCTCACATATGCTTGCACAAACATGTGGACAGCCAAGAAATACCCTAGACTATAATCCGCATTGGATGAGAGAAGCAGATGAAGTGAATGTCTTTCCTGAATATCAGTTGATCCTTGCATCTCTGTGAAACTTAATAGAATTTTTATAAGACAGCAAAGAGCCACAGGCATTAGAAATCTTGAGCATAGATTGCATATTTGAGCATTAGAAAGGTTGCAATAATATAGAATGAGTATAGCAAAACATAATGCTCAAACAGGTTTATAGTGTGCTAAGAATGTGTTTTGGATAGAGTTTGTCTTTACTGAAGCTAAGAAATAGAAGATTAATCAATCAAGAACTGGTGAAGCTGGGACAGTTTTAAGGAACACAGGCCAAAATAGACTTCAGTACACAGACAAGCTTAGACATGTTTGTAAGTGTGAAAATAAGCAAGTTTATGGAAGCACAAATGGATATGAGGAATGATTTGTAGGTAGCTTACATTCTTTAAAAATTTAGACCATAGATAGGATAGAGCTTCTCAGTTATACGGACCGACTTGGTGCCATTTTTTTATTTTAGGACAATGTTGAAAATAACCTATTGGTTTTTCTTGTTCTAATTATCACATTATGTCTGGCTGTAATTTTAGCTTCATTTAACCTAGAATAGGTTTTCTAGGACCTATAATATAAAATAATAAACAGAAAGATGAAGATATGTTTAATGGAATTAGAATATGGAAGAAGATATGGAGAAATGTTTCTTGAATGCTATGTGATCAGTGCTTTTGAGATTTTAGTGAAAACTCTGTGAATAATATTGATATTTGCATTGTTATATGGTATCGAATGTTGCTTAATAAAGAATATGCCATATATGATGAGGATAGAAGTTGGGGTTTCTAAGATGCATCTGTTATAAATTTAGGGAGGGACCAAATACAGCAAAGGATCTTGTTTGGATTTTGCACTAAGTACAAAGTAATCAACAGTCAGTTGAGATGCCAAGCGCATATGTAGTGGAGATCAAAGAAGGATTGAATGGTTGGGAGCACTATTTTGTATTAAAAGTTTAAGAAGAAGAGGGCAAGACTTATAATGGGAACTTGTGAAAGGAATCTGGTGGTGCCGGCAAACATATGGTGGATGTGGCCCTTTTTAAGAATGAAGAATCATAAAGTGGATAGCAAATAGTTCGGTTAAGCTTGTTGCCTATGGATTATGGTTTATGCAGTGGATATGTTAAAGAAAGATGGAAATATGAATCAACCAGTCAAGTTTAGTTTTCTTCATTCAGCAATGTGGAAAATGTTCGATGACCTAAGGTTCCAGACAAATGAACAGCTAATTCATAATCGGCTCAAACTTTATTAGTAGTTACTAAAGGATATGAACTAGAGCAATAAAGAGGAGATCAAAGGAATGATGCTCCTTATGTTACACTTCAGATTGATATGCAATCAGTTGGCACAGGAATGAGAGAATGGTCCTGGAAAATCTTTTACTGACTTCTCGAAGAAGGGCTAGGAGCACATTGTAGTAACACACGAAATTTGTTAAAGTGCTTAATTTGACTTGTTGATATCTGTTTTATAGAATGTTTGCTCATAATTATTGAGAGAATGGTCCTGGAACATTTTTTACTGACTTCTCCAAGAAGGGCTGGGAGCACATTGTAGTAACACAAGAAATTTGTTATTACGAAGTGCTTAATTTGACTTGTTGATATATGTTTTATAGAATGTTTGCTCATAATTATTATCTTTCCAGATATGGATATATGGAAATAGCTTTGAGTCTTTCCTTGTTGCCATTGTCAATCCCAATAAGCAAGCCCTCGAGCATTGGGCTGAAGAAAAAGGTGTAAGGGGGGATTTCGCTGCAATATGTGAGAACCCCAAGGCAAAAGAATACATTTTGGGGGAGCTTACAAAGGCTGCAAAAGAAAAGAAGGTGATTTATTTTCTAAGTTGTTTTTGCCTTTTACTTACTTTTGCTTTTTTATGTGAAAAAAAATCCTCAAATATTAGTTTGATTTCCTTATCTCCTTTTTAATTACTTGTTATGTCCTTGATCATGTCCTGGCAGCTGAAAGGTTTTGAGTTCGTAAAGGCAATTCACCTTGATCCTGAACCATTTGATATGGAGCGTGATCTCCTTACCCCAACATACAAAAAGAAGAGGCCACAGATGCTTAAGTATTACCAGGTACCACGTTGCATATATATTGCATCGTGCAAAATATTAGGTTTTATATATCAAATCTGATTGGATAGGATTGCTTGGGTTGCTGTTGGTGCTGAATATGCGCAAATCCCACCATGTACCAGAGCATGCTTTCTGCTTTATCTTGATAACCATAAATCACTAAAATGTAATGTAATCAAAACTATACATATTGTGCACCTAGTAAATAGCATGTTGATGAAACATGTTTTGCAAGATAAAAAGAGATTTTTTTATCCTAAGACATTTAGGATCCATTTGATATTGCTTTTGTTTTCTGTTTTTGTTTTCAGAAATCCTAGAGGATTGAATTAGACTGAACAAATATGTATGTTGAAGCCATTTTTGGTTTTGAATTGTTTGTAAAACCTTTAAAACTTTTGGCGGCAGAGATTTATTGCTTTCAAAAGAAAGTGGAAATAAGAGCAAGAAATGACATAGTTTCCATGCAAATTGTCTCCAACATCAATCTCCATGTGGTATTTCACTTTTTTCAATACATGACAGGCTCTTAATTATCATATTTAGCATCGAACTTTTTCTGTAACTATTATGTTTAGCATCCAACTTTTCTAGGAGAAGGGTCGAACACTGATCATGTTTGTTTGTTTTTTCCAGAGCATCATTGACAACCTATACAAAAGTTCAAAGTAACTTTTTTCTTTTTTAACTCCATGGAACTGGCGGAGTTGCAATTTATGGAGTCGACAGTTAGGATATCTTTTGCCCCTTTTTTCTGTTTCTTGTAATTGGACAATCATTTAGCACTGCTGCTTTAACATCCAATGTACATACATTCAGATAATTTGGACTACCATATTCTGAATAAATATTTTCATTTGAGAGCATTTGTAATAAGTGTAATACATGGGGCAAAATATGGATCTTGTAAAATGACCGACCTTGGGTCTACCGCAAAGGACATGATTTGGTTTTATTCCACTTAAAGTGCATTCTCATGGTAGTTCTATATCTTATAAGATAATTAAATTCTACCCCTTAACCTCCTGAACAACACCTAATGCAACTGAAAAGAAAATTGGTTGTGTGCATAATTAATGCTTTCATGTCTAGGTTGGGTCCTCTAAGAAGATTGCAAGCTTTCAAAATGTCCTCTAGGAGGTGGGGGGAAATGGTACATTGGGAGAGTATTTGCTGGCTTCCTTTTTTGATGAATGTAACCTGTGTTTATTCTAAATCAAAGGATTCGATGGATTTCAAAGCTTCAAGCTTGTGTAATGTCAATTTCTTTCTGCGTTTTGAACGTTTTGTAACTTGTTATGTACTATTTGTATATGTGCATGCAGCATGCTGTGAAAAGGCTGGTGCGTAGGACTTGAAAAAAGAGCACTCAAGTGTTAAGATCCATTTTTCTAAAAGACTTGTGCGCTCGAGGTACGGTTGTCTGGGTCTGTGCGCTTCTCTTGGGCTTTCTCTCGAACAGGTCGTGGGACTGGTGTGCGGCTGGTGCTTGATGGAGGATAGGGGGAAGTCAGGAAGCGAGGGTGGTCAAACTTCTTCGGCCACCGGCGAGGAGGGTCGGACCTGGGCAAAGGTGGCCTAGGGTCCATCTGGGCAGGCTATGTGGACATCCCACAAGATATCTGAGGCTGAGGTTGAAAAACTTCAGCAACATTTCACGAAGATCCTCGAAATCCCGGAAGATGAGATGGAAGAGTCTTGGGGGGAAGTGGGAGAAGGTGCTCAGTGTTTGCCCGGAGTCTTGGCCGGAGAGTCCCGATTGATTGGGTTGGTAGGGATTTCAAGGAAAAGGGGAAATGACAGAGCGATGTTGAAGCCCTTTTTTTTTTTTCTGGCGGAGGATCATCTCTTTTTCCGATTCAAATCGGAGGAGTGTAATGCTATTCTCCATGGTGGCCCATGGATTGTCGCCGGCAAACTCTTGGCTGTTGAACCTTTGGAGCCGAACTTCATTCTAGGGACCAACATGATGAAAAAAGCAATGGTGTGGATGCGGCCCCCAAGCCTTCCGATCGAGTTTTGGACTGCACGGCGACTGTGGAGCATCAACGGGGAAGCCGGAAACCATTTCCATTGCCAACACCGACCACTTGCAAAAAACCGGCTTTGCGAGCGCGCGTCTATAAGGGGGAAGAGCCGGGTCTTCTGGCAAACCGTTTGTTTACGAAAATTTGGCAGTGGTGTGTTTTCTCTGAAAGCGAATCGGGCACTCCGACGATCGCTGCCCCCTCTCCCCTGCTGACACAAACTCGACCAGAAATGCTAACCCTCTCCAGCTAGAGAATGCGGTGGAGTTTAGCCTATCGTCCATGGATATGGCGCCCGATGGTCACTTCAAAACTCCGACCTCCGAGGGCTAAGCCGGCTACTGTGAATGGGAAGGAGACCGAGTGACGATCAAACTTGGCGGCTCCTATCTTGGCGAGGACTCACCTCTGAGGCAGTCAAGTCCACTTGGATCCCTCCAGGTGATGAAGGCCGGTAACAATCCTTTAGATACTGTTTGATAGTATTTCATCTTATTTAGTATTATAAAATTTCATCTAATGACAAAAAATTTAATGATAAATTTGATAATAGCATCACTGTATTATACAATGATATTATCACGATACATATCTCAGATGATAGAACATCATCGAATATTAATGATGTGTTAAAATTATTTTAAGATAAATATGTTTCTAGTCACTAAATTAGAGAGAAAAAAATTCTCCTTATCTCTTTCTTTTCTTCGCCCTTTCATGTTCAATAGCATCTCCTAGAAAATCAAGATGGTATTCTTTTCTCTGATCTTTTATCTTCAATAAGATCCCTTTTTATTTATCTATTAGGTGTCTATTTTATTTTTATTAATAGATTTAGTTAAATAGTATGAATATTTTTTATTTATTTATTGAATATCTATTTTATTTTTATAGGTAAGTATGGTTAATTGGCATGGATGGATCATAATAAATTTTTTATATATTTTTTATTTTATTTTGATAGGTTAAATTATTCCTAATGAGCAATTCTAATATTGATTATCAAAATTGATTAAATCTAGCTAAGTTCGATTATATATAATATTATCGTAATATCATTTTTATAGTCTAATTAAAATAGATATTAGTGGTAATAATAATAATAAATATTATTATTACTACTACTATTACATATTTTTGTGAGTGGTTATGAACGAAGAATGTTTAATCTAAGTTATAGAGTAATTATTACATATTAATGTATTATTTATGGTATCTTATACATTCACTATCACTACTTAGTGATATATCAAATATAGTAAAATTTTATTTTCAGTGATGTTCTAGTAATATATCAAACATAATGATAACACATTATCTCAGTATTTATATGTGATATACCAAACAACATCTTAAGGTAGCCCATCACTCAAGGTTTTTAGTGAATGCTGAGTCACCAACTTAGTCTAGGCCACTGTTTGTGGTGCTACTTGACTCAAGGCCGGATTGGGCTAATATGGAGGTGGGTCGGGTGGAGAACCAAGTGTCTTCAAACTTGCTTGTGCTTGAAGTCAGCTCGAGCTCAGCTCATCTCAAGAGACCTCGAAGCCTTGGCACTAAATCTAAATTTGGGCTAAGCCCAAACAGCGACGGTGGACCCTGCACTGGACTATAGGCTCAATGTCTAGGGATGGCAATGGATCGGGTATTGATTGGGTCAACCTGTACCCTTTCCATCAGAAAAAAAAAAACCTAAAGCCATACCTACCTCGTATCCGTCTCGGGTTGGATCGGATCAGGTAAAATAGAGCTTGAGATAAGATTCGATCAGGTCTCGTATACCTGACACCTCTTCTTTTCGATCAAAAAATCCTCTTCCTTTCGATAAAAAATTTCCCCCCTTCCGACAGTCCCCATCGAAATCTAAAAAACCCCTTCGATCTTTAGGATGGTGGCACAGGGCTTGCCTTTTCCTGCTGTAGGGTATTTCAATTGTATAGTGAAGTTCTACGAGAAGATGAGTAGTAGACAATATATAGATAATATTGACTCCGGGGAGTTTATCAGTAATTTAGGTCTTATCAACTTTAGCTCTGTTGGATCCAAATTTACTGAGTGCAATAAATGGCTTGAAGCAACCAGGTTTTGGGAGACAATTGATCAGGCATTGGCCATTGCCACCTAGTTATAGCACTTTTTGGGACATCACATGCAGCATCTTTTGAGGATTGCTTTGGACCATTATCCACTGCTCATCGTCATCGATGGTCTATGCTTGCCGAGGGCTCTGTTCAAATTTGAGAAGTTTCAGACCTTCTATTCGAGATCATAAGATCTAATTAGGAAAGTTTGAAGGATGCCGGTTCATGGTAACGTGAGATACTGGATGATCAGGATGATCGAGATGGCGAGGCATAGGCTCATCTGATGGAACCATCTGAAGGTTGGTGATATCTTTAGGCAGATCGAAGGGGTGGAGGCGGATATTGCGGAGCTTCAGAGAAGAGAGAATTAGGAGGGGGGCCTCCAAAAACCTGATCTAATGGAGCTTTGACATAAGCTCTCCATGCACCACTCTTTTGAGACAGCAAGAGATGTTATAAAGACAGAAATCCAGGGTGTAGTGGATCAGAGAGGACGATCGGAACACTACATTTTTTCATTAATTGATGATGATCTAGAGGTCTAACAATCACATTAGACAGCTAAGGAAGAGCAATGGTAAAATGGTGGAGGACAATAATGAGATCATGAGGCAGATTCTGCAGCTTTTTAGATTATGTTGGACCACCCTCTTGGGAGGGGATGCCCCCCTCCAGGGGTTCTAGCCTATGTGCTGCATCTCAGATACGGAGAATGAGGTCCTAATTTGTCCTGTGTCTGTCGAGGAGGTGCGGAGGGCCCTCTAATCTCTCAGAGAACATAAGGTCTCGGGGCTTGATGGCTTTCCCCCTCTCTTTTTCTATCAGTACTAGCTTATTATCGATGGAGAGATGGTTGATGTGGTGCAGTTGATTTTTGAGTTCAAAAGTATTTCGAAGGAGTGAAAAAAGATGCTGATCATCCTCATCCCGAAGAGACATGATGCATTACCCTAGATCACTTCAGATCGATCAGTTTTTATACCACTCTCTATAAAGTATGTGTGAGGATCTTGGTTGGATGTTTGAAGCCAGTTGTTCCTAGTTTGATTAGTTCGGAGTAGGATGCCTTTGTCAGTGGCCATTGAATCACCGACAATATCTTACTCATCCATAATTTTATGCATGATCTGCAGCATGCACCGATTCATCAGAGCCTGATGACAATCAAGCTGTACATGGAGTGGGCCTATGATCGGATGAGCTTGCAGTTTTTTTGTCGGATACTCCACGAGTTCGTTTTTCAGGATAGATGAATCGATTGGGTCATGAATTATGTAGAAACTTCGAGCTTTGCCATCCTGATCAATGGTGCCCAACGAACTTTTTTATTCGATGAGCAGTCTTCATCAAGAGTGCCCTCTCTCACCCATCTTTTTATTTTATATACTGATACTTTTTTTCATACTCTTCGAGCAATGGTTCAAAAGGAGGAGCTTGAGCCCTATTAGTCTGCCTCTGGGAGACAGTCGTTCTCGCTCTTTTTGTAGATGATTGCTTGCTTATTGTCGAGTCTCAGTCTAAAACATAAGGTGCTTTGCGACTATTATTGAAACCTATTACTGAGCTTTTAGCCAGCTCATGACTTTGCAAAAGTCCACTGTCATCTTCAGCTCCAGGATGAGGATCCAGTTGAAGTAGGCAATTCGGAACAGATTGTGGATCCCTGAGTAGATGGGGACCCTGATCTATTTGGGGGAGGGCTGACTACAGACCCATGGAGCAGTTGGTACGGGAGCACCTTGATGACTAGCAAACTAATGCTCTCTTTATGATGGGTAGGACACTCTCATGAGATCGGTCTTGAGTTTTTTTTTAGTCTATCTCTTGGCAAATACTATAATGCCGTGCTCTTTTCTCAGGGGTCTGGAGCAACAGTTTTAAAATTTCTTGTAGGATGCTAGACAGGGGACCATGGACTTCACTTGCTTTTTCGAGGTAGAGGCTTTGGGATCCAATCCTTGCTGGTCAGGAGGGAGACAATGATTTTTAGACATGCAGCTAGATTTCTCATCTAGTCTGATTACTTATGGAGTAGGGTGATCAGAGAAATCCGAATTGATCATGGCTGCTCTTTCATTTGGAGGAAGATCTGTACTCACACCCTAGCAATGGTGGCCTAGATCAGGCAGCTGATTAGTGATGGGATTTTTGTTGAAGTGAGCCAAGATGCTTGGATCTTCAGTTTGCCTCTCTCTCATTGGTTGACCTACGTCTACATAGAGGTGGATGACCATCTGCGAGTCTATAATTTGATCACTACCGACGGCTAAGGTTGGAGGGCTCAGGATATCATTTGTCTCTTTAGTGGGTAGCTTGCTAACAGGATTCTTGTTATCCCGATTTTTATCCATCAGAGCTAGGACTTGAGGGTGTGGGGCCGGTCTTACTGCCTTAAGGTTCCTACCAGGGACCTCGTTGAGATGAGTAGGCTAGTGCCATATAGGAAGATTAAGGCGGCTTGGATCTGGAGAGTGGCTGTCCATCTTATGGTGAGACTCTTCTTTTCGAAGGTTGTTTGGAATCGGCTCCCAACTCGAACACTTCTCAGGGATAGAGGTATGGCGCTTCCAACTACCTGCCTGCAGTCCGGGCTGGAGTATGAGTCGATAGAGCATGCACTCTTTCGCTGTCCGAGAGCGAGTTTGATTTGGAAGATGGCCGATGGTCAGCTGTGGGGAGTGATCAGTGGCTCCTAGCTTCCTCCCTTCCTCGATGCGATCTATTAGAGCACGATCGAGGGTTCACCCTAGGGTAGTAGGATGGCATATGTCATCGAGATTGTACCTGTGCTTTGACTACTTGAAAAAGCTTGTTGCTTAGCTATGGAGTACTGTTGCTTCGACATTGCTGGTCCGAGCCTTGTCGTCCCGAGTTCCTAAGACTCCTTTGTTGCACTTGTAGCAATTCGAAGAGTTCTGTTGATTTCTTGAGAGCTCCTTCCTTTGGGGTTTGTCAAGATCAATTTCGATGACAGTATTAGAGATGACAGAGATTGTTTGGGCTATATCACTCGGATCCTAAATACTAAGCTGTTGGCGGCGAGGAGCTCACATTTTTTAGCCGTCTGTCCTCGGAGCAGAGCTTCATCCGCCTGGGCAGGCATCATCGGCACAATGTAGGAGCTATGGGCAGATAGGATCTTCATTGAGAATGACTCCACCACAATCACTGACTAAATCCAGAATGAGGCGAAGCATCTCGATGTTCATCCGCTTCTCCACGACATCTGGAGGTTCATTCGTTTCTTCACCATGATAACTGTTCGACATATTTTTTGGAAGGCAAATAGTGTTATGGATTGAACTACTTTATTGCTGATAGGGATGGAAATAGGCCAGGCGGCCTGTCAGGGGCCTATGGCCTGGCCTGCTGTCGGCCTGGCCTGGCCTGATCTATTTATCTAAATAAGTCAGGTATAGGCTTTTAAAAAGGCCTATTTAAATAAATAGGTCAGGCCTAAAATTCCAAAGCCTGGCCTGAAAGCCTGTAGGCTGGCCTGTATAAATTATATATATATAATTTAATAAAAATTATTATTTTATTAATATATATAATTAATTAATTATTGATCTTACCCATCAATATCCAATTATCTTAGTCCTTTCGAGAATCAAGAAGACGGAAGAGTCTTTTTAAATAGGCTTTCAGGCTAGGTCAGGCTTTTTTATTTTGCAAAACAGGCCAGGCCGAGCCTCATTTTAAGCCTGAACCAATCCAACAGGCCAGGCTCAGGCTAGTATTTTACAATACAGGCCTGGTCTGTTTAAGCCAAAGCCTGGTCTGACCTGGTCTATTTCCACCCTTAATTGCTGAGCACATTGGAGACTGGACCTGACATCAAGACAAGATTTGTCTCTGGATTCTGAAAGATATTTTGTATTCTGACTCTTTGGATTGTGCCCATACTGGAATAGTGTGACCATCCGTTTGTATCAAAAAAAAAAAAAAAAAAAAAAAAAAAAAAAAAAAAAAAAAAAAAAGACTACCATGCACAGCAATGCAAACTATGATTGAGGGAATTAATAATCAATTATGAAAAATTTTGAGTTTAATAGGCAAAAATTCTGAAAAATATTTGCATGATTTGCATTACTTCTTGTTTCTTCCATGATTTTGTAATAGAAAGTCTTCCAACGCCGGTGGAGCACAATAAACCATCTCTTTTGGGTGCTTGCAGTATCACTTTGAAGTCAGAGATGAATCAATTATGGAAGGGAAGGCCCCTCCAGATCACACTCAAGCAAACTTATTGCTGTATCAATACCCACCGTATTTGATAATAGGGAAAGCTGCACCTCGTAGTTAATGAGCATGCTGAAACCCTATTAATCAGTATTACCAGATTCTGCAAAATGCTAACTATGAACACATTGAAACCCTCTTAATCGGTACTACCAGACTGTAAAATGCTTCAGTCCCATTATCTGTAGAGGTTAAAAATCCTGGGCCCCTAAAGCTGTCCTTTCTTGCATATATGTTACGGAAGCTGTGGAAGGTTCGAAACAAGGAAGTCTTTCAGAACCAAGTTACCGACCCGTTGGAGATTCTCAGAAGAGCTCGCTTCTCCGCTGTTAAATAGAATAGAATGTTTTAACGTACCAGAACTTGGATGAAATGGTACCTAGGCCTGACATCGAAAGCCCCCACAACCAGGATTCATCAAAATTAATTTTGATGGATCCATTTGGTTGCAAAGTGGCAAGCTGGCTATGTACTTCGGAATCATGAAGATCAAATTCTCCCAGTACCATCCATTCCTATTTACACACTCTTCCAATCGCAGAGCTCATGGCAGCATAGCATGGTATAAGATCTGTACTTTGCAGAGTGATATAATCATCTTAGACGGTGATTCCTTTGGATCAGAAGGTCTAAGGCATCATCTCAGCATTCAACCTTGAGGAATATCAGAATACCGTTCTTCAATGGCACATTTCAGATGGATCCATGTTTACCAAGGATACCACCAGGTAGCCTACTTCTGAGCTAATGTAGCCTGTAAGGAAGTCCAACCGGACCGAAGGTTCTCCCTGAACTTGCTCTTGGGACGCTTGGGTTACCCCTCCCTCATCTTTAATGGCTTTCCTTGCAACCAAAAACTGAAAAAGACCCAAAAAAAAAATGCCATTTTGAAACACCTCCAACCAGACATTTTAAATGAGAAGATAGATAGTAAGGAGCAAATGAAGAACTATCAAGAAGAACCATCAAACCACCACCCCCACAAACCCAAAGACCCCCCCCGAACCAAACAACCAACACACACACACACACACAAACACCTCATTTTATTTACTATTGGCTAGCCAATGATCAAAATTAATTGTACACCATAGAACCAGTAGTCTGAGGGTTTCCATATACTTCCCAAACCAACTGCTTATCAGAGACAACATCATGCAATACACCCTGCATCACTTATCCTCTACAAATTCTTTATTCACCGAACTTCAATCTTTAACTTTCGTGTTGTCCATATTGTGATAGAATCAGTTAGCCCCATTGGGAGGTCTGAAGGGAAGAATTTTCCTTTTCTGCATCCATCTTCAATACATCATTTGTCTGTGTTGGTTGAACCTGCCAACACAGAAAGTAATGACTTTTTTTAGCACACAAAATTATGAAGAATTAAAGTTCATAAAAATCCTATCCTTATGTGAACTGTAACTAACTGATATTATTATCGCTGAACAAAGAATAAAAAGAAAGGCATAATTATGATATCCATCAATGATACAATTAGAAGCTTGCATGGCAACAAATATCAATTACAAGTCATGCATTTACGTTAGTTTAAAATAATATAGTTAACAAAACATGCGAGCATATTTTTCACATTTCCAGTTAACAATTTCATGGGAATTTCCAGGTTTCTTAGACTACATCAAGTGTGTTATATGCATCCCAAAGTTGCCCTAACCTGTTAAGTCTGTCAATCAAGGACCTGCTTGGAAACTTCCTGACAGATGCGGGATCAGTTGGAGTGGAGGGGTGGTGCCAGAGAAGAAAGAGAAGCAGGAGAGTGGGAGAGCAGGAGAGGTTGAACACGCGGGTTGCAAGGCCCAAACCATGCGATCAAATGAAAAAAAGGGATTTCTACAGGTTTTTTGCTTTTTAATCCCAACAGGATCAGGCCATGATCTCCCTCTCCCTTCTCTCACTCTCTTTCTCCCCTCAGCCACTGTCTCTACCTGTCCTGCTAGATCCGTCAGAATGTTGCTGAACATGCCCTCAAGGTTTTTGAAAATGCTTCAGTCAAACTTTTCAGTGGAAAAACATCCATAAATAAAAGAGTAGCGAACTTGCAAAACAAGAGCTAATAAGATTTATATTATACCATTGGTGAACCATAAAAGGAGCCCAACTCTCTCTTTGCAAATGATGGCAACACAAATGCAGCTTTATGTATCTGCCAAAAAGCAAGAGGAATACCATGAGTAACAGAAAATCTAATTAACTAAAGCAATGCAACGTCCAATTGGTAATATATTGATATAGGCATTTTTTTTTTTCCCCGGGTGGGTTTGGGGGTATCAAAGGTGATGCAAGGGGGGAAACCTACCTTAATTCCCCAAACTCCCTCACCCCACATCACCCTAATGAAAGCAGCATTCAATCCCATGTTGGTACAAGGAATCTTCTCCAACACCATAAGTGGATTTTTCGACATTTGTCCATTATAATATCTCTCCTTTTCCAAAGCAGCATATATTTTAACATGTTATAAAATTCTTAGAATAATAATATTACAGCATATACTTGGCAGCTCCCAGTCCTGAACAAACAACATGCAGTAGCAATGTAGAGACACAAGCCTAGGTGAATTACTTACGGATTAGTTTGCCTTAACAATCTAAGAAGTCATGTGTTATCATACCAGTACCTAACATGTAAGCAAGATCTGGTCATGCATTCTCTGCTTAAGAACCTTTGCCATGTGGTTCAAAGATGAACATCAAGAAGATGATTTACCTTCTGTAAAGGCAAGTTTCTAGATGGTATGCAAACACAAAGAGCAATCTTTATCAGAATGGAACTTGAAAGCATAGCCAAAAATATAGAATATAATGAAGAAGAGCCAACTTAATCAGTTTTTGCATGCAAGCTCCGGTATTCTCAATTTCACTAGAGATATAGAAAAAAATTGAGGGACCATGTATCGACATTTACATCCAAATGTTTCTACAAAGGTAAAACATAACTATCACACAGAACTCCTCAAAGATTAATCTAACTGGATAAATGGTTTAACAATGTTAAAATGGCTTTGCATGATTATTATTAAAAAAAAAAAGAAAAAGACATGTTTGCATTATAAGTCATTATGTCAGTACGAATTACACCTCATATTGACTCAATTACCATACAAGATAGTGCTATAAATACAAGCTTTGCCAATATCATAATTTGGGAATTTTAGCCTTAAGCTAAAAACATTGATTGGTAGAAAGCAGATCCTACTCCCAAAGTCTAATTCTAATTGACTAATGAAAGTCAGCGTCAGCTAACGGCATCAAATATATAACACCATATGGAATAATATTAGACATCATTTGTTAGGACTGAGAAACAACCAGTCACCAATTGCAACAGAGTATTACTTAACTCTGTCCGTATCCAGTTCAGACACTCTTGCAAAAATAACTATGGCCAGAAAACAGTCACCATGATGATAGGAAAAGTTAAAAGGCTAAGGGGGCACTTGGTATGGAGTGATGACCCGAAGATCAATGGTGATATGGATGAAGGTGATGAGCTCACCATATTTGGTTGCACCCTAGTGATTCCTCATAGCAGTGATTTTAAATTACCCCGACTCCTAAAATCACCGTTCAATCCAGCGATGTTAAACCCATCTTTAAGGACATATCAGCCCTAATTAAAAGTATATGGAATATGTCGAGGGTAGTTTTGGTAATACATGGTCAGCAATCTTGGACTCCCATAGCACACCAAATAGCTTAACTGTGGATACCCAAGAATCTTTAATCACTGGAATATAGCATACTAAATGCAGTGATTTTAGATCATCAAGGATTAGATTATCCCTAGATGAGGATCATCAGTGATCTAAGAACATCGTAGTGACCCCATTTGGGAATGCCACCTAAATAAAAAGAGGGAGAACTAGAGGGAGGGAGAACTCTGATCATAATATGATCAACTCAATCATGATAGTAGTTAAAAGTACCTCCGAATTATAGAATCTGATCTTCCTCTTGCCTTTGAATGCCTCTTCCTGCTTCTCGATTGGGTTTACGGGATTCAGGAAATTGACAGGTGGGCCATCCGTTGAGCATAACAGAAATCCAATCACTCCACTGCATGTCAAATGTGATCAATAAAGAATCTTAGCTGAAACGGGCTTATAGTATATGACATTTCCTATAGTATATGACATTTGACGAATTAATTGTTGTGCAGTGGTTCTAAATTTTGAACATACTACAGGTACATGCATCTTGTTTTGACAGAAATAACTTTAATGAATTAAATACCTGCTTTTTGTTATTGGTAGAACTAGTTTGAAGCATTATGAAACAAGAAAGGAGGCAATATCTGTATATCAATGGGAGAGATCTTAAGAATAACTAAAATTGTAAAGCAATATATGTGTACCTCCTGGATTAGGAACTACTTTTTTCTAAATGCAGTATCTTCTCTGCTATCAAGCAGGCTAAATGATTGAGAAACATTTACAGATAACTCCTGCCTTGATAACTTGTCATTGTTAGGTAATGTAGAAAAAAATAGACAGATAAATCCCAAGAAAGAGCACATGCAATAACTCAAGGTGAGTTTGGCAGAGAATGGAGTTTGTATACTTCAGAACACCATATGGAGTAAAGCTTACAACTCTTGGGAGGCACTTCCAACATGACACAACACAACTAGAAATACCTTCTTTCATGCACAAGGATATCATAAAGGCAACTGTCATGAAAGTGAGAGATTCAAAATAAATTAAAACACCTGCAGGAGTCGACGAGTTCTGGAAACTATTCATGCTAAATATAAAATTTCTTAATGTGCCAATAACTTGGCAAGTGATATATCGTGAAGACATGAAATTGCTACATTTTTTTGCTCATCAAAGAAAATGAAAGATACTGCTATAGCTACACCCCTCCCACAACAATTTTACTACATTACAGTCATTTTCATTTTAAGTATCGCACAAAGTGCCATCTATAAATAAATAGGGAGCAAAACCAAGATATAGATCTACCTACACCCAGCTTGAAGTAGGCTTCCCCTGCCAAATCAGGAGCTTCCTATCAAGAAAAACCTGGTACTATATTATAAAAATGAGAAGAGAAAAGAGTGCACTATTAAGAACTCAATAATGTGTCATGCATTAGTGGGAAAGACCATACTAAATAAAAAGATTCACAAAGCAATACAACATAAAAGGTGAATTTAAGGGTAAATACCTAGGATACGTAGGAACACTTGTCCAGGCATAATGGACAGAACCCTTGAAGGTCGCACGACAGATAGAGAGCATATCCTGAATCAGATGTGTATGAAGCCACATGCTCTCTGCTTGGTTACAAAGGACACCACCAGGCCTCAGAGCCCTTGCAATTGTCTCAAAAAATGGCTTTTCAACAAGCTCTTGAGCTGGACCTATAATAAACAAATGACAATGACAAAGAAAGAATATAATCGATGATGCATGAATGAGATGTGGTAAGTTGTGGCAAGGCATAAATAGAGTCATAAGAAGATACCAGTTAAACTTTTCATCACTTATTACATGTGCAAACAAAAAATTAACAAACAATGACTGATTTGTGAACGGTCAAAGAGTTGTCTCAAAACATTACATGAGTACAACTGATGAAAAAAGTATTATCTAAACAGTATTTATTTGCCTTTTTATAAAATTAAACATATCCTTCTTTAATGAGTCTAACCGCATGATCTATAAGGTAGGTCCGTGCAAAATCTAACTGCCAACTGTGTTGTAGTTGCATGATAGCCACTGCTTTGTCTAGAAATTCATGATCGTTAGGGACCCAGAGGCATTCCTTCATAGATCTACGGATTTAAATCTACACATGAAATTCCACTCTCCTCTATCTCACTCAAGTGAATTGGTTCTGAGAGTATTCCAGCAGTTTTTGGTGACTTTCATTTTCAACCCACTTCACCGCCTACGTGCCCTTTGCGCATGCGTCTTACCATAGCTACCGGCACAAAGTTACTCGGGCATAGCTCCCCTTGGATTTGGAAATTTGTCTTCATTCAAAGTTATGCATCCTATCTATCTACCATGTCTTTCCCCAAGATCCATTCCTAGAACTGCTTTCTGAGGAAAAGGTCTCAGAATTCGTCCTTTTCCTATTCCTGTCACTTTCTTTACTTCTTAGCTCCCGTCTCCACTTCCTCTCTATTTCTTGCTTCCATAAGCCCCTATTGACTAACGAATAGAAGTTCATCCTTTCACCCCTTAAATCAACCAAAAGGGAGAAGGCGCTTTTCAAAAACAATCAAGACAAGGATCTCTGATAGTCATCCATCGCGACAATGGATCAACCCCATTTCCAAGCTAAAAGAAATTAACAAATATTCCAACTTGAAAAGACAGATCTTGCTCAAAAAGGTAGAACTCCAACCATTCTCCTTGTCGAAACCACTTTCTATAGCCTGATTTGATATCACCCATTAATTCGAATTAGCAAAAGCAATGTCCCCTTGCATAATATGGATTCCAAACGTTCATGATTTATATGTGAATGAGTCGAATTACTTATCCCTCGATCTATTAGAGAACTATCTCTTCAAAGATTGTGAAAGATGTTCCATTACAAATATCTTGTTATTGCTTCAACTCATATTCCCCAAAAAGTGGATCCCACTCTAATAGCTCCGAATAAATTAAATGAATTTGTTTTTGGTTCAGAGATCATCATGGTGGTTGTTCTACTTTTTTTTTCAATGGAAGTCTAGTCTGGATCTAAAAGGTACCTATGGATATCCACTCAGTCTGGATCACAAAGTAAAGCAATGCAAGCGACTTAGTTATGAAATCGACTTTTGATGTTAGCATGAATCCACCAGAAGTAATGCCTTCATTTGTCCTTTCTTATAAGATTTTATTTCCATTGGGGAGTGGTCCCTGCTTCCACCCAGCCCTTCCATGCGGGACTCCCAGATCACTATGGCCAACTTTTATCTTTGTTTGACCAGCCGGTGTCATAGTTAGGCAGGCTTATACCATTACTCTCACGAGCAGAATCAACGCTTAAGCCTACCTTCGCACACTTCCATTACTCTTTGGAGGCATTCACCCTAGATAAACTCCAAAGCCTAGAATAGCAACAGTAGTTTTATCTATCATGAGCACCTACTCGAACAACAAGAGGGATTTTATCAAAGGTCCTTGCACTCTATTATCAGAAATACTTGACTTGCTTTTTGATGAGCTCACCAAAACTATTCGATCAACTAGGCAAGTCCCCGAGCTCACCCTACCCTAAGAAAGAAGCATGTGAGGATGGAACCAGGACAGTCTTTTGAAGCCTGGCACCACATTTGACAATTGACATCATGGCGAACAGCAAATTAGCATCATGTCCACTCCACTTTTTCAGTTTAACTGAAAAGCCTTTACAGGTACATAGAAAACAGAAGGCAAAATTTTCCAAGTGAAGTGAGGGTCCCTGTTCTCTTCTCTCTTTGTTTCAAACCTGCTCATCTCAAAGAGGATCATCATCATGGCAAGTAATGGTTATACAATTTCTTCCCAACTTAATGGAGCATCACTAGATCCTTTTGTGCCAACACATAGATGGAGTAACTGGTTCATTACTGGTTTTACTAGAGCAGTGAAGCAATTATCCAAACATATCATGATGAAAATGAAAGATTAGTCCTCACTAATCCTCCCCATCCAGTAACCACTTCCCTTAATGGGTAAACCATGAAACTTGTATACAGAAACTCTTACTATTATCACATGAATCATTATAATCAGTGGTCATCACTGGAGAGCTTCTTAACTACTATGTCATCTTTATCTAGCCACAAGCTATTATTTAGAGATAATTCAATACTTGCTAAACAAAAATATACCTAAAATGCACAAGATGTCGAATGGTTCAAACTGATATCTGCCACTACACGGTTTCCTTTAAAGAAAATCTACTTATTGTGAATCATCTTCAAAAGCATCCTGGAGGTCACTTAATTCTTATTACAAGTTACTATAGCAATCTTGTTTAGCTATATAGATCCTCCAGACAGTTTTATTCTTATTCATAAGCTTTGTCATATTGACCAAGTACAAAAGGAATGCTCCATTGGAAAATGCAGCATAGAGTTCAAAAACTATAAGCATATAATTCATTGGCTAACATAATGTTTATCTAGTAGAACAAACTATGAGAAACCAAATTGTATCTTACAGAGCATCACATCTTGTCATATGAGAGGCCAGCTCATTGAATGATGATATCCAATCAACTTGTGGTTCGAGATGATTTTAACTTGAACTAGCAGAAATAGCAACTCTATATGTTTGCTAACATTATGTAGTAGCCCCTTTAACCAAAGATGTAGGTGCCAGCCATGTGAATCTATGCTGCCCAGCACATAACGTGTTAGTGATGGACAAGCATGGGGCAGGGCCTTGTGTTGGCTGAGTGCTAATGCTTGGCATGCAGCAGTGCTAGCACATGTTGAGAATTGACAAGGCACGGCATAGTAGTGTCAGAGAATCTACTTAAATTTTGTTTATAATAGACTATCATAATCTGAAACAAGGATCGCCGACTCGAAATCAAACCTCGTGTCGGCCGGCCGATGGTACGAGTCGGCACACCCCCCTACAGAGCCTGAACCGACACTGAAACTAGGGATAAAACAGGGAGGAAAAGAGAGAGTGGGGAGGGAGGGAGGGTAGGAAAAGAAATGGAGGCCGATGAAGACACTGGCAATGGCCATTGGAGGGCCGCGAAGGCCTCCCGGGCTCCACAGTCCTTCGCAAAAGAAAATGAGAGCAAAAAGAGATAGAGAGAGGGGAAGGAAGAGAAGATGAGTGAGGGAAGGGCGGCGAGGAAGCCGTTAAAGGGCTGCTGGACAACCCAAAACAGCCCCATGGCCGTTGTAGGTTCGAAACAGGGGCGAAGCCCTTGTTTCATCGTGTTTTTTAAAAAATACGATACATAATGAAGCTGGCAATGTGTTTGCTGGCTTCACTGTGTATCGTCTTTTTAAAAAAAAATGATGAACAGGGACTTCGTTACCATTTGGAACCCGCAACAGCCACAGGCTATTTTGAGCCGTCCGACAGCCACCCGACGGCCTCCCCACCACCTTCCCTCCCTCCTTTTCTCTCCCTTTCCCTCTCTCTCTCTTCTTGCATCTCGTAGATGACCACGAAGCCTTAAAGGCCTCGGCGGGCCACCGCTGGCCTTTTCCTTTCCTTCCCTCCCCTCCTCTCTCTTTTCCTTCTCCCTCGCTCCGTTTTCCTCAGTGTTCCGGATCTAATATCAGAACCGCACCGCTTAGCCACCAGTATGGTTCAGTAAGGTTCGGGGCGGTTCGACAAACCATGATCTAAAGCAACCTTGCAAGGTGCAAGTTTATAAAAGTTGCAACATCTCAGAACAAATTATCAAGTATATGCATTTCTAATTATAATTGAAGGTGAAATAATGCAACCTCCACAAAACTAAAATTGAACTAAAGCAACATATAAAATTCACTGGAACAGATAACCTGCAACTCACCAATCGGGTCTGATGAATCGACAATAACTGCGTCATACATCCCTTCAGGAGCATTTCGCAAGAATTCAACCGCTGTAAGAATGTCAAACAATTGATACTAAGTATTTTCTTAAGAAAGAAAAAGGCTGCCCAGCAAAAATGAAAATGCTTCTATGTTGCGCAGATATTCCTGCTGAATAATTTGAACAACCAATTACAGCATCAACAGTAATAGTGAACTTGTGAAAATGATAAAAAAAAATTATGAAGTTGCCAACATTGTGAAATTACCATCACCAATATGTAGTTGAACACGAGGGTCCTCGAATCCAACAGATAAATCTGGGAAGAACTTCTTGCAAACCTTCAAAGAACATAAACATATATCAGCAAACAATACAAATATGCTGTGACGTACGTGGGTAAGGATATAAAAACACACATCTATGACCAGCTGATCAATTTCACATATGTCTATGCGCTCCACAGAACTATGTCGAGAAATTTCCCGAAGCACTCCACCATCACCGCCCCCTATGACCAAGACCTGCATCCAGAAGCTCCTGTGAGTTATGCACAAATGTAAATCCTTTATATTCTGAAGTATAATGCATAATAAGGGTATGCAACTCAACCATTACCAGCATAGAAAATATGAATCTCATAAAGTTAACCAGGACTTCAATGGCTAAATAAATAGTAAAATATGGATTCAGGGGGCCAAGTACAAAATCATGGCTCTCTGTGGATTTAGAACACATAAGATAGCAAATTTTGAATTATATCTGAGCAAATATATTTAAGTTCAATATTATGTGAAAATAAGATTCCAGTAGCAAATAGGTGATGATCACAACTAATAAAAAGATGAATAAGCAACAAAATTCGGCAGATTTGGACTTGTATTATCTACCGAATGCGATTAAACAGCAATATTTTGAAATAAATAAATTACAGTTTTGGGGGATGGAATCGAACAAAGAGGAAGATGGGCAATCATCTCCTGGTAGGCACATTCATCTTTATCCGTTAGCTGGACAATGCCATCGAGCACGAGTATTTTTCCATAAACAGAGGACTGCAGGACAAAGCAAGCAGCAATACCCTAGTCACTCATATAAACTAAAAGAGCCTGCAGAGGCTACAACAAGCATCACATCGAAAAAAGAAAGCAAACCATTTGCAGTTGAGATTAGTATCAACCTCAAAAACTAGGATCTCTTGGTATACTGATTTCCCCTGATATAAGATCTGTTCTACCTTCAAGGAGTGAGCTTCTCCTGTGCATAGCAATTCAAAAATGCATTAGTCCAAGCATCTCCTATCTCAAACGCATGACTTCTACTACACCTCCATCAAAATGCAGTTGCTTTGACCAGGTTAATCCCAAAAACAGAAAAAAAAAAAAATTGAAAATTTCTTTTTGACAAATTTGAAATAGCTGAGACTTAAGAGGTACCGAAGATTTGTGCATAATGTGTTTCTGCATCTTCATTGCACGATATATAAGAGCGAGAAATGATGCTAAACCACTATAATATGAGTTCGAAAAATACGAGCTCTAAAGAGTTGGTCGCAGTGTTCAATTTTCAAAACCCAAAAATTGCCAGCAACCATAAGAGTACCTATTAAAAAAGTGCCTTCACATAACCCATCCCTGAAAGCTAATAGTATGGTTAAATTGTGTTTTGCATGGTTACGAATAAATATGTTCTAGAAATACACCTGCAACTTTAGCGACTTAGTGATAACAGCTCAACATTTACCCTCTATTTGATACAAAAGATAGATTGAAGAAAGAATGGATGGAGCACGAAGGATAGATGGAGGAAAGGATGGATGGATTTTTCATCCATCCGCTCATATGTTTGGTGAAACATAGAAGGATGGATGAAAACGATTTCCTCTACTATTTGGTATAGGAAGAATGAGAGAAATGATGGATGATATTTGTATAATATTTTACTAAACTACCATTTAATAAAAATATTATTATTATCAATTTATAATACTTATTTATACTAAAAAATAAATAATATATAAACTTATAATCTCTATAATCTCTATAATCTATAATTATATAAATATATAATTTAATGCATGATTTTATAAATTCATTATTAACAAATTAATTATATAAATAATTATTTAATTTATAATTTAATTTAAATAGTTAATTAATATTATATAAATAGTTAATTAAAAAATAGTAAATAGAAATAGAGAAATAAAAGATAATTTAATTATTTAATTATAATTATGAAAATTATATACTGAAATTAAAATAATGATTAATAAAATTTAATAGTATATGATTAATAGTATATATAAAAATATATATAAATAATATGAATGAAAAAATAAAAAATTATTATATTTTTATCAAAAAAAATAATAAGAGATAATTTTATCAGTACAAAAGTTCATCCTTAAATGCTCCATCTTTCTTTCTTTCATCCGTACAATTTGAGAGGATGTAAAATGATGGATCAAGATTGATGGACAATTCCTCTTCTTTCGTTCATTCTCCCTGTAACTTTTTGAACCAAACAATGGAAGCTATCTATCCTTCCAATCCCATCCATCCACCTTCTCGTAACCCCAAGAAACACAGGGTTAATGCCAATGAACTAGAAGGGAGCTGGTATGGATTAAGAAAGGTCGTCATACCAGGCCACATAGGGTTGTTATAGTATGAGGAATTTCCAGCTTTACCTGCAAAGAAAGGCAATAAATACATAAACAAATAAAACGCTAATCAAACCAATCCAGATAAGAAAGAATCGCTGTGATATTGAAAAAATATAAAGATACTTCACAAAAAACACGTAACTACTAACCAGGGCTCGACCAAGATTTTGAGAACCAGCCAGAAACCACGGTGGCATGGCATCTAGCTTCGGACTCGGCAACCGCTGCCCGAGCTTTCTTGCAGCAAGGAGGGAGATTCTCCAAGGAGTCCTTCTCCCCATTTCCATTCAAATCCGGTGTCTTGGGACCATCCAAACCTTTTTCTGCGCCACCTCCCTCCATGAATTCTGTTTCTCTTCGTGGTTTCCAGCCTCTAATAAAACCATTCAAACCAAAATCTTAGAAAAGAAACGATTTCCTCTCTTTTTTTTTTAACCTAAAGAATGCAACCAGCGCTCCAAAAATCACCCAACAACTTCTCCGAAGGGGGGAAAAAAAAGCAAGAAACGAGATCCGTCGAGGAAATTGAGAAAGATTTGATCACACGAGAACAGCCGCAGTGAGATCGATGGATGACATCCTCCCGGAAAACCCTAGAAGAGCTCGGTGAAGAAAGAGTAGAGGGGAGAAAAGCGAGGGTTTAGGTTATGCTTGCCTGGTTTTGAAGGCGAGCGAGATCGGAGAGAGAAAGCAGCGATGGCTTCTTCGAGAAAAAGGAGAGGGATTCTGTCCTCGCTATCCTAATGGCTTTCTTTCTTTCTTTCTTTTCGGCGTTATTCCTTTCGCTTTTATTTCCTTTGCGATCCCTCTTTTTTATCAGAAAAATTACAGAGAGACCCCTCCTTGGGCTATTTGCACTTAGATCCAAATATTTAAAAAATTACCAATTAGCTACGAAAACTTTAAGAATTTGCCGCAACGAGTCCCCAACGTGGGAATCGTATACTAACTAATTTTTTTATAAAATTCCAGGACTACCCTTCCTATTAACTTAACAAGGATTCTTTGTTTTTGTCAAAGAGAGGGAGAGTAGTACTTTGATATTTATGAAAATAGATAAATGATAAATAATATAATGCTTAAAAATTTATGTAGATGGATAGATGATAAAAAAATAGAATGCTTTAAAATCTGCATGAATGATAGAGGATGGAGTGCTTTGAAATTTATATAAATAAATGAACAATAAGAAATAAAGTAATTTGAGATTTACGTAGATAGATGAATGATAGTAGATGAAGTATTTTTAGATATGTATATACAAATAGATAGTAAAGGATATAGTGCTTTAAGATCTGTGCAATTAGATGGATAATCGAGGATAGAGCGATTTGAGATCTATGTAAGCATGTGGATGATGGAGGACCACTTTGAGATTTGTATGAGGGGATAGATGATAAGGAATTGAACACTTAGAAATCCATATAGGTTGATGAATATAAAGGATGGAATGTTTTGATTTCTGTATATATAGATAAATGATAGAGGATGAAGTATTTTGAGATTTTGTGTAGGTGGATAGATGACAAACAATAGTATTTGATGATTCATGCAAGCAAATAGATGATAAAGGATGGAGTGTTTTAAGAGCTGTATGGATGGATGAATGATTGAAGATTGAATACTTTATGATCTGTGAAAGCAGACAGATGATAGAGAATGGAGTACTTTGAGATTCATATAAGCGAATAGATGATAGAGAATGAAGTGCTTTGAAATATATGCAAATGAATGGATCACAAACAAGCATTTTGAGACACGTGCAGATGGATGAATGACAAAAAAATGGAGCTCTTTGAGATATGAATGATGCTGAAGCATTTTAAGATCTATAAAGGTAGAGTAATGATAAAGGATGGAACACTTCAAGATTTGTATAGTAGAACGAATGGTAAGGAATGATGCACTTTGAGATATGTGATAAATGATGTACTTTGGATATCCATATATTCATATTCATATTTGTTTTGTTTGAACTCACAACCGATGTAGAGCATCTTACACCACAACCAATGGGGACCAATATTGCGATATTGTCCGCTTTGGTCTAAGCCCGTAGCTCTGGAGCTATATGGGCCATTTTGGACCTCCTGATTTTGTCTTTTAGAAGATGTCTTGTAGGGAGAGAAATTGTCTTAATCCCATATGAGTCATACTCCCTCGTGACTTACAACCGATGTGGGATTAAAAATACCTTCTCTACATTATAACATGTGAATGTTAATCTGCTGTTTAAATTTCTAGCCTCTCTAATCAAGAATATTTTTATCTCTTTTTTTCTCTCTATTAACATGCTAGGTTCTGAATAGATGGTTGGGTCGTATTGAAAATAATTTTGTTAAAATTTTTTAAGTATAAACTTAAACGATCAAATTTGATTGGTGTCTATAACTTTTTTTTATTGATTGGTCCAGATTAAATCGTTATTTTTTTTGTGATTCGTTCTGTCAATTGCTTTCCTGTCTTAGGGTAGAACTTTGCTCTCATTTTGGGAATCCGAACCGTGAACGGGGACGTAAATGGTTCATTTTAAAATGACAGGTGTGTCACTCCTTGGTTCTAAGATTTCGGAGCACTACGATTTTATTTTATTTTTTAAAAGCAATATGATTCGGTCGATGGAACTCTCATTACACGTTTTTGTAGGTATATGTTCAATATATATATATATATATATATATATATATATATATATATATATATATATATATATATATATATATATTATAATACATATTTTTTTATTATATATTTAAAATACATATTTTTCTTACTATATATTTAAAATATATAATCATGTGATGGGTCTGCTTTAAAAAATTTTAAACATGTTCTCCCCATTCTCGTATGTGGGGCCAACTTACTACCCATGTTCGCTTCTCTATGGTACTAAGGAGGTGTTTGGTTGGAGGAGTAGAGGTCTGGAATCGGAATCAGAATTGGTGACTCCTATTCTAATCATTTGGTTGGGAGGAGTTCCATTCTAATTTCAATTTCGGATGGAATGGAAATGGGTCAATTTATATAAAACTCAATCCCTACTCTCCTCTATGGATTCAATTTTTCATTACAATTTCGATTCCAATTTCGATTCCGATTATGAACCAAATGCTTCGGGAGATTTGACCATTCCAATTCTGATTTCAAGCCATTTCGATTTTCATTTTCATTCTGATTTCGGTTACGAATCAAACGTCCTATAAATTTTGACTGGCATGAAAGATAAGGATGGAAATTCAAGTGGCAGGGAGCAGCACCCTTCGAAATCGCCAATAACTCAATGCAAAGTTTTTTTTTTTTTTAATGAATCAAAAAATTTATACATTCAATAAAATTAAAAAATAAAATATCACAAAGCTATAAGGAGACGGTCATCAAAATGCTCTATCAGGCCATCCGGTTCATAGTTTTGTTAGCCTCACCATAAACATAGATAGAATTGAACGAGGCATAGATGATTCTTGAAATATCCATCAACAATGGGTACCCCTCACCCTAATGCTTCAGCTCAAAAATCCAATCACAATCAATAAATCACCCTCCAAAAAAATATGGTTAACTCACGATGTAAGCGTCGCATATCTAATTTCTTCTCATGCCCTTCTCAACTCTGCTATGGGAACAGGGATGTCATAAACCTCACTACCACCAGCAAAAACAAGTCTAGAACTTGACCCTCTAATAACAAATCTTAAAAGATCTTTCAACAGAGATACTGAGCATTTAAAAAAATAAAAATATAAATGTAACAAATAGGAAGGTCATAAAAAGGTACCGATGGAACTAACTTGAGTAATCCATGTATAGCCTTCTCATTGTTGAAGGAGAATACCATAACATAATAATGGAAAATAAAACTAGAAATGATGGCTAGGCACTGTATTGTATATGCCCACATTCTTTTACAAATAAGTAAAAAAGAATAGCCTCCATATACTCTAAGATTTGATTTTGTGTAAAAGAAAATTTTCTATTATATGTCTCTTAATTAGCCAATCTTGATATCATGTTTTTCCAAATATACCTAGATTTTATTGATAACAATCTTATTGTTTTAAATTTCTAGGATTATTTTCCAATCTATAATAGTTTTCTAAGACTAACACTTGAACTTAAAATGAAATCCATTTGTTCCCTTGGTCAGTCTTTAATATACCTCCATTCAAATACATATATATAAAATGAAATAATTAATTTGCAGCAAAGCCAACAATTTAGTCAACTTGGTTGTTAGCTTCTCGATGGACATTGGTGACTTTGCAGCGGCTAAGCTACATGGTTAAAAACTAAATATCAGTAATATTGAATTGGTGTGAATGAGGGTAAAGAGATAACTAGAGATTCAAGATACAATAGAGAAAAAGTTACTTCCAAGTCAAATGATCTTAGCTCCAAGAGAGCAAACTGAAGAGCCTCTCATGCTATCTTCAATGCCACCAGCCACACATTTGTATTGTGAAGTAGTGTTTTATATGCTATAAGGAAGATGCAATTCTAGTCCAAAACAATATATGTCACACCTCCATGATCCCCTTTCATTCTTGATCGATCCATCAAGTAACACATAAGTGAAAAAAGAGTTATTTATTTATTTATTTATTTTTATGAAAGATATTTTTGATAAGGATGCTTTTGGATGAATCAATGTATAGGATACCATGCTCATCAAAGAAATATGACATGTTAACTAACAAATGTACACTGATTCACTCGACATTAGTCCTTCTACTATGTATTGTTTCTCTTGTAAGGAATGAAATAGCATGTATTATTCCTCTAGCAACTAAAAGAGTAGTGTATTACAAAAAGAATAAAGATTTAAGTGTAGCACTTTTATTTTATGAAACATATTTCAAGGGATGGGTGACTTGATATATATTTTTCATTAGTATGGCATTAACAATATTTAAATTTTTTTAAGAGTTCAGCTAATATAAAGTTGACAAAAGATGAACCTTGCATGATTTACAAGACTTGTATAATAAAATAGTCCACCAATCATCAACCTTTGCTCTTTTTTTTTTTTTTTTTTCAATAAATGCTTTTATCCTTGAAAGATGTTTTGATAAGATAAGACAAAATGGGCAAATTTATGGGATAAGTTCCATGAGACCATTTTTTATCAAAAAGAAAAAGTTCCATGAGACCATTGACAGGCCACAAATCTTTCGTATGCATAAAAATCAATTGTACTTTCAAAAACCAATATTTCTTTCTTTCGCTATCTATCTAATATTATATTAACGGAAAATGCATACCATCGTCGCTATCTTACGGGACATAAAATCATTCACCGAGCATTACCGAACGAGGTGTAATTTACCTGTGAAGTAATCATTGATTATTTCTTTCTTATCAACAAAAATTCTTACCAAAAAAAAAAAATCATTGGTTATTTATGGAGCAAACATTGACACCATTTATGGTTTGGGAATTAATTGTCAGCCGCATACGCTGATGAGAAACTCATAGGCACCGGTTTTAACTTTTGCATGAGATCCTACTGGTCCCGGTGTCAATTTACATTTTTTTTTTCTTTTTTCTTTTATAAGGATCTGAAGCAATGTGAATGGTGTTTTTTTTTTTAAAAAAGAAGATAAAGTGCATCATCATGTACTTTATCTCTTTTTTCACAAAAGATGGCCGGATGAATAGATTCTTTTTTTTTTTTTTCTGTTGGTCCTCATGGCTTTATTAAAACAGTGTTGGTGGGGAAGTAGATTTACCAGATTCGGAGGGAGAAGCCAGAAAGTCAACACATCATGTGATAATCGTGAATCGAACATAGCATCCGCAAATTGGAGGGTACTCGTAATAGATTAGGTTGGCGCTCGAGGGATTAGCGTTACGGTTGATGATTCATGTACCCATCAAGGTCCTCAAAGTTCTGAAATGCTGTAACATCAATATGACGTATGATTTCATTAACGGTGATTAATAAGAAGGCTGACTTCATCGCAGCATTGATTTTTTTTTTTTTCCGTAAATATGCATCAGATTTATAAAAAAAAGTATTTGATATACGGTTTCAGTTCCTTGAATGTATAGAAGCATTTCCCATGTTGAGGTCACATTTCATTTTACTTGTACTTAATTTTACTTGTTTTCTTCCTCTACTTTGAAAGTTTAGCTGGGGATAGATGGATTAGAACGAATATATGCATGGATGAAAAAATGTCAAGGACATACAAATTCTATACGTAAGTTGGTGATGATGCCCAACGTCCTCGTCAACAACTCTGAATTGCCATATAAGATAGATCTGACCGACATCGTCCATCTTTCTGTGCACCATATTAATCTCCGTCTGCTACACCGGAGTGAAATGCGCCTTGAAACTGACGATGCCCCTCCAGCGGTTTGGGCTCAATGGAATCCCTTGCACCATGCGGCCTCCTCGTCCACTTTTCCAGTCTGCTCCACGCCGGCCGGCGGCAACCACCACCATAGGATGCAAGTCGTCGATGGCATTATTGCCTGCCTCAGCCACCGCAACCTCGAAATCGGTGGGCCCATGCACGTGATGCCACTCGCTCCGATGCCTACCTCGGCATCATCAACGAGTAATAGATCGAATTAAGGAAACGCCCTCCTATGGCAATGCATCCTTGTTAGGTAGACTCGTTCTATCGCACACAAAGTTAATAAAAAGTCCATACATCCATTGATTGTTCATTAATTGCTATTCATGATGGATCATGATTGACTATGAGATAAAAAAATATCAATCAAAATCCATAAAAAAATTTACTTACAATAGAATGAATCTATCTAATAATTTTTCTGATGAGATGAGATGGTTGGCATCACTATAGGAAATAAGAAAATAATTACCAAATCTTGTTCTAGGTGGCTTAATAATGACCTATAATTTTTGGCTTCTCTTTTGCTCTTATAGTCTTTCTTTTTTATTTTTTTTATTTTTTATTTTTAAAAATTGAGTGATCTAAACTACCCGTATCTACTATAAAGGTAGCGTATTATTAGAGTGATCTAAACCACCCTTATTCTTTTCCCTTTATCTTTTCGTTGTCAGTTTGCTTCATTTGAGAGGATTTTAAGGCCCAAGGGTTTTTATGGTAGAGATTTGGAGCCAATCCAAGGGCAAGGAGGAGGGTGCTACCATAGATTGCCAGATTTTGGAACCCATGGCAGAAAAATATTTAGTTGCCTCAATTTAGAAATTAGTATGTTTAATAAATGTTATCCATATGAATCACAAAGTCTTAGGCTTTGTTTGATACAGATATATCAGATTATGAGATAATTTGATGATTTTTAAAAATTATTTATATAAAAAAATAATTATGGGAGAAAATAAATTTATCTTCCCATATTTGGTTGGTGGATAAATTATTTGAAAAAATAAAATAAAAAAAGATCACCATATTTAGTTAGAAGTAATCTTATATAGGAGTATTACCAAATTTCTAATAATATCGATAAATAGATAATTCATGAAATAATATTTTTTCCTCAACCATTTCGGTCCATTTACATAAACACTATAAAAATTTGACTTATTGAGAGAGTGGTTGGATTAGCTCATTAATTTATGATGTAGATGAAGGAGAAAATCCGGAAGTATGTGATCATTGTTCTAAGATAAATTTTTAACTTTCATGCCAATATTTATAGCAATTCTACTCCAAAATACGATCGGAATATTTTCTCTTCGAGCACAATGGTAGAGAGATTTGACAGATCTTCCAAAATTCAATGAATAAATAAAAGTGGAATAGTGTTTAAACAAAAAGAGATGGAGGAGAAGGAAAAGAGTTGAGAAAAGAAATACGCTGCACAAGATGGAATGGAAGTTGAGAGAGAGAGAGGAAGGAGAAAGAAATAGAGGGAGAAAAAGGGGTTCGAGCTGGGTCTTGGGCTCAAGCTCAGGCCAAGCCAATTGGGTTTGGGTCGGGCTCGACTAAGGATGTGGCCTAGCCCAACCCGACCTATTTTTAGCCCTACGAAAAGACGAACGGTGGAAGAAGAAGAGAAAGGGAGTGGCTGTGGTGGCGAGCTAGAGCGACAGATAGGTAGGCAGAGGAGGAGGAGGATAGAGGGTAGCATGTGATGGTGAGCCCGAGTGTCAAAGAGATAGGTGGAGGAGGAGGAGGAAAGGGGATGGCTACAATGGAGAGAAGGATGGAAGAGGAAGATGAAAGGGCAGCGTGCGACGAGGGGGAGGTAGGAAGGGGTGGCAGATGGTGGTGAGGAGAAGCTATGAGAAAAAAAAAGATTAAAAATAATAAAATGAAAGGGCAGCATGCGACGAGGGGGAGGTAGGAAGGGGTGGCAGATGGTGGTGAGGAGAAGCTATGAGAAAAAAAAAGATTAAAAATAATAAAATATTTTCCTTCAGTATCCATACTTTATTAGGATTATAAGGAAAAGGATGGATGGCTTTCAAAAGTGAAAGTTGAATGAATAATATCCATTCGAGTGGTAGTTATTCATATTCGACAAAAATATCCTCAAAAAATTGCATATATAGTTATTAAATTTATTCTGACGTCTTTTTAAATTTATTTAATAAAAAATTTTTATTAAAAAAATTAAGATGAAGATGATCTTATGCAAAAGACTTTATGATTATAGTCATTATATAAAAACTAAGGGGGTGTTTGGTTCGCGATCGGAATCGAAATCAGAATGATTTGGATTCGAAATCATAATGGCTAAATCTCCCAAAGCTTGGTTTGTGATCGAAATCAGGATCAGAATGAAAATTTGAACCATAGAGGAGAGTAGGGATTGAGGGGGTGCTTGATTGAGGAGAATGAGGTCTGGAATTGGAATGAAAATGGATGACTTCCATTCCAATTGATTGGAAGGAGTCTCATTTTGATTCTGATTCCGAGGTAGTATGTGAATAGCCTAATCTACATAGAACTCGATCCTTACACTCCTCTATAGATTCAAATTTCCATTCCAATTTCAAATCTTGTTTTGATTCCAATCACGAATTAAGCATTTCAGGGATTTGGTCATGTTGATTTCGATTCCAAGCCATTCTGATTTTCATTTCGATTTCGATTCCGGTTACAAATCAGGCACCTCCTGAGTTCTATATAGATTAGACCATTCCCATTCCATTCTGAAATCAAAATCAGAATGAAACTCCTCCCAACCAAACGGTTGGAATGTGAGTCATCCATTTCCATTTCTATTTCAGATCTTCACTCTCCCAACCAAGTATCTCTTAATTGAAGATGACAATACTATCCTAATATAAAAAAATATTTTATATTGAAGGATATATTTATAAATTTTATTATATTTCTATATAGAATTATCTTTAACCGAATGTTTTCCAATATTTTTTTTTAAATAATTTTTTTACCAATCAAATATAATACAAATTATTTTTCTCTATAATTAATATTTTAAATAAATAATTTTTATAAACCATCAAATTATCTCATAATTTGATATACTTCGATCAATGGATCCTTGCAGGTTCATTGGACGCCCCCTCCAGATGGTGTAATAAAAGTCAAACTTTGATGGCTCGCTCAGAGAAAATGTAGTTGCCACTAGTTTTGTGATGAGGGGTCACGGGAGCTGCGTCTTGTATGTTGGATCCAGAAAATTCCGAGCCACTTCAGTTCCCATAATTATATCGGGGGCTGCTCGGGAAGGTTCCATGGCCACCATGTTTGTTTTGAAGAGTAGAAGATTTATACTTGAAGGTGATTTTGGTACAATTATTCCATAGATACATGGGAACACTTGTCTTAGCCCTAATCCTTTATTGTTGGACACTTTGCACTTTTTTGCCACTAAACTATTTTAATGCCGAACGTGCTTCCAACGGAGCCAACATTCCTGCCGATTGGTTAGCCAGTTCAGGGATGACACGCACTACTTGGATGGAGATGCTATGCCTCACACTTCAACCATAAATGGAAGTCATGATCTTTATTTATTTTTGATGTTCATAATTTGCATCTTACTTTTTTTTTCTTTTTATTTATTTATTTATTTTTGATATCCATAATTTATATTTTATTTTTCTTTCTTTTATACGTACATGCAAAGAAAAAAAAAATTAAGTCACACGAAATAGGTCTGGGCTTGGGACCATTCGAAAACGACTTCAGCCCACAAAATAGAGAAACAAGAGAAATTCTTTATGCATCGTGGGTGATGCAGAAAATCCAACACTTTATGTGATTGATCTATATAATCATTATTTTTTAATATTTATTTAACATATATAATTTTATTTTTTATTTTAAAATTTTATATGATAAAAATATCTTTATTTTTTAAAAAAAATTATGACATCTTGTAGCATATTATGACTTCTTATATGTAATATGTTGTTGGTGCAAAAATCCGCTTGTGCCGGAGAAGCTGGAGTCGAGGGAGTCGCGGTCGCCGTTGGGACCTGCAAAAAACGTCTAAACCGGAGGTGGGGTTGCTCCGGCAAGACCCTCCGACGCTCAAGTCAATTCTCTGCCTCAACAAGAATGGAGTGCTCGAACGAAAATTTTAGCAGAATTTTTAGGTAGAAAATGAGAGCTTAGAGAATAACGTATCTGGGGTCTCCTTTTTATAGGCGGAGGGAGAAACAGACTGATGGTGATGTTTGTAACCGTCTGGCAGTGGGCTGCCCATGGTCAGAAGGAGTTTATCATGAAGAGTAATGGGGTGGAGTCGTGGCTGTCATCATGGCTCGCCACGTGGAATCAGTTGCGGAGAGTGGAGCGGCGTCCGTTGTCGCGACTCACCAGGGAGTGGAGCAAAATCGTGGCTGTTAGTACGGCCTGCCAAGGAGTAATGGAGCTGCGTAGAGTCCGCCGCAGGGAGTGGAGTAGAACCGTGGCCATTATTGTGGCCTGCCAGGGAGTGATGGAGCTGCGTAGGGTCCGCCGCAGGGAGTGAAGCAGAACCGTGGCCATTATTGTGGCCTGCCAGGGAGTGATGGAGCTGCGTAGGGTCCACCGCAGGGAGTGGAGCAGTGCTGTCCGTTACTGTGGCATGTCAGGGGGTCCAGACTTGTCGGCCGAAGTTCGGTTGGAGTCGGTAGCTGGAGTCGGAAGCGAAGTTCGGCACCTGTAGAAGCTCGGACGAGGTCTTCTTGTAGTCAAAAATAGAAGATGGAGTCCGGCTCACGTAGGAGTCCGGACGAAGTCTGCCTGCAGTCGGAGTAGAAGATGGAAGTCCGGCTCTCGTAGGAGTCCGGACGAAGTTTACCTGCAAACGAAGTCGTGGACAGAGCCCGGCTCCCGTAGGAGCCCGGGCGAAGCCTTCCCGCAGTCGGGGTCGGGGACGAAGTCCGGCTCCCGCAGGAGTCCGGGCGGAGTTTACCTGTAAGTGAGGTCGCGGGCGGAGCTCGGCTCCCGTAGGAGTCCAGGTGAAGCCTTTCAGCAGTTGAGGTTGGGGATGAAGTCCGGCTCCCATAGGAGTTCGGATGAAGCCTGCCTGCAGCTGGGTCGGAGACGAGATCTGGCTCCCATAGGAGTCCGATCGAAGTCCACCTGCAATCAAGGTCAGGGACGAAGTCCGGCTCCCGTAGGAGTCCGGACGGAGTTTACCTGTAAGTGAGGTTGCGGGCGGAGCTCGGCTCCCATAGGAGTCCGGGTGAAGCCTTCCAGCAGTTGAGGTTGGGAACGAAGTTCGGCTCCCGTAGGAGTCCGGACGAAGTCTGCCTGCAGCTAGAGTTGGAGACGAGATCTGGCTCCCGTAGGAGTCCGGTCGAAGTCCGCCTGCAATCGAGGTCAGGGACGAAGTCCGGCTCCCGTAGGAGTCCGGACGGAGTTTACCTATAAGTGAGGTCGCGGGCGGAGCTCGGCTCCCGTAGGAGTCCGTGTGAAGCCTTCCAGCAGTTGAGGTTGGGGATGAAGTCCGGCTCCTGTAGGAGTCCGATCGAAGTCCACCTGCAATCAAGGTCAGGGACGAAGTCCGGCTCCCGTAGGAGTCCGGATGGAGTTTACCTGTAAGTGAGGTCGCGGGCGGAGCTCGGCTCCTGTAGGAGTCCGGGTGAAGCCTTCCAGCAGTTGAGGTTGGGGACGAAGTCCGGACGAAGCCTGCCTGCAGCTGGAGTCGGAGACGAGATCTGGCTCCCGTACGAGTCCGATCGAAGTCCACCTGCAATCAAGGTCAGGGACGAAGTCCGGCTCCCGTAGGAGTCCGGACGGAGTTTACCTGTAAGTGAGGTCGCGGACGGAGCTCGGCTCCCGTAGGAGTCCGAGTGAAGCCTTCCAGCAGTTGAGGTTGGGGACGAAGTCCGGCTCCCGTAGGAGTCCGAACGAAGCCTGCCTGCAGCTGGAGTCAGAGACGAGATCTGGCTCCCGTAGGAGTCCGGTCGAAGTCCACCTGCAATCAAGGTCAGGGACGAAGTCCGGCTCCTGTAGGAGTCCGGACGGAGTTTACCTGTAAATGAGGTCGCGGGCAGAGCTCAGCTCCTGTAGGAGTCCGGGTGAAGCCTTCCAGCAGTTGAGGTTGGAGACGAAGTCCGGCTCCTGTAGGAGTCCGGACGAAGCCTGCCTGCAGCTAGAGTTAGAGACGAGATCTGGCTCCCGTAGGAGTCCGGACGTCGCGAACAATCCGGTCGGTGCTGGCGGGGTCCTGCTCGTTGATAAAACTTGGGAGTGTGGCGGAGGCTCGGCCGTCTGGGAGGTTTGAAGAGACGTTACCGGAGGTCGAAAGTCAGTTGGATCTCCGGAGGGCACTCCCATCACGAACTTCAGCTGGGGGGTATTTTATACCCAACACCAGTCTCCCTACTTCCGAGTTCAAATTTCGAATGAAGGAAGTGCAGAAAAATTTTCGCAACCGAAGTTATCCCCTTGAATCCCGTGTACGATCGCCCCCAGATATTTTGGCATTAAATGCGCGCGTGCTGGAGTCTTTTCCCGATTAGGGCGACCCGAAGAGTCTTTTCGGAACTCCCACCAGGACGTGATCCCAAGCATCGTGCCATGAAAGTCCGTGAACGGTCAACCCTAGGTCGCGGCGAGTGGGACACGCGGGACACGTGGTGGGCACTGGTTGGCCTAGGGACACCTGCCACCATAACTGCGCCAGGTCCCGTTGCCTATTTAAGCCCCCACCTTTCCTCCAGGGGCTTCACGACATCCTTCTTTCGCCTGAGAGCTTAGCCACTCAGCCACTCCATCGGTGCCCCTTCCGACTCCGAGCGTCTTTCGCATCGGTCTTTGCCATCTCCGTCGGCTTTCCGCCGCTTCCGATCCCCCGAGTCTCTCCAAGGGGTTCCCCCGCTGGGGCCTCCGCCCTGGAGGCCAATCCCAAGATGATGTCACAGACTAAGAAGAGTGCAAGGAGGAGAACAGCAGTCTGCGAGTTCTCCAGTTGTCAAACTGCTGCTGAGGGTTCCCGCCGCCTTAACTGGGGCTCAAGAGAGAATTCCTTCAACAACAGGGGTTTAATAACGGGGACAACCGGTGAAGACGTTCCGCCTGAAAACTTCAGAGTAGCCGAACGGGACGACACCGGTCAAGGGGGCAGAGCTTTCGTCACAAGCCGTGGCGGGATCCTTGATGCCGTCGGGGTCGAGGGACCAGAAGCGGTCGGCACCGACGGCGGGGCAGCAGAACTTGTGGCGGGGACGGTGGAAGTAGCGCATGCCGACCCTATCAGAACGCCCAAGACGGTGGTTGTCATGGAGCACATGGTGGTGGCGCATGCCTTCGGCGCCACTGCTGCCTCAGGGGTAATTCCGATTCTTCTTGAAACAGGTCGTCGTCGCCGCTGCCATTGCCCTTGCTGCCCCTTGGAGTCTATCCCATCCTTTTCCCCCTAGGGTTGGGATTTCGGAGGTGGAGCGGAACGAGGCGAGGGGCGAGAGCCGAGAGGCTTGTCACACGTACTGAAAAATACTGCTGGGAAGGATGGAACTGGGAAGAGAAGTCTACAGCTCGAAATGGCCTCCGGTGTATCCCTTTGAGTCTTGTAATAATGTTTTCTTTTTCCGGCCCTCCGGGTCTTGTAACGTACATCTTGTTAATCGAGAAAGGAGATTTTGTTACTTCGTTTGCACTTTGCGTCGAATTGTTGTCTGCCGAATTTTTTTTCTTTATCATTGTTGTTGTTGTATTCCCTTCTCTTTACTTCTCTTCTTCTTTCTCCCTCTTTTTTTTTTTTGACGTCGTCCATAGGTTGCCGGTAGTTGTCACGTCGGTTTGCCTTTCAGTTGTCCTTCTCCTTCAAATGTTGAATTGTCGCTTGCCGAGCTTCTTTTCGGCCTTCGCATTGTTCGGAGGTACCCGATTGCCATCGTATCGATCCATCCTTTTCGTTCATGGCCGCAGATTTGTCTGGGGCTGCTCGGGTTTGGTGCCTCCCATCAGGGCTTGGGCTCGGAGGTTTGATCTTTCGTCACCCCAAGGAAGTCTCATCTCGGGCTCGTGTTGAAAGCTTCCTTGAGAGCTGGGGTCCTTGATAAGAACCCCAATCCTTACTGAGACGGGGTTCTCTGTGTCTTCAACGCTGTTTGTTTTTCATTCGTCACTGACGTAGTCCATCGCCTTCCTTTTTAGCCCCTCCTCCTTTTTTCTTTTTTGATTGGAATTTTTCCTCCGCTCTTGGTGGGGCTACAGGAGTCCAGCTCCCGTAAGCGAAGTCGGGGCGAAGTTCGGCTCCTGTGGGAGTCCGGACGGAGTTTACCTGCAATTGAAGTCAGAGGCGAAATCTGGCTCCCGGACGGAACTTACCAGCGGTCGAAGTTGGAGACGAGGTTCCGGCTCCCGTAAGAGTCCGGACGGTGTTTTCTTTCGATCAAAGTCGAGGGCGAAGTC
This sequence comes from Elaeis guineensis, assembly GCF_000442705.2. Taxonomy (NCBI): domain Eukaryota; kingdom Viridiplantae; phylum Streptophyta; class Magnoliopsida; order Arecales; family Arecaceae; genus Elaeis; species Elaeis guineensis. The sequence continues at coordinate 120,024,694 of NC_025994.2, read as the reverse complement.
CGGCTCCCGCAGGAGTCCGGACGAAGTTTGTCCGCAGTTGAAGTTGGAGGCGGAGTCCGGCCCCCGTGGGAGTCCGGACGGAGTTTACCGACGGTCGAAGTCGGGGACGGAGTCCGGCTCCCGTAGGAGTCTGGACGAAGTCTTATTGCAAAGGGGCCGCTGGGGGAGGTCCCCCCTTTTTCTCTTCTGATCTTGAACGATCAGACTTTAATTGATGTCGGGACGAGGTTCTTTCCCTATTTCTGTCGTAACAGGTTTCAGCTCTGGTTAGGACGAGGTCCTCCTCTTGTCTCCAACATGGCTGTAGGCGTACATATGGACATTGCTGGGCCCTTCCCCCCTTCCAGTCTAAATAGAATCGGGCCTTCGACTTTGCTCGAGTTATGGCGAGGCTCTCCTCCTGTCCCTGATAGGGCTGTGGGGGAGCATATGGGCGTTGCAGGACCTCTCTCCCCATCCGGTCTAGAGAACCAGGCCTTCGACTTTGCTCAAGTTAGGACGAGGTTCTCCTCCTGTTCCTAACAGGGCTGTGGGAGAGCATATAGGCGTTGCAGGGCCTCTCCCCCCATCCGATCTAGAGAACCAGGCCTTCGACTTTGCTCAAGTTAGGGCGAGGTTCTCCTCCTGTCCCTAACAGGACTGTGGGGGCGCATATGGACGTTGCAGGGCCTCTCCCCCCATCCGGTCTAAAGAGAATCGGGCCTTTGACTTTGCTCAAGTTAGGACGAGGTTCTCCTCCTGTCCCTAACAGGGCTGTGGGGGCGCATATGGGCGTTGCAGGGCCTCTCCTCCCATCCGGTCTAAAAAAAATCGGGCCTTCGACTTTGCTCAAGTTAGGACGAGGTTCTCCTCCTGTCCCTAACAGGGCTGTGGGGGCGCATATGAGCGTTGCAGGGCCTCTCCCCCCATCCGATCTAAAGAGAACCGGGCCTTTGACTTTGTCGAGACGGAGTTTCCCTCCTGCTTTTGATACAGTTTATTTGGACTGCCCTGTCGATGTAAGATAGTGCCAAGAGGGGAGACATGTAGATATACAACTTTTAATTAAAATAAAATTATTGATAGTACATCCGTAAGTTTTTCGAGCTCCATGGTCGCGGGAGGTCTGCTCCTCCGAGCTCCTTGAGATAATAAGTTCCGGGCCGGACTACTTCTTTGACCTCATACGGGCCTTCCCAGTTTGGGGCGAGCTTCCCTCGATCCTGAGGTTGCGAGACAGCGGCTCGTCGAAGCACTAGATCTCCTGCTCTAAAGACTTTGTTCTTGATCCGGGAGTTGTAATAGCGAGCGACTTTCTGTCTGTAGGCTGCCATTCGAACTTGAGCTACCTCCCACCTTTCTTCCAGCAGGTCGAGGTTGGCTTTAAGACCTTGTGAATTTTGATGTTCGTCGAATGCCACGACTCGTGCCGACGGGAGTTTAAGCTCAATTGGGATGACGACCTCCGTTTCGAAGGCTAAAGCAAAGGGGGTCTCCCCTGTGGGTAGTCTTCGAGTAGTTCGATACGCCCACAACACATGATAAAGTTCGTCCGCCCAAGTTTCCTTCACCTTTTCGAGCCTTGTCTTGATCCCCTGCAGAAGGATTCTGTTAGTCACCTCAGCTTCGCCGTTCGCCTGAGGATGGGCTACTGATGTGAAGTTATGGGAGATATTTAGATCTTCACAGAATTCGACGAATCTTGCTCCCACGAATTGTCGCCCATTATCAGTGATTAGGATCCTGGGCAGACCGAACCTGCATACGATCGACTTTCAAATGAAATCTTGCACTTTTGCTTCTGTGATTTTTGCTAGTGGTTCGGCTTCAACCCATTTGGTGAAGTAGTCGATCGCTACTAGGAGGAACTTCCTCTGCCCCGACGCCATGGGAAAGGGGTCAAGGATGTCCATCCCCCATTGCGCAAAAGGCCATGGGGCACTCAAGGGTGTAAGCTCGGTGGCGGGCTGTCTCTGAATATTGGCATATCTCTGGCATCGATCACACTTTCTGACATATTCAATCGAATCATGATGCATTGTCGGCCAGTAATACCCTTGGCGGAGCAACTTGTGGGATAAAGATCTAGCCCCCAAATGGTTTCCGCAGATTCCTTCATGCACCTCCCACAAGGCGTAGTTAGCTTCTGAAGGCCGGAGACATTTCAAAAGGGGCAAGGAGTATGATCTCTTGTACAACTTGCCCTCATAAAGGATGTATCGGGAGGCTTGATTTCTGAGCTTTCGAGCCTCTTTTGTATCCTGGGGGAGAACCCCATCTCTGAGATAGGTTATCAGTGGATCGATCCAGCTGGGCTCGTGGTCAATTTCCATCACGGACTGTGATTCTTCTGTACTCGGACACTTTAGAACTTCAAAAAAAATGCTTTCAGGCAATTCGATCGGAGCCAGCGTTGCCAGCTTGGAGAGAAGGTCAGCCCTGGTATTTTCCAACCTCGGAATCTGTCTGATGTTGAAGCTGCTGAAGGCGGAGACGAGCTCCTTTACCTTTTCAAGATATTTAGCCATGCTGTCCTCCCGCGCTTCGTAATTTTCGTTGACTTGTCCCACTACTAGTTGAGAGTCGCTGTGGACCCGGAGCCGATCTATTCCCAGCTCTTTGGCGATCCTCAGTCCTGCGATCAGAGCTTCATATTCCGCTCTGTTGTTCGTTGCGGAGAACTCAAAGCGCAGAGCATACTCCGCGATGATTCCCTTCGGACTGATCAAGATCAGACCCGCACCTGCGCCTGACATGTTGGAAGATCCGTCCACGTAGAGGGCCCAAAAGCAATCAGAGGGATCTGCTTCTTCTTTGGGGGAGTTCGGTCGGGGCTTCAGGCCGTCAATTTCACCTTGTTCAGGTTCGGCCTCCTCTGAGATAGTACACTCCACTATGAAATCTGCCAATATCTGGGCCTTCACTGCTGGCCTGGGTCGATAGTTGATGTCGAATTCTGTGAGCTCGATCGTCCATTTTGCCATCCTCCCAGAGGCGTCCGCCCGGTGCAAAATCACCTTGATCGGTTGGTCAGTGAGCAGCGTTATGGTGTGCCCTTGAAAGTAGGGTCGGAGCCTCCGGGTTGCAATCAACAAGGCGTAAGTCAGTTTTTCTAATTTGGTATACCTGATCTCGGCGTCTCTCAATGTGCGACTGACGTAGTAGATCGACCGTTGGACTTTCGCTTCTTCTTTGACAAGGACAGCCGCGAGAGCCATGGAAGAGACCGCCAGGTATAAAAATAGTTCCTCCCCAAGCTCTGGCTTTGCCAACAGCGGGGGTGAGCCGAGGTAGCTCCTTAGTTCTTCGAACGCCTGTTGGCACTCAGGGGTCCAACAGAAGTTCTTCGGCTGCTTGAGGGTTTGAAAGAAAGGTAAGCACCGTTCGGCCGACCTTGCGACGAAGCGATTCAGGACCGCTACTCTCCCTGCAAGACACTGAACCTCTTTTATCAACTTTGGAGCGGCCATCTCCTGGATGGCGCGAATATTTTTTGGATTGGCTTCAATCCCGCGCCCCGACACCATGAAGTCCAGGAACTTTTTCGAGGTTACTCCGAAAGCGTATTTAGTCGGGTTCAGCTTCATTTTATATTTTCGGAGAGCGTCGAAGGTCTCCTCGAGGTCGGCGACATGGTCCACGAAAAATTTACTTTTTACGAGCATGTCGTCCACGTAGACCTCCATGTTGCGGCCGATCTGCTCCTTGAAGATTTTGTTCACCAACCGCTGGTAGGTTGCGCCTGCATTTTTGAGATCGAAAGGCATGATCCTGTAACAGTAAAGGCCACGGTTAGTAATGAAAGCGATCTTTTCTTCGTCTTCCGGCGCCATCCTGATTTGATTATAGTCGGAGAATGCATCCATGAAGGTGAGGAGCTCATGGCCCGAGGTCGCATCCACCAGTTGATCGATTCTGGGAAGGGGGTAGCTGTCCTTTGGGCAGGCCTTATTCAGCTTTTTGAAGTCTATGCACATCCTCCACTTGCCGTTTATTTTTTTGACTAGGACAACGTTGGAAATCCAATCAAGATAATTGACTTCCCTAATGAATCCGGCCTTAAGGAGTTTGTCCACTTTCTCAGCTATCGCCTTCTGCCTTTCTGGTGCATGACCTCGGATTTTTTCTTTCATTGGTCGATGCTTTGGATCGACAGCCAGACAGTGCTCCATGACTTCCGCGTCGATCCCCGGCATATCCGCCGGAACCCAAGCGAAGACGTCCGCATTCTTTCGTAGAAAATCGATGAGACGCATTCGCACCTCTTCCCCCAGGTTGAGCCGATCATCGTCACATGCTCCGCATTCCCGTCGTTCAAAGGGATCGGTACCAGATCTTCAATTGGACCGCCTTTCTCTTCAGTGAGGTCGTCGCGAGCATCCAATCCATCGACTGGGCAGGGGTCAGATTGGTCGCTTCTTTGCAAGGCTATGTTGTAGCAGTGTCTGGCCAGGGCTTGGTCTCCTCGGACCTCTCCGATCCCCTGGTTGGTGGGGAATTTCAACTTCAAATGGTAGGTTGACACGACGACTCGAAGAGCATTGAGGCCAGGTCGGCCGAGGATTGCGTTGTAGGCTGACGGCGCCTTCACCACTAGGAAATTCACCATAGCCTTGGATTGCCTTGGATATCGACCTGCGGCCACAATCAAAGTTATCATTCCCTCCACCGGAACAGCATCGTCGGTAAACCCTACTAGAGGGGAGCTAATCGGCCTCAAATGGCCATCAAGGATAGACATTCTTGAGAAGGCGTCGTAGAACAAAATATCGGCCGAACTTTCATTGTCGACGAGAATGCGGCGGACATCGTAATTTGCTATATTTAAGAAAACTACGACCACGTCGTTATGAGGGAATTGAACTCCCTGAGCATCTTCTTCAGTAAAGGTTATGGGCTTCTTAATCTTTTGTCGCTTGGGGGGTACGGCCAGTACGTTGGTTGCTTCCTGCCGAGATCCTCCCGAGATGGTATTGGCGAAATCCGTCGGGGGCCAATTGTCCGACCACTCCATGCCGGCGACCATTGCCGGAGGATGTGGGGCCTGGGAAACCAGAGGCGAGGTCGGATCCTGAGATCTGGCCATGGAGGCCGTGGGTCGCCGTGCGGACGCTTCGCGAGAAGTCATCGGGCGAGGATCCAGTGGGGGAAGGAGGAGCGGATGTCGGAGAAGATGACCAGAGGCGGTTCCGTTGAGCGCTCCTTTAAGAACAAGGGTACTGCGAAGACACACCCCCTTCCTCTAGCGCCAATCCTGTTGGTGCAAAAATCCGCTTGCGCCGGAGAAGCTGGAGTCAAGGGAGTCGCGGTCGCCGCCGGAACCTGCAAAAGAAGTCTAAACCGGAGGTGGGGTTGCTCCGGCAAGACCCTCCGATGCTCAAGTCAGTTCTCTGCCTCAACAAGAATGGAGTGCTCGAACGAAAATTTTAGCAGAGTTTTTAGGTAGAAAATGAGAGCTTAGAGAATAACGTATCTGGGGTCCCCTTTTTATAGGTGGAGGGAGCAACAGACTGATAGTGATGTTTGTAACCGTCTGGCAGTGGGCTGCCCATGGTCAGGAGGAGTTTATTATGAAGAGTAATTGGGTGGAGTCGTGGCTGTCATCATGGCTCGCCACGTGGAATCAGTTGCGGGGAGTGGAGCGGCGTCCGTTGTCGTGACTCGCCAGGGAGTGGAGCAAAATCGTGGCTGTTAGTACGGTCTGCCAGGGAGTAATGGAGCTGCGTAGGGTCCGCCGCAGGGAGTGGAGCAGAACTGTGGCTATTATTGTGGCCTGCCAGGGAGTGATGGAGCTGCGTAGGATCCGCCGCAGAGAGTGGAGCAGTGCTGTCCGTTACTGTGGCCTGCCAGGGGGTCCAGACTTGTCGGCCGAAGTTCGGTTGGAGTCGGTAGCTGGAGTCGGAAGCGAAGTCCGGCACCTGTAGAAGCTCGGATGAGGTCTTCTTGTAGTCGAAAATAGAAGACGGAGTCCGGCTCACGTAGGAGTCCGGACGAAGTCTGCCTGCAGTCGGAGTAGAAAACGGAAGTCCGGCTCCCGTAGGAGTCCGGACGTCGTGAAGAATCCGATCGGTGCTGGTGGGGTCCTGCTCGTCGACAAAACTTGGGAGTGTGGCGGAGGCTCGGCCGTCTGGGAGGTTTGAAGAGACGTTGTCGGAGGTCGAAAGTCAGTTAGATCCCCGGAGGGTCACTCCCATCACGAACTTCGGCTGGGGGATATTTTATACCCAACATATGTTATAATATGATATAGAAAATTATAACATCTTGTGGCATATTATAACATTCTGCATCAAATTATGACTTCGTACATACAGAATGTCATAATATGGATTAAGATGTCATAATATAGAAGTGATATTTTTGTTCAACTATTTTTCAATGCACATTTAGTATTTGCAGTTCTATTTTTTTATTTAAAATTTTGAATGATAAAAATATTTTTATATTTTAAAAAAATTATAACATTCTACATCAAAATTATGGATTTCATATTTTCATAAAATTTTAATATAGATATAAAATATTATAATTTTTTTAAAAAAATAAAAATATTTTTATCATTCAAAATTTTTAAATAAAAAAAATAAAATTATAAATATTAAATATATATTCAAAAATACGTGTTATATAAAGCAGTGTACTCCGTGTTGGATTTTCTGCGCCAAAAAATTTTTCGAGAAACAAACAGGCGCTTCGAAATTCGGTTGTTCCTCTGATGCGATGATGACCCTCCGATCCAAGAGGCTGTTGATGCGCTCCGGTCCTCCGGACTCGAGGCGTGCATAAACCCCATTCCCAACCGTCGGCTAGGGTTTCTCCCACTCGACACCAGCGGCGCTGCGCTCCCCGGAAAACCCCGTCGCCGTCGGCAGAAATGGTGAAGGGCAGGCAAGGCGAGCGCGTCAGGTCCGAGATCTCTATCCTCTGCTCTTCTCCTCTACTTCTCCCTGTCCCTCTCTCTTGTTCACATCGCCTCAGCACCTCCTAATCTTCTTCTGTCTCTCTTTCAGGCTGTATGTTCGGGGAACGATCCTTGGATACAAGAGGTGAGCAAGATTCCGTTCACTGGCCCAATTTCGCTTATTCCCCCGAGTTTTTTCTCTTTTTTCTTCATTTTTTTGATGGGATTTTGATCAGATCGAAGTCGAACCAGTATGAGAACACGTCGCTGATCCAGATCGAGGGGGTGAACACCAAAGAGGAGGTCGCCTGGTACTGCGGCAAGAGGATGGCGTATATCTACAAGGCCAAGACCAAGTCGGACGGGAGCCGGTACCGGTGCATCTGGGGCAAGGTTACACGCCCCCACGGGAACAGCGGTGTTGTTCGCGCCAAGTTCAAGTCCAACCTTCCGCCCAAGTCCATGGTTTGAATCCGATCGAGGCCTTTGTTTTTTTTTCTTCCCCGTCTTTGATGGATCGAAGGCTGTTTGAAAGCATGATTATGTTTTGCTCTGTGTTTTTGTTATCTGATTGCAGGGTGGGAAGGTTCGAGTTTTCATGTACCCGAGCAACATATAAGGTTAGGTTTTAATCGCAGTCGATTTCCTCACTTTTGAAAACTTACTTATTTGAATATTATTACTGGTTTGATGCTATTTCTGTTTGTCCTGTTTGATGATTAGCTTTTGATGAGACTTTTTCGATTGTTTAAGATTTGCTACATCTACGTCAAGTTGCTGTTTAGGTGGCTGTGGTGATTATTTTCATTACTTCTTGGTGCTTGAACGTTCATTTTGATTTCTTAATTGCCCTCTTTTGCTAAGGTTTGGAGCTGGTCTTTGCTATGCTATTTTGTTGGGCTGATTGTATAATTGTTAATTATGTACTATTCATTTAGTTTTCTATTTATTGTGAATATGTCCATAAAGATGTTATCAAGAATTTGATATACTTGGTTGGTTCTGGATATAGTCTGGTCATACGTTTATTGGTTAAGTGTATTAATCTAGGTAACCTTTTTTCAAATAATACATGGTTGGTGCCTTATTTATTAACATGTTCTTTTTAGGGTTTGATGCATCTGATCCTTGGCACCAAACGTATACGCACACAAAAGAAATGAAATATTAAGTTGTTCCCATTGAGGGTGCCGGTTACTGTAGTTGATAAAGGCTTAGGGATTTGGTACTAAATATTTTAGAGTTCCTATTAGATCAATGCTATATTGCATCGGAATGGGAATTTATGGCAAACGCCCTCGTAACCTTGGTTTCTGGATCCTGTTGTCAATTCAAACACTTAGGTATGATGGTAGATTTCCATTTCCAGGGACCATGGCTTCGGAATGTATAGTAAACTGCAACTTATATGGCAATATTTTAACTCTTTTGCAGCTTAATATATATATATTGATAATATTATTGCTTTTATATGTTTATGATGCTCTCTTTCATTTTTTTTTAGAATGCTCCAAAATGTTCCTTATATTTTTTGTCACAAAAACTGGCTGTGGGGAAGGTTGAATGAGAAGTGGAATAGTACAGATCTTTTCTTTAAAATATAACGTATCCAAATCATGGAAACATACAAGTGTATCTGGTTAGTTTCTCTTTAGAATAAAAGGTGTCCAAAGCTTTATTTCTGTTTCTGTTCATGTATAAGAAATTCCCGCCATACTCATAAGGTATCAGTGCCTTATAGTTCTCATTCTTGTAATGCCAAATAGTTGCAATGGCTAGGATTCTAATACCCTTTCTTTCATGTTTAGGTATGATGATTTGGTGTGACTGAAGGCAGCCTGGCAGCTGAGTTAGTGACATCTGAATTTAGAGGTTTTTCTTTTAACATGTCAAAAATGATGTTTAATACCAGGACCATTTACTGTTTCTGCAGTCTTCTCATTACAAATGCGGAACTTAAATTTTTACCTTTAGAAGTTATTGCATGTCGTTTTGTTTCCTTTATGAAGCAACCCGAAATCTTCACTTCTTGTTGGGGATTAGTTTATATCAAGCAACAAGTCAACACCTGGCATATCACAGAAGGCATTGGACCAAACTTAACCGCAGTTTTGAAAGATTATTATTCAGTGTTATGGTGGCTGGAAAATCCTATAAATCTGGGATAATCTTGACTTTTACAAGATCACCAGCTAGGTCGATACGTTTATTTAGTAAAGCATGCAGCAGCTTTAAGATGAGGCATTATGCATTATTAGGAAAATACCTATTCATGAGGATAAACTAACGAAAATGAGCTTAGCCGGTGGGACTTGATGTGTTAGCCATTGAGCGTCCGTATAACTCTTATGACATTAGTTATTGGGTTCCTTAATAAGAGTTAGGTCCCGGGGTACCTTAAGTTCGATTTTTGGGTGCAACGATTCAGTTTTCCAGGTGAAGAAAGTGCTTTAGCTCTCAGTTCATCGCTTTGTCCGAGCTGGTTTCATCTGTCACAAAGGGTAGTCAGGATATTGTTTGTATCTGAAATCTTACGAGCAATGATGGAGACGATGTTTGTTATATGCATTCTCGCTTTCAATTCATGTACTTCATTTCTTCCCGAGTCAATAGCCGAACAGGCACCCCGTTACCGGTATGAGGGTTATATGTGATTGATGTAAATGTTTTGTGCCCCTTACAGAATGGGGCGGTGTTTTTGCGTGTCCGAGGTTCATGGTTCATGTCAGGCTTGAGGTGGCCGGACATGCTTAGATATAATATTTGATCAGTTTGTGCGTTTTGCACCTTCCGGTTTAGAAGGATATGATGTGAAGAGGGGTGTAGGACGGTAAGGGGATTAAAAACGCCTGCAATATAAACAAGGAGGGAACATCTCTTACATCATCAGAAAAGTAGTACACCTGCATGATTGACATTTCTTGGGAAAACAAGCACCCACATTTCCTGGGATTTGACGTCAGAGATTTTTTCACCTGTCCGTAGCATTTACCATGGCTTGATGCTGCTTCTGTAGTCCTGCCCCCATCTTGCGCACAAATGCCCGATACCCCAACGGCCAACTCTAACGAATCAGGGGACCAGGGATGTGAAGAGCATAAATTGGTACTACCATCTCCATCTTTTCAAGTCTACCACCACAGCACTTATGTTGTCTTTGCTACCCCGAGAGATTGCAAGCTCGGCCAACAAAGCAGCAGCCTCAGCAGCAGAACGCCCGGTAACCGCCTCAGGGAACATTCTTGCAGTCCGACCACTCAGACATTGTCTTGTGATCCTACATGCCACTTCATTAGACACAACATCCCACAACCCATCACTAGCCAGTATGAGGAACTCGTCTTTTCCTGTTCGATTGGTCACGGTGACCTCTGGTTCTGAGGTCACATATGGTTTGAGGTAGTAGTCACCTGCACCAGTTGAACAAATGGCCAAAATAAGATATGTAAACAATTTCTTCAACAATACACTACATATTACAGAATATACACTGACATGCTCTCCATAGTTGATGTATCAGTCATTCATTTGATCGACCCCTTCATAGACATCTATGAAATAAAAAACACACTTCCACTTGCTGACATACTAAAATCTCCTCATTCTAATGGCTCAGAAAAAAGGCATTTGGTTAGACAAGATCATTGAATTGGATATCTACCCTTCAAGAGACAAGGACTTTCAAGACTTCCAGTCCGAAAGGTCATTAACGGGGTATGTAAGTGAGATTTGAATTCTAACTGAGATGCCACAGCATAGTGTGTACAGGTTGCAGCAGCAGTCAGAAGCAGCCTCTGCATTGTCTAGAATGAGTATATGTTCAGTTTCTATACACTGTTTGAAAGGCTCATATAGTGCTAGATTAAAGAGCTATAATTCCTAATTCAGTATTTTGAATCATTAAATTGGCATGACTAAAACTAATGAACAAAAAACTATGTTATCCTGCATCTTCAAAACATAAGAAAGTTCTCAGAACGTCAAAAACACACATATATCAAAGTACATCCTAGAAGGCATGGAGTCTTAACTACGTTTCAGGCTCTAAAAACATGAAGAATTTCAGAAAACCCAATTACTTGAAAATTTAAAAAAGTTTCCCGACCATGTTGGGTTGACAAGTCACTCCCTGAGTCTTCCGCCCATTGACAGTCTGCATGGTACCAAAGCACATTACATTCTACACAGTGATTTATATGAGGCACATGATTGAGCTCAAATATATGAGGTTTGGGTCTATTAGCCGCAACTCATTAAAGTCGAGATCACTGTTACTGTGTCATTGAAGTATAATTGCGGATAACCTGGTAAACTCTAGTTTCACTTTTGAAGGTTTCTTCTTAATACCTATCACTGCCAACCACCATAAGTAAATCCAATGTGTGTGGCTGCTACAGGAGAAACATACCGATAGATCTAGAAGTAGCCAACACTCCTAAGACACGGTAACCGTTCCAGTTGATGACCCTCCCTCCCGCAGCTTCCACTCTTTCCATCTCGTCTGGTCTGTCAGGCTGTACAAACAGAAAATTCTCACCAATATTATTTTAGTGTAACCATATAAGCAGAAACTCAACCACACTTTCAGTTAAGAATCAAAATAGAGCATCCAACATTGCATCATATGCCAGGAAATTCAGCAGCCTAATGAGAAATGGAGCCTGTGAATTTGCCCACTGTTAAGCATCTGTCTACAAATTGCCAAAACTAATATCACGCATATTTTATGAAAGATGCATTTAATCAAATCCAAGATGACTTGGCATTAATAGACGAGTAAAAAGTTTCAGATACATATTCAAAACCCATATGGTCTTGCAAGCTACCATTGCCAATCTTAGATGGGTGTTGATGCATGCACTCTATGATCTGGGGCAATTTCTCTTGCTGATGAGTTCTCAAATGTTAGGAAGTAGCAGCTCTCCCACTCATAAATCACAATTTCTTAGGATGGTCAAAACCAGACAGAACCGTTGGAGCACACATTCCACAAACTAGAATCAGTTAAGGACGTAACAGCTAGCAACTTTCCCAGTCATAAATCATGATTTCTTACGACAGTCAAACCAGAGAACCGATGGAGCACATATTCCACAAACTAGAATCAGGTAAGGACATTTTCTGATTTGGTCACTAAATTGTAAGTTATAAAGAAAGGATCCATGATGGTGGTTGAGGATGCAGTCTCCATGATGGTTCCTATTTGTATATTACAAATTATTGCATGTCTGTGTGTAATGTGAGATTTATTGCTTTGTGGTTTGCAAATTAGAGGAAATGCCTTTCATTAAAAGCTACAGCTTGTGGAAGAATGTTGTCAATAAAAGATGCTGGTCAAAATTTACCAAAATTTTATTGCTGAACATATGAAAGAGTAAATTATAGCAACATCAAGAAAAAGTTGTTCAATCTCAGTAAATGTTCAGCATCTCTTTAAGAAACTGGAATTCAAAACTCTATTCATTGCTATCCTTCTCCATGAACAATTGTCAACTACCGCATGACCTCTTTCTGATACTCAATGCAAGTAATAAAGGCCTACCATCATGGATCCATACACATTATAAATGAAGACACTAATATGTGCATTGTTACTAACAAGGTGTAGACGCATACATGGGGTGGCCCTGCGATGGTGTTGGGTTTAATGCTTTCTATCTAAACCCATAACTTTCCTTTGATTTTTTGTCGGCACACAAGGTGTCCAGTACTTTAGTAGTGATCCAAGCTTACCCATAAGGATTTATCCTTCCTACCCAATACATGTCTTCCTAAACAATTTAAGCAATACTGCTAACAGTAATTCTAGAAAAAGATCAAGAAGACCTATCTACATTACACCCAATATCACAAGGCTCTATACTACCTTTCATTCAGTGTTTAGAAATCCAAAAAGAAGATGCAAGGAAAGAGAAGTCGACAGGAAGGATGAGGAGGATCCATTTGAAAGCAATAATCCAAACAGTAATTACAATGGGAATGACCTTGAAGCACTATCGACATTATACCCGACATAACAAGGTTCTATACTAACTTCTTGTCAGGTTTTGGAATCAGAAGAGAAGTCAGATGTAAGGAAGGAACAGTTGAAAGGGAGGCCGAGGAGGGGGGAGAAAGCAGACAGTACATAAGGTTTCATCAATCAGCCCTCAGATAGTTCCATGACAACAATCTTCAACATCCATGAGGCAGGCAGGCAGGCACGTGTGCATCCATCCATCCATCATCCACCTGTCAATACATGCATTGCATACATATGCATGTGCAAGTGCGTGCACATACATGTACTATATATGTATCATTCCACAAACTATAGTTTGTTTTTCTATATTTTTGAGAAATTCAGGTTTAGTTTGATTTGATATGCCTCATCATCTTTTCATACATAGATTTGGATCAAAGTTTTAGGTGCATATGTTACAAACTAAACTTAGAATAACTACATTTTGATTCCTTCAACTTTTTCCTTGCTGCACATAGACCCCCTGCACTCTAAAATTTTTAAATTAAAACCTTGACATTACATTCCGTTGCAATGTGATCCTTATTAGTGACGTTTAAGTGGTTGCTTCTTTATTTCCTTCTTTGTTCAGTTTGAGAAAATATATGTTATCATTTATGTTTCAGAGCATTATATTTATTGAAGATTCTACCTTTTTCTGGATAAAATCAAAGATTATACTTTACATGTAGAGTGTTAATTATGCAGATTACTATTAGTTGAATTTGTTTGCTTAAAACAGTTTAAATAAGATGTGCCACACACATATGCCTCACAACTTTTTGTTAATAGATAAGTAACAACTTATCCAGCCCATTTAATTCTTTTAGTGCACCAACAATCACCTTTACTCCCTTTCTTAACATGCCAGTTCCTTCACTAATTAGTGACACCCAACAATCCCTGGATACAGAATAGCTCAGCTTTTAGAAAACTAACAAGTCTTTGTCCTAAGAAGAAGCCTGTATGTAGTTTGGAAAAATTGATGTAATGTAATCTTTTCACATGGGGCATAGAAATATTATGCTATAGGAAGCTTCAGCAACTACTTGCTTCATATATTAGTGTACATTCTTTGTATATCAAGTATTTGCTGAAATATTTTAACAGCAATTACATGATCTCTTTTCTATTAGGAAGGTTAAAAAATCATAATAAGACTAATTAAAACACATGTGCACATTGTTAATATTAATTTAAATGTATGTTGTGATTTTATTTTCTTTTATTTAATTTTCAGATGGTAGATTCAGAACTTCTGCAATACTATTCCAGTAATTCATTGGACAGGAGTTCTTTATAATAGAGGGTTTCCAACTGGCAAACAGTCTTCATTGATTAAAAGCATTAAGCTTTCTGTAACTGCTTTTCATGTTCCTAATTGTATAATAATTAATTAATGTATCTCATAATGCACAGAACAAGGTCTGGGCATCTGCGGACGCATGTAAGAAACCAAATGGATTAGAAGCCATAAGTATCTTGTGGCAGTGCATGATAAGAAGTGCAACGAAAAGCCACTATCACTACACAAAATAAAATCTATTTAAACATTTATTATTGCAACATTTGCAGTAACTGTCACCACAAATATTTTACTACTACGTTTATCAACAAATTTCACCATGAATATGATTTCACAATTTCTAAAGCAATGTTTTTTTACTAAACATCGTAATACAACAATTCTTGTTACATTTGTAAACATAGCAATAGACCTACTCTAGTAAATATCACAATAGATGCATTAAAAATATTAAGACAAGGAAAAAACATTATCCGGGTTGCTCGCATGCATCTAAATTTTTTAAGAAATATGGCTATCTAAACTTTCCAAGGAGAGACAAATGCGATTATCATCCCTTCCCACTTTATTCTTTTTCTTATAAACCCTACATCCCATCATGCCCCCAGATCTAGATTCCTTTTCTTTTCTTCCCTCCACTTTGGTGCCACTCATTCATCGTCGCTCACCGCCATAGAATCAACCGACCAGGATCCAACTACAAGAGGTAATATTTGTTCTCTCTTCCTCACATGATAATTTTTTTTTGATGATCATTATTGATAGAAACCTAGGTTTAGCAAAACCCTCTTTTTTAATTTTTTTTTTTTTAAAGAAAACTAAACTACTGCATGGGAGGGGATGGCCGATGAGGGGTGAAGGCAAAGGAGGTAAAGTCGGAGCCGACAACAACATAAGAACATCTAGGGAGGGCTCGGGTGAGGGATGAGAGGCAACATGGAGCAAGATGCATCGCGATTCATAAGAGCAATGGACGCCAGTATCTCTCAAAGGTGGATGTTGTCAAGGGGTGCAGACTGGTGAGAGTGGCAAGGCCAAGAAGAAAGGCTTATTGAGCAACAGAGGAGACCGATAAGGGCAACGAGCAGGGGTAGATCTTGTTGCCGTTGAAGGAGAACATCCCCTCTTCACTTAAAGATCCGGCCAAAGGCAGCGATGCCAAAAACTCCAGCAAAGAGGGGAGGCGAAGGATGCTGTCAGTTGCAACCACCGTTGACTCAACAAATATAGGAGAAGTGACCAAACAAAGGAAATTTGGAGCTGGGATTGACATATTCAGGATATTTGGGGATATCCTAGATAAATTTCATATATGTCCAGTATAAAGCTGGAATCAGGATTTTCAGAATCATCCCAAATCAGATGGTTCAGGGCGTGCTAAACCAGACCGATGGAAAACTAGGACGGTTCCAACTTGGAAAGCAGCACACACCGGCGTCGAGAGAAAAAGAGGAAGAAAGAGGAGGAACAGAGAGGAGGATGCCGCCGGAGGCCGATAGTGGCCCACTGCATCCGTCAAAGGGTCGCAGAAGCCTCTGCGACTCGGTTCGCCTGATAGGATTGTTAAATGAAAGAGAAAGAGAGAGGGAGGAGCAACTCACCGAAGGGAGGATGGGATGGCAAAGGGGCTGTTGGAGGTTTTCAAGCGACCGCCGTGGCCAGCAGATGACGAAAATCGTGCAGCTGGAATCGCAGCCACGGAACAGGGGCGACAGCCTCTATTAACGTGTCAGTTTTTTTATAAAAATGAAGATGAACAGTGAAGCCAATAAAGCATTTGCCGACTTTACTTTTTAAGAGATTTAAAAAAAAATTAAAAACAGTGAAGTCGGCAATCGAATTGCTACCTTTATTTTTTTGATTTTTTTAAAAAAAGCAAAAACAATGAAGTCAACAAATGGTTTGTCGGTTTCATTTAAATCCCAATTTTTTTAAAAAACCGCGTGAAACAGGAGCGTCACCCCTATTTCATGCTTGCAGCACCACGCACGTGGACTGCACGGTCCGACGGCCCCTTCGACTCCTTCCCCTCCCTCCCTTTCTTTCTCCCCCCTCTCTCTATTTCTCTCTCTTTCTCTCTTTTCCTCCTCCTGATTCTCTTCCTTTTCTTGTTTCGGTTCACGCCAGTCCGGTATGGTATGGATCCATACCGATCCGTACCACCGATCGACCGACACGGACTCCGGTACCGAGTCCGCAAACTTTGGCTGGAATAATGAGCATATAAGTGGTAGATTGGAATATATTTGTATTTAATAGATAACAATCCTAGTAAAAACATATTAAAATTCAATTTAGAGGAAATTTAGGAGAGATTTGATACTCAAGATCATGATAATAATCATGATGTAGGAAAAACTTTAACATTGCTTTTTATTATTAGATATTGGTTTTTAAACATATGAAAAATAACTTTATTATTTGTCGAAAGAAGCTATTATGTCTTGTGAAATTATTCCCAATTTTACACAAATTTGTCCTAAGTTGTTTATATTCGTGAAGTGACTGCTAATAAAAAAAGTCTATACATGGTTTACTCCATTGAAAGGTCTTCGTTGGTGCATATTTTTTCTCCATCACTTATTTCATATTCTATGTGGCTTCTATTTTTCTATGCAATTAAAAGACAATTAGAAAATGGAGTCATAGATGATTTGAAACACAAAGCCACCCTTTTCTTTCCATCTTGTACATTAACTTTTCTCTATTTTTTTCCCATCATAACTATAGAACCTAATATTTCTACTTGATCTTTTTGATATGCTAGGTTCCCGATGCAAGCAACCATCATAACCCCCACTCTACAGATCACCAGTTACACTCTCTTGCATCTAATGATAATCCTCCATCTACTAGCCCTAATGGTAAAACTATAACTATTTCATATTTTAAAACATTTTTATTATCATATGTGACACGTGTATTTCATGCTCTCCCTTTTTCTTTCAGGTCCTATGGGTTGATGTGTTCTTTTACACTACTTTTACAACTTCGACATATATGATCCAGAACTTATTTTTCTACTTGACTTGAAGATGTGAATTTGTGGATATTTTTAATTTTTTTATGAAT
Organism: Elaeis guineensis; assembly: GCF_000442705.2. NCBI lineage: Eukaryota > Viridiplantae > Streptophyta > Magnoliopsida > Arecales > Arecaceae > Elaeis > Elaeis guineensis. The sequence continues at coordinate 120,007,435 of NC_025994.2, read as the reverse complement.
TTTATTCAAGCAAATACATTGGATACCTTTTGGCTTCAATTTCAGTTATATAAATAGTTGTTAATTTGGAAATGTGTATTCAATGTGGATCTGGTGTTGGCATAGCTATATGAATTTTATATGGTGAAATTTAAAATGTATGCAAACAAGTTTATGCATGTTGTTAATCATGATAAATACAGGAAAAAAAGGTCCGTCAAGCCATGATAAAAATGTCACAAGACCAATGAACGGATTGGTTTCTGGCAACATTTAAAAACATCAAAACTCACGCTTATAAATGTAAAAGAACAATAGATAGAACAATTTTATGCAACTGATGAGGATAACATTAACACTTATAATTGTTTCTATACTTCCTATTACTTCAATTATAGTCACATTCATGAAATGTTAGAGTTACACTTACAAATGTTGCATTAGCCAAATAGATAACATATTTAAGGGACATATCAGTAAATGTTGCAACAAAATACTAAAGTGACATTTAAAGTTGTCATCTAACCTGAAAATTAAAATGGTTATTTCTTTGCTAACGACGTTTATAAATGTCACATACGGTTGAATAGTTACGTTTATGACAAACATTAGACAAGCTTATGACCTACACTCATGCTTAGCAAAAAATGTCACTTAAACTTAAAAACGATGGTGGCTTACGTCACACTTCTGATAAACATCGGTAAGGCATTGCTTAAACTGTATTATGATTTTTTTTTTGGTTTTCTATGACATTTATTGCAATACCATGATAGACTATATTTGTCGTAGTGTATAAGGTAAAAGCGAAGTTATTATTAATTTATTTTTCCACAAGGGATGCAGTTTCTCAATGACCATCATGTCAAAAAGATGCCCAAGCTCAATGTTTGTTCAAGTATTCTAGTTGCATTTTAAATGAAAAGATGGACAGTGAACAATAATCACAGAATTTATTCATTTGAAGGAATGTCTGAATCTGAAACAGCCAGCAGATCTGTAATACTATTCTTCTATATCAATAACATCAACAGATTCTGTTGTGTTGATACTTTTGATGATTTCTTCATTCAACCTTTTACACGTTTCTTCCTATCTTCTTTTCAGGGCCACTAACACTTCTCATTTTCTTTCTCTTTGCAATGGCTGATAGAATTCTCCCTTTTTTCCCCTCTTTGTATGGTTCATAGAAGTTCTCTAGACACTCCGGATTGTATCCTTCATCCAAGTATCTAGGTCTCATGTCAGGGTTTAAGCCGTTCAATTAGCAAAGGATGATCATTGTGAATTTAATAGTGTATGCAGCTACCCGAACAAGTGGATATAATACAGGTAAATATTGCATGTCACATGCAGACTTGATGGGGCATCAACTAGGAACATATAAAATGCAGATAAAGTATTAGGAAATATGTAATATACTAGCATAAGGAGAAAAACTAAATGCAAAGAGAATACTTTACATCATCGACCATCTATTTACACGTAACTTTCCCATCTCATTTGTAGGTCTATATCTTCCCTCCTCTCTTTTGACAACTCACCATGCAATCTTTTCCCACTGAGAGCGCAGGTTCCCTAGCCAATGCAGTTCAACTCATGGAAACATTGAATCATTGTTCTTGGATCAACCATACAACTTATATTTTCATAACAGACAAGGAATCTTGCATGGCCAAGAATCAAAAGAGTTTTATAGCAGGCACAGCAAAATAACAGAAACATGTTTTGGGGAACAACATTCTCAAATTGCACTGATGAAGTTAACGTAACTACCGTTCAAATAGATCTCCTTAATCCATATCAACATATGGATCCACTCGCAACATTACAAATGTTTTGCATGGCCAGTCCAAAGGGGGATTCCATCATTATTTTCCTAAAAAATTCTTTTGATCGTAACATGTGATTGTCAAGTTAGATTCAGCTCAAAAGACCTAAGGTTGCGTTTGGTGCATTATCAGACAATTTTAATTTGGATTACCCGGTAATCTAGATAGATTGCCAATAATGTTGATTACTATGTTTCGTATACACACGTAATATTGTAGTAAAATTACTGAAAATATTGATTGACATGTTTGGTATGACAATCAGATTACTGGTAATGTAACATCAAATTTTTAAAATATTCTTAAATCAAATTATTAGTTTAGCATTTTAAATTATTTATTTAATTTTTTTAATAATAAAAATTATTTTAATACTTATTATTATTATTATTATTATTTTTAAATTTTTTTCCTTCCTTCTCCTTCCCCCGCACGCCACACCCCGACACTCCCCGCAACATCCCGCCCGTCGCGCCTCCGACATTGCCCCCAGACCGTCTGCGCCTCCTCCCACCCTCCCGCACCGCCCCCTGTCTCCACCCCATGTCAAACAGCCGCCGCCGGTGGTGGCAATGTCGATGGCAACAGAGAATGGGGCGGTGGAGAAGATCGCTCCGCCCCTTCCCCCCTCTCCAAATACGGCTCCGCCTCTAAACTCCTGCTGTGATAGATCCTCAAATTCCTACTCAAAAACCCCCTCAACAGCAGAATTCGGCTCGCCGGTGACTTCATCCCCTGTCCCCTCGGCGATCCCAACCCAAACCCTAACCCCAACTCCTCCGACACCCTAAATGCCTCGCCCCTCCTTGCCGGCACCTTGATCCTCGGTTCTGGACCTCCCGAATTAGCTAAGGAAGACCCAATCCCCTCCTCCCCACCACAACTGGAGCACAAATCGTAGAAGGGATCGCACCTTCTGCCCTCCTCGAACTCGGCCAGGCACACCATGCACTCCACGACCTCATCCCCATCCCCGCTGCCAGCGGCAGAGAACACAAAGACGGAAGAGGAAGTGACGGAGGAGGTTGAGGAGAAGGTCGTCGGGGAGGAGGATGACAGAGGATGGTGGTTTCATCCAACTATTTCATTCCAGATTACCAAATATTTGGTAATCTGAATAGCCACCCTTCCCTTAGGTAATTCGAATTACCTTCTGGGAGGTAATCAGGATTGCCTCGACGAGGAAGATGACGGAAGAGGGTGGTTTCGTCCAACTATTTCATTCCAGATTATCAAATATTTAATAATCTAGATAACCACCCTTACTTTAGATCATGAAATGCCGTACTGTTCCGTACATCCGTATCGTATCATACCGATCTCGTATCGGTACGCCATACTGAAACGTACCGATATTATCGTACCATATCGAACTGCGTACCGACATTAAATAGAATTTCATCGGTACGGGGTCCGATACCGATACAGCGAACTTTGCCTTAGATAATCCGAATTACCTTCTAGGAGGTAATCTGGATTGTCTCGATAATTCAGATTACCATCAAAAGAACGTACCAAACGTAGTAATTCGGTGAGATCCTTTTAAAATGTCAGTAATCTAGATAGATTGCCAACTACCAAATGCAACCTAAGAGATCATCCAAATAAACAGACTCTCTGAATCCTCAATTGAATGAAAAATTATTAGTTGGACCTGGTTCACGATGGACAACTAATAATTTAATCCTTTTTCCTTCCATTTTCTTGGTTCCATGTGCGACGACAATACATACTACCATGTATTGCCTTCTCCACCCTACCATATATTTAATTTCCTTTCCCTGCTTCTAACTAATAAATTATCCGTGGTCCACCGTGAACCAAGTCCAACCAACAATTTTCCTGAAGGAAGTCTGAAAAAGCGAGGGCATTCCGGGCATAGAAAGAGTGAATCAAATTAAAAAGATGTCACAGAGACCCAGCTAAAGCTATTCTAGAGAGATATTGGTGTAGGTTGTGGAGCCCAAGGCTCCTTCCCTTCTTTTGTTTGAATCCCACCTTCCACGAGCAACACATGTTAGAATCTTGGACAATTAAAGGAATTTAAATCATAACTGGAATAATTAGGTACAATTAATAATGGTAAGGGGAGCAAATCAACCTAGGGTTACAGAATACTAGAATAGTATACCTTGTGATCCGAGGAGAGGGGCACGGCGACACCGCCGCGAGAGAGTACCGCCCTCGAGTCCCCGCAGTTGGCCACCACGATCCGCCTCGCCCCCACCACCGCCACCACCGCCGTCGACCCCACCGTCCTCTCCGCCGCCTCCGCCCCCGACCCCGCCGAGGCCGCCGACACCTCCCCGTCCACCCTCAAGAAGCTCGCCGCCATCGCCTCCCTCCACCGACGCCCCTCCTCCTCCTCCTCCCCCCGCTCCTCCCCGGCGGCGACCACCTCCTCCGCCAGCACCACGTGGAGCCTTTCACTACACGCCTGCGCCACCCTCGCCCCGCCGTGCCCGTCGTACACCCCGAAGAAGTCGTAACCTCTCGCCGCTACCGCGAACCCAGGCGGCGCCACGACCACCGCGTCCTCCATCTCCCTCCGCCTCCCGATCAGCGACACGGCCCCGTGCGACACGCAAGCGTTCTTGCCCTCGCCGCCAGTTTCTAGGACAGCTGCCGGCACGTCGGCGTCGGGATCGGACGGCGGCGACGCCGTCGAAGCCGACGACGACGAGGTGGACTCGGATGGCTCGGAGGAGTCAAAATTCTCCCTCCGGTTCCGCATCCTCTTGATGCTGCCGTCTCGCCCCTCGGCTCTCAACCGCCGGATCTCCAGCTTCCGTCGGTGGGCCCTCTGGGACTTCTTATCAGAAGCCCCCTCCATTTTAGCGTCTTTACAAAGAACCCCCTCGCCGTCCCCCTTCTTTCCTCCTCCTCTGGTCGGAGGGGATTCGGATTCCGTTTCGTCGGTCATGGTCTCAGCGGGAGAAGAACAGTGAAGGCCGGTTGGGGTCTCCATAACTACTATTATTAATAATACCACACTGGGACGAAAGAGAAGCGCGGGAGAGGGGAGGACAACCGTCGGATCGTCCGCGAGCCACGGATGCGGGCCACCTGTTTCAGCCGCGCGCAGGGTCGTACCCCAGGCTCATCTCGACGTGGATCCTTCGGGGTGGAGACGTGGACGGTAGAGATGCAAGGAGGGGAGACACGTGGCTCGGAGGATGGGCGCTTGGGATTTGGCCGTGGCCCCCACGGGTGGTCGAGAAGGGAGTCGAAAAGGGTGGGGACGGGAAATGTGGGGCAGTTTAGGGGGAAAACTGGGAGCTCGTGGAGCCTGCAAAGAGGAGTTCTGGAAGGGGGACACGTGGAGGGACGTGGGATCACCGAGTGGTGAGCGGAACGGAGACCGGTGGGATATTTCGGACGGGGTTAGGGGACGCGTGTCGCGCGGTGCGGCTGCAGGCTGGGCTGGTCCCGGTACGGAGCATCTCGCTCGACATCCTGGCCGTTATTCTCGTGAACCAAACGGGAAAAAGACGGCAGACGTTGGGAATGGCTATTGGAGCCGTCTGATTGGTGAACCTTAGCGATGAATTTTGTCACGGTAGGAGATAAGGGTTTATTTTTTTTGGTTCTGATTGCCACCTTCTCTCTCGGGTTCGGATTGTATATTTCATGCGAGAGGATGATTGATTTTTTTTTTTTTTGTTTCACAACATCAACGAAATGATTGATTTTTTAAAAAAAATATCAATTAATTGGGTAATATATTATATAAATTTTAAAACATTTCAAACTATATTTTGAAATGGACATTGCATAGCCCCGCCGTTGACGCGGCGAAAGAGGATAAATCACTCCGTCGCACGAAGATACAATCCAAAACGCTCACTCTCACAACAAACGGGTGGAGGACCGATACGGCCAACTCACATATTTGTCATCTTTGTGACAAGGCGGCTACAATGGAGTCACGGCAGCCAACTTTCAGGCAACCACATGCATCCACGCACCATGTACTGGTGGTGTCTCTTTTTCCTATTCCTGTGCCATATCTATGTAAACTTTTCAATCTGATTCTTGTGATATAAATGCACATTCAACAAGATCTACCTAAAGAATGACATAAATATTACTGTAAAATATATATTATATAGAAAAGTTTAAAACAATCTTTTTTCCTGTTCTCATAATTACTTATGTTGTTATTTATTATTCTTGCATCAAAGATGAGTTACGGAGAGGAGCAAAATTTTAATGGATGATAATTATGCCATCAACTTCTTTCCCTTTGAGAGAAGGGACGAAAAAACACTGGTGGTATGGATGCACCATCATATGTCTATATATATCAAACCCAAAATCTCGAATTGTAAGTTATTGAACGAAATTTTTATGCAAAATAACATTTTTATGCATATAAACCAGTAGATAATCTCTTTTGTTATCATGCATTTTGTATTTTTTTTCCAAAATAGCATCTATGTTTCTAAACGAAGTTACCTTGGCTTCGTATTATAGATAACTGAAGACCAATTTCACCCTCACTAATAGATACATGGAGGTTAGATCTTCGTATGAAAGAAGGATTTATCTTCTTTTGCATTACTCCAACATCAGATCGCGCAATGATCATTTCAAAATTTATGCAAATGGACAAATGGGAGAATTTGGGATGCTTTGAGGTCTATACAAGATGTAATCTAACAATCATCATCATGAAAAAATATTAGTGATCCTTTCACGCGAAAGATACAACCAAAATCCATATATAAAATCACTGCTCCATCGAAAGATGAGTTAACATTTAGTCGTATCCAAGGATGAGCTCACATATGGGGAACAATTACTTGTATAATCAATTTTAGGTTGGGGGAGATGAAGATAGCGTCGCTCTTGGTCAAGTACCGGAGGCAATGGTGCAGTCGAGAAGATGGCAACATGTTGCGTGGGTCAGAACACCTAACCTACCGAGGCTAGTTGGACACGTTAGCCTCTAGCTGGAACAATAGTCAGAGGGAACACTATTCTTGGCAGTTTCACTGGATCCACTTCCCATTCCCAGGTAACTTACTGTTTGAAGCAATTACGTACACTCTACGTAGTTCCATACATCAATGTAGCAAGTAGGAATGCCATTAACACGATTATTTTACTCCAGGGGCCGAATAAATTAAGAAAGCAACTTGATGCCTTTTGTAATCTACCAGATATACATTAGCTTTAGATACAATCCAGTAACCATGCAACTACGAGGCCCTTCAGATTCTCATACCCAACTCTTGAGCCATCCGCGAGACTCCACTCATAAATCACCTGATCCTCCTATCCACCCATGTTTAAAGTATGCATCATGTTCGAGTTAATTTGAAATGCTTAGAATATGCCCTCAAACTTTTTGTGGTTACATAGAGTGTAGATGGGATGTTGTTTGTTCTTGATTAGAAAAGGGAAGCTGCACGGGTTCATTTATTCTTTTGAGAAAAAAAGAAGGATCAGTTATATGCTTCTTAGTATAAATTTTATATGTATGATTATGATACAGTGCCCATTTCAATGATACATGGAAAGCAAATTAAATAAACTTATGTTCATGTTCCCTTATATGCAATTAAAAATAATTAGTAGACAGGGAGGGGTGAAGAAGTGAAGTGTATTTTAAGAATGAGTCAAATTTTAGAGATTCCCTTTCATCAAACTGGACAACTGCAACATAAATCCTTAAGCAATACTTAAAATATCTATAATCTGGTTAAACTTTAAGAAGACATGAACCAGTCATCTATAATATTAAAGATCCACCGTATAAGTTGGTTAGATTAGCAAATGAGTATCTTTCTTGTCTAATGATCTAGACAAAATATCTTTGGACAAAAACACATATCCCTGTCAACTTCCATGCTTCAATTGAACGCAAGAAATCCAGGAGCGTGACCTTTGCAAGCCCCAGTATGTCATTGGCTTTTTGTCATCAAGCCATCAAGTAATATACTTTTGGAAAAATAGGTAGACAAGAGAAGACGAGAAAGGTGGGCATGGTGTTTTGTAACACGTAGCCTCGAAGGTGCCATGACAAACACGTAACGATGGCTCGTGGTGCTTCGTGGGTCTTGACCTTAGCACAAGGATTATAATAAAGAAGTATATGAGATGATGCTTTCATGTGGGGTTGGTCCGCCTCCAAAAGCGTCCGTAGTTCGGACGTGTCGCCTTGAGGCTGGTTTTGATCGCGTAGCCCTTTCTTTTCCCGTCACGTCATCAAAACATGTCCCTTTGACCAATTATAGAAGGCCACCATGACTCCCTCCATTTTGTTGATGCTTGGGACAATGCCAGTTATCACCCCCATTATTTTTTCATAGTCAAATAAATTAAACAATACGAATATAAATATATTCATAAAAATAAAAAACAAAATATTTAAAAATTAAGAAAAAAAAAGATATACAAGAAATCGTAAGGAGTAGTTCCAATACAATCGGCTACAATATTTTTTTTTTTTTTGAATATTAGTCCAAACTATTACTGTCCCTTCGAATAGAATTTATTCAAATATTGCTTGCGCAAAGAACGGGAATATAATTTTAATTGAAATTAGCTTTCAAGATATTATATAGATATAGCATAAAAAGTGAGAATCTTAAAAAGATTAGAATGAGACTTAATTGAAAATAAATCAAATTATTGATTGTACCATAAAAATCTTTATACCCATGTCCTAATCAACCCCCAGAGAGGAATATGTATTTCTAAAAGATCTTTAATATTGTATCCAATTCCAAAATTAGACTTATACATATGTTCAGTAATGAGAAAAATAAACATAATAACTAAACGATGATGAGCAATGTCCGTCAACTATAAATTTTATGTTTATGAATGAAATCCCTTGAGAAGGACTAGAATGGCAGTTTTAGCTTTTTGAGAAGTACTAAATAAATGACTACTTGAATTAGGATTTTGAGCAAAAAAATTTCACAGACCCATTAAAAATAGTTCTAACCTTTAAAGATGCGGTAATACATCTAAAAAATTATTCCATCTGATGTACTCTCTCTTGATTCGAAAACATTGATGTGGATTAAATCTCTTGCTCAAGCCAAGGAATCCACTCCAAAAAATCGTGACAAATTATGAATGAGACAAGATTCAACATTTTTGAACCATAAAACACTCGATTTCCATTTGGATCATAAAAATAATAATAAAAAAAAAGCTTATATATAAAGATTCTCATTAATGCACAATCCGTTCGTATACTAATAAACATCCAAATAAGCGATATTCATGAGACCATAGCACCCCCTCGAATAAAAGTTTCCATAGCTGGTTGATCAAAATAAGGATCCCAAATTGCATAAGCAATAGATCTTACATATAAAGGATCCTATATCCACAACTCAAAATTTTCTCGCCAAGTTATATGAAATAAATCTCGAGACATTTATAGAAAGATTATTGCTAACTATCCAAAATATTTAAAAATTAAGAAGAAAGATATATAAAAAAAATCCTAAAGAATAGTTTCAACTAGTACCAATACAATCAACCACATAATTTGCTAATCAATCTGCAGCACTATTGATTTTTCCATTATATTTTTGGATATCAGCCCATACTATTACTGGCCCTTCGAGTAGTATATATTTTGATGTTATAATCCGTACTTGAGCAAATAACAGGAATTTGATTCTAGTTGAAATTAGCTTTCAAGTGATTGTATAAATATAGCTTAAAAGGTGGGAATTAGATCTTCCTATTCTCAAAAAAAAAAAAAAATAAATCCATGTACACGTGTTGCGCCATGTGACAAGAGAAAGGCAGTTGCGTAGAAAAAGTTCACAATATAGACAGTTATTTTATGTTAAACTATGAGAGGTTTATTTAGGGGCAATAAAATAGAAATTATGAACCACACCTAGCTACTTTCATGTCAAACCTAAGAAGCAACATGTGCTTTTTAAATTTCTGCAAAAAATTAGCAGCTTGTACTTGAACTTAAGAAAACTGATGGAAATCAAAGTCTAAACAGAAGCAATTGGCTATTATTTAAGGTGGGATATGACCAGCAACATGCCTCTCAACTCACTGATTACCCACTACCATGCCAATAATATTCTATTGTTCACTGAAATTAACCTCCTAATGAATAGAACAATTAAAAAAAATGGGTTTATTTCTACCAAAAAAAAAAAAAAAGGGTTTAAGGTCGCTAGGACACCTTCCAAAGGGTACCTACATCGAACTATGAACAGGTCGCTCCTGGAAAAATCCAAATTTGTCAGTCTTGTGGTATAAGACGAGAGCAATTGATCAGTGAGTTGTGCAATCTTCAAAACTTATTTCTAAATGCTTGATTCATGTAGCATTTTCTTTTACATACCAGATTTCTCGTGTATTCAGAGGGTGACAACAGCTCTTAATAACCAGATTTCTTTTACATACACAAGTTATCTATGGAGGGTTTGAAGGGGAATGAGAATGGCTAACAACAGCTCTTAATAAGGGTCTGTGTCTTCACTTGTGTAATATTTATTACAGGTTGGCCTCTTTCAATGAAGAAGGAAAAAAAGCATGTTACTTATGTATTCGATGGAGGCTCAATAATTTTGTACCAACAACATTAACAGCACGCTATCTGCTGGCGATGGCCCAGTGGTTGGTGAGATCTCAACTAAATCAAAACCAAGGTAGGGAAGCCGGGAGCACAGATAAAGGCCATAAATTTTCAAAACGTCGGGTACTTAATTATTGATCCCTCGGTTGACGTCACTCTAACGAAAACTTCCTGTTGATCAAAACTATAACTTCCGATTCCTATTCAGAATAACATATTAGTTTGGGTGTGAGATGATTTTAAAAATACAAAAAGTATCCTTTCACATCTATTTTACAAAATGATCCTCATTCCGTACTTTACAACCTATTTTTCTGTTTTTTTTTGGAAGAAACAGTAGAAGGCCATTCTTTGAGAGATTTGCTGTCTGTCCTTGTCCTTCCAAATTCGACAAAACTCAGATCTGAATATTTTGATGTGGACATTCACTTTTTAAGGAATTTCTTACCCATTATAGCCTTCTCAAATTGCTTCGAATGCAAATCAGGTTTTGAGAATTTTTCTACTTGTTTTGGCCTTCTCAAATTTTATTATTCTTAGGTTAGAATATTCTGATACAAATATCAGGTTTTAAGGAATTTCATTCAGATTTTTCAATAATTTTGTTCTTTATTATTGTCAAAGGGGGTTTAAAGGAGCTTATCTAGCATTTAAATGACCTCATCTAGCTTTCTAATAGTCATGTATTCTAAGAACATCAAAAATCTAGTTTTTATGATTGTGCGCTCTTATGGTAGCGAGGGCCATATTATTTTAATTTCACATGACTCAACCCTCGATTACATTGTCAATGAAATAGTAGAGAGATAGAAATATCTATTTTCTGCAATGATAGAAATCAAATTCTATATTTCTAACAATTCAAGAATGCTTGTTAAATTCATGGTGGATAACGATGTTAGGAATATGCATGAAATATATTTGAAGTTAAAAGCTGCGATAATTGAGATGGTTGTATCTCATTGTGTATCCTCAACTGAATCTCCTAAAGTGGCAATCAATATGAGGTAATGCAAAATTTAATTACAAATTATATATCTATTTTTATTTTTTATTAATTATTTTGTATATTTATATATAGTTGCAATATGAATATAGTACTTATAATATATGTAATAGTTCAAAATTAATTGATAATATAATGAAAGAATAATCCATTTATATTGTAAGGATAGCGGTCTAATCCATAATGTTGAACATATAAGTTGTAAAAATGGTCAAATGATTGATTCATCTCGTTTTTCATCATTTGCTGGCTTACATAATTTCATTCGATTTATTAAAAAAATAAGAACTACAATTTAAGATGAATTAAGTCAAAAAAATACGTTGGATGCTTGGAAAAGCTTCATAGAAGATGTAGGTCAAGAATTTAAGGATGTTGAAATCCTTTATGCTATAATTTTCAAGTTCTGCATTGCAAATTGCAGAGATTTTGTGTTTGTCAAGAATGATTGTGTGCGTGTGATCGTGAAGTGTGCATATAATGGATGTGGATGGTGCATTCATGCTTTTCACTTTGGGAATCAAGATGGCACATTGCACACAGTTAAATGAACTTTGCACACAGTTAAATTAATATTGTACATAGTTGATTTAACATGGATGCAGTTAACTAAATATGATATACAGTTAAATTAATATAGTATATCATTAAATTAATCATGCACATAGTTAAATTAACATCAGACATAATTAATCTAACACTGTACATAGTTAAATGAACTCTCAATATAGTTAAATTAATATTGTATATAGTTAAATTAATATGGTACACAGTTAATTTAATATGATACGCAATTAACTAAATATGATACACAGTTAAATTAATATAGTACATAGTTAGTTTAATATGGTATACAGTTAAATGAACTCTATATACAGTTAAATTAATATTACACATAGTTCAATTAACATAGTACATAGTTAATTTAACATGGTACGCGTTAACTAAATATGATACATAGTTAAATTAATCCTGTATAGTTAAATTAACATTATATACAGTTAATTTAACACTACACATAGTTAAATGAACTCTACATATAGTTAAATTAATACTGCATACAGTTAAATTAATATAATATATAATTAATTTAATATGATATATAGTTAACTAAACATGATACACAGTTAAATTAACATGGTACATAGTTAATTTAATATAATATACAGTTAAATAAACTCTATAAATAATTAGGACTATTCATAATTTGATTTCAGACCCAAAATCGATCCAAACCGAATCGAAATCGAACCAATATAGTTCGGTTTAGTTTTTGATTTTCATTTTAAAAAATTTTGATTTTTGATTTGGTTCAATTAAAAATCATTCGATTAAAAATCAAAAAATCTAAAAATCAAATAAAAAATTGAAGTCATAATTTAAATTTATATTGTTTACTATGTTGAGAACTTATTGGTTACATGGATGGATGATTGAATATTTAGATTTGATCTATTGTTATAATTTGCTACGATGTTTGATTGCTTATTTATATTATAGATGATGTAATTTTTGATATATTATATTTTATTTATTATCGATTTATCATTTATCAAATGCCAGTGTACTAGTAATTATTAATTGTTGATTTTTAATGTAAAAAATTATCAATCAACAGATTCTGAATTTAATTAAATGCAATGTAACAAACTAACAATAAATTGATAATAATTATTTTAATATGTTATATCAAAAATAGATAATTAAAAATAAAAAAAATTATTAAAAAATTAAAAAATCGAATCGAACCAAACCGAAATTCTCAGTTCAGTTTTGGTTCAATTCTTCTCTTATTTGGGTCGGTTTTCGATTTTTATTTTTTTATTATTTAGTTTTCAGATCAGATCAGTTTGGATCAGGTCGAATCGGATAAAACCGAATGAACAGTCCTATACAGCTAAATTAATATTACACATAATTAAATTAATATGGTATATAGTTAATTTAATATGGTATGCAGTTAACTAAATATGATACATAGTGAAATTTATCATTCATAGTTAAATTAACATTGTATACAATTAATTTAACACTGCATATAGTTAAATAAACTTTACACACAGTTAATTAATACTGCACATAGTTAAATTAACATGATACACAGTTAAATAAACTCTGCACACAATTAAATTAATACTGTATACAGTTAAATTAACATGATATATAGTTAATTTATCATAGTACGCAGTTAACTAAATATGATATATAGTTAAATTAATCCTATATATGGTTAAATTAACATATTATACAGTTAATTTAACATTACATACAGTTAAATGAACTCTGCACACAGTTAAATTAACATGATATACAGTTAATTTAATATAATACACAGTTAACTAAATATGGTACACAGCTAAATTAATATATTACATAGTTAAATTAATCTTGCACATAGTTAAATTAACATCGTACATAGTTAATTTAACACTGTATATAGTTAAATAAATTCTGTACATAGTTAAATTAATACTGCATATAGTTAAATTAATATAGTAGTAGGGACGATGGGTCTAAAGATTTTGAAAAGAGCAAAAATGTCAAAAAGAGAGGTTTAGAGTTAAACATTTGAAGTTGTTGACCGAAAAGTTAAAAAAAAAAAAATTAACAGAATTTAATCGTTAAAAGGAAGTCAATATGTGGAGCGGGAATCAAAAACCCCCTCTTTCAACGAAGAAGGGAAAAAAGCATGTTACTTATGTATTGCATGGAGGCTCAATAATTTTGTACCAACAACACTAACGGCACGCTATCTGCTGTCGATGGCCCAGTGGTTGGTGAGATCTCAACTAAATCAAAACGAAGGTAGGTAAGCCGGGAGCACAGGTAAAGGCCACAAATTTTCAAACATCGGTGCATAGATTGCTAGTTTCCCATTCTACACTGCGATATACTAATGAACTAAGACATCTCAACGGGCACGCTTGGGAGATAGCAGCTGAATCAGTCGCTGGGTTTGTATCTTTTGCACGAAAGAAGGATGGGCGACGTCAATCATTAGGATGCATATTACACAGATCTCAAAGCATTCAAATCTTTTTCTTCTCTCTATCTGCAGAGATTTCAAAGTGGTCACTATGTGATCCAATAGTTGACATTGTAGAAAAATGGTCAATCATTCTTTGACACGGAGGATACAACCTGAATCCACTGAATTATGCTCAAACTATGCCTGGAAATAAACGTCTAACCATCCAGTCTTGAAGGGATAGTATTAACGGCCCAGAATAATATCAATTTCTAGTCAAACTAGATCCACTGTTGAGCTGTGGACCAATCAAGCTACGCGACAACGCACACAAAGCCGTGCATTGCGCTTTTTTCCATCGTGTTTCATCTTTGGGTCCATTTTTGTGCATGTTGGTTCATAATTGGATCAATCCACTGCTGAGCTGATGCATGTGATCCTATTAATAGTTTTTGCAAAATGGCAGTAGATTAGAATATAGTGGGCTACATTTTCTTGTCCCCACAATCTTTATGGATCCTTGTTGATTGCCAATGTTATTTGGCAGAGACACGATGGAGACAGAAGAGCATGATGTAATGTCGATATTTAACTCACCAAGGGTGTTTTCCTACCTTATTATAATTTTAGTAGAGTATCCCGTGCAAGCATGTACGAAATAGATTTGCCAAGTATTATTATCGGTATTTTAGTAATTGAACTGGAGTTCATCCCCAGCCGCATTGCTATCTATAACATGTTTTCTATTGATTAGGCGATTTGATGATATTTTGAAAACCAATTCTAAATCCAAGCCAGGAAAAAAAAATATTGTTAGATCTACACGTGAACTTTGGGTCCACACGTGTTTGAATAACAACGTCTCGATTCCCTTATGCACCCACTTCCTATGAGGAAGCTCGGAGACCAGCCGCAGGTAAGAGAATTTATACCCTTCACGCGGCCGTGCGCCGTGCCAATCCCCCCGTTCCTTTCGCATGGATTCTATTCATCCATCCAGTGCTTATTATAGTAATTGGCCCACAGGAAGGAGGCGTGCTCGTTGGTATGATGCCGGGCAATGCAAGGATACAATAATTTGCCCACAAGGAGGCATCTTTGCCGCAGGTTTTGTACGTCTTACACGTCTATCTTGTATGAGACCTGGGGACTTTATGGATTTTTTTGGTCCGTGGGAAGTGGAGGTAGAATAGTATGGTCAGTGAAAAAAAAAAAAAATCTCTGTTGTATGGTTGAATTTTTTTTTTAAAAAAAAAGTTGGAAAAAAATGTCCGAAATATAATTTTTATATTTTAATGAGAAAAATTTGTATAGAACATGATTTTTTTGACTTTCTTCTATGATGGAAGTTGGAGATTTTTTTTGAAAATATCCTTTTAAGCCATCATTATAACGTCTCAAATTAACTCTTCCTCATCACGATCTATGATTAAAAAGAATATTTATAAATTTTATTTAAAAAAATAATAATATGTGTTTATCAAAAAAATAATGGTTATAGGTAAAATAGGATAAGATTTTTTTGTATTAAAGATATAATATATATTTTATATAGTTTTATGACAAAGATGGATGCTCCAAATATAAGCCATTTTGAAATAAGTAATTTTTTTAATTAAATATTATTAGAAATATTTTTTTTTATGTATTATATTTTTAGCAATCAAATTTTTAGAAATAATATTACAGGAAAAAAAATATTTCTGTAAATCAAACAAGTCCCATAGGATATATCCTCCGTATCCGAATAATTAGAAAGCGGAAGAGTGAGTCATCCTAAAATGGATGAACCTGGAACTTGGAAAGGAAAACAGTGTTCCACAATCCTGTGTACCGTATTATATTTTATTTGAAAGGTGATTTCAAGTGTTCTGGACAGCCTTTACCGTTTTGTTTTGTTTTGTTTTTTAAATGCCTTTTGTCTGCTTGTAGTTAACTGACAGGTTTCAATTTGGGGACTGGGTTCACTGCAAAAGAAACTGCGGTGTAGGTAGAAAATCTGGCGTGGAGTGAACCGCCAATTAGATCATATAATTATTATTTTTTAATATATATTTAATATTTATAATTTTATTTTTTAAAAAATTTAAATAATAAAAATATTATTTTTAAAAAAATTATGACATCCTATATTGATATTATAGTATCTTACATTGAAATTACGATTTTCTGTACAGAATGTCATAATTTTTTCACAGAATATCATAAAGATAGAAAGAACTAATCAGTCGGAACTGAATGCTGGTAGAGTTAGTCCTTCTGGATCTAGCCAGTCAGGACTGCTCACTGGCATACACTGATACAACGTGTGTTTTTTATTTTAGGACTAATCTCTTTGTCATGTCACGGGATCAAATCGTAGCTATGTGAATTAGAGCTAGTTCTCTTTTGAGTATAGCCAATGGGGCTAATCACTGGTACACATCAATGGATCAGATATTTTGTATTTGAAGCTAGTCTCTTCCGAACCTTGTTACAGGACTAATCGTAGCCGTAGTTGACGAAGACTGGAAGAGATTTTTAAAGCTTATTGTTATACATGGCATGTTTTCAAATTATTTTGATATTTGTATCTATTTTTGTATGTTTGGAAAAAAATTTATAATTATGCTTGATCTCTAAAAGATATTGATAATTTATTAAGTCCATAAAGCTCATCTCTCTTTTTTTTCTTTTTAGATCCAAAAGATACTGTGAGACTTGAGACCAATCAATGAGGAGCATAAAATTATGTATTGATAAAAAAAAAATCTTATAATTTTATTTAAAAAAATATGTGGCCATTGTATATCAGATCCGAATGCTAGATTTGAAACGTGACACCTACCAAACAGGTCACAAGGCACTCGGAATCCCATTTCTTCCTGTCTAAGATTATGCTACCCCAATGGAGGTTGGGTGTCATATTTTAGACTTTTCTTTGTGATGGAAAGGTAGGATGAAAAGAGCCACCCAGCTTTTATTGAAGCGAATTGTAACCATTTACAACATGACATATATGCAAAGCATGATGAGACCGCAGAATTGAAGAAGAGATAACAAGATTTCAACATCCAGCTACAGTGAGAGCAGGCAATCCAAACAACACCAAGCCAACAAGTTGAGAAGAAATTAATCATTAACAAATTTCAGCTGGCCAACAGAACTTGAACCTTCCACTAAAATCCCATTCTCCAAGCTGAAGTAGGAGAGTACCCTTCACTATTTTGCTTTAAGCCCAGCACTGTTTTTCTTGCAATCCATTTTTCAAAGAAACACAGCTCAGAACATAGCACTTCTGAATCACACCAGCAACCGCTAAGTCAAATTCCTGATATCCAATTTCAATTTTTTCTGAACACCTGTAATCATCTACAAGTGCCCATAGCAGAACTATGAATCAAAGAAGCTTATGCTTAAGATTTTTATTTCTCCGGAATGCACACAATTTGACCAGTGATTAAAAGGTTGAAAGCCCCTTGGTGATGACTGTAGGAAAATTCGCAAGTTTTTCTCTCTCGCCAACGGCAACATCAAGATAATATGCTGCAACGGTCACATTTTTGAGACCGATCCAACGAATATCCAGCACATTCCAAAGCTGTTGGCTTTGGTGTGGCTGGGGTCATTGACCATCCGAACTCTCCTCACCACCAACTAGGAATCCGGACATGTGATTACCTTCAAAAAGTAAATTCATGAATATTTTTCAATAAATTGAGAGATAAAAAGATAAAATATATGGACTAGCAAAAAAAAAAAAAAACATATTTTTGTTTATTTTTATATTCTAAAGTAGTCTTATTGATTGGGGATGTGAATATAGATAAGGGAGAGGTAGAAATATATTTTTTTCTGATACATGTGTATAATATATACATGGCTTCTATACTAGAAGTTTTTATAGACACGAAGAGAGGAACTAGAAGCATTTCACTCACAAAAATTGACAGATATGATCTAATAAAAAATCTCCCTCATTTAATAATATAGTATGAGTAATGTACAATAACCGTTTTACTGCCATGTGAACTCGTTTCTTATCCATTTGAGCAAATATTGATCCAGAACATAGATGTTTTAGAGACAATAAGAACTAGTAAATGAAATATTATTATTCAAATCTTAAAACCCAAAAGATTCTATATTCTAAACCCTTAGTATTTAACATATTCTGAAGGACCAAAAAAAGACAGGAAGGAAGCACGACGAAGCGGCTGAATGGGCTAGACCAAAAGCTAGTATTAAAAGCAAGTGTAGGATGAATGGGTGACGGCATCACCAGAGAAAACTTTATTGAACTAGGCCAGACCAGCATTTTCCCAAGGAGGATGGCTAATATGTGTAGTTACCAAATGATGAATCCTTTCCAAACGGGGCAGGCATCAGATAAACATTAACTAAAAGCTCACAATGTTTCATTAAAGCAGCACACTAAGATCTCCACAATATCAAAAAGTTACAACTGGAAAGCTTCCAACGGTAGTAACACAACCAAAGGTTGTTAATTTGAGCAAGAAAAGCAACAGAAACTCCTAAATACTAGTTGGGAAGGTCCTTACCTCCCAACTATTTCCATATTAGTATCTTCCAATCTTTAAGATTACTGGAAGAAGAGAAGAAAGAGGATGAGCACTACGTTTGTCCCTTCACTCCTTTCTCCCCTAATCCTGGCACTCATTAATATATCCTAAGTTTTTACCACACCGACGGTAAAAAAGAAGGGGGACAAAAAACCCTTCCTGGACTATACTATATAACTGCATTACTCAACACCTGAAACCAATCAAGCTCTCTGTTTCTTTTATGCTTGAGTTTCCAGATAATCTCAGACCAATGTATACCCTGAGACCCAGATGTCAGCTGGAGAAGCTGTATGGATGTAAACAAATTCCAAGCTCTTTCCCGCAGCCAGAGAGCTGAGCCATGTTGGGAATCCAAAGCCATTTCTGGACTTGCTGAGCCCCCATAATGGGCCATAAAGCTTGGATACAGAAATGTTGAGGTCCTTCACAGTCTTTGATGATTTGTTTGTCACCACTGTGGAATACCTGTAGTAGGTTTTTCCCTTGTAATTCCATGACGTAGTTGCCTTTTGCTCGACAGTGAATGGTGAGTTAGGTTTCGAAACTGCATTAAAACAACAAAAATCTTAGACGATTCTAAAGACTAACGTATGATAAAAGTCCAGTAGGCCAATGCAGAGCTTGAACTTAATCTTCAAAATTTTATGTGTGGTGCATGCAACATGAATGATTCTGCCATTCCAGTTATGCCGGATCTGAAAAAACAAAAAACAGTGTTTGGATTTTGGATTTATTTCAAAATCAAATTTGAGATTTCTTGGAATTTGGTTTATAAGTTAGGAGGGAGGTAAAGATCATGGAGTTGGAAAGGTTTTTTTCCTTTTCAAGTTCATGATATTTGGCCTCCCTATCTTAAACTTTAACAACCACACATGGTAGAAGGAGAGTAACAGTCAACTTCGGCACTAAATGCTTCATGGGGAGATTCCATGCTGACATGTTTAGTTTCCAATGATATAGATTTGAATCATTAATAAGGAGAGCTTTGCGATCAAAGATAAAATATTATCTATCGTAAAGTCAGTGTACTTTCAGGTGCTTAATTGGATTGCAAAATAGCATAGGCATAATGAAATGAATTAACTAGTAGGGAGTGCACAAAGTACCTGGAGCAGAAGTAGATGGTTTTGGCTGAGGCATGGGTTTCATTTTATCATTCTTCACAGGTATATTAGGTGTAGGAAGCACCACTGCAAGCAAGGTGCAAAACCTTAGCAACTTAATCCAAGTTCCAAAATGAGTTGAAAAGGATTCACAATTGAGATGTCATACCTGGAAGGAGTTGGTTGAAACCAGCATTGCCACCATGAAGACGGGCCAATACACCAAGTATAGGAGCATTGTTATATGTTGCAGGCTCAGTCTGCTCATAGTTGTCCCTTTGATCAGCAAAGTCATCATAGGCATCAGGCCCACCAACAATGGCACCATGAAGGAGGTTAGGGTCGCTGGACTTGCGGCTGAACCATGTTTGGTAACCTCCCCTGCAGCTCACGAATGTAGCATCGACCTTGATCGACACGATCGAGGATGCACGGTGGTGGACCTTCTGTGGGTAAGTGCTGCCATATCCCACCATATAGCTTGTGGCCCTTGGGTTGTCTCCTAGTATATAATCAACCTGAAGACAAGGCTCGGGAAGCATTAGATGGTAGCACTTTAAAAATTCATGTGATAGTTATATCCAATTGGAGATTGAGACAGAGAAAGATGTTATGTAATTATTTCACAAGTGGCCAGTAAAATACGTTATATTTGTATGAATGAAGAAAACAATCAACGAAAGAGTTTAGAAAATGTTAGAGATCATAATTGTATAGAATCTGTGACAATGTTAACTAAGGCATGCACAAACTGCACTGAAATTCTGAAATGTTACACAAGACATAAGTTACAACAGGATATGGCATATGAAACATGATTACTCATATCAAAGCATACAGTTAGAAAAATAAAATCTATCAAAGTATATTTGCATGGTAGTTTGAAGACTCCTAGCAAGATGTATGAGATGCAGTCTTTATATATATATATATATATATATAGAAAGAAAAATCACCTGAGACTTGGCAAACATGAGAAGCTCTGAAGGCGTGGCAGTACCAGCAGCACACTGTATGTTCCTCCCAGTAGCTGAAATGTAGTCAGAGTAAACAGTGAGGAGGAAGGAGGCACTCGTCACGAACTGCATATTGTTCCACCTCTGGCGGAACATTAGGCCTCCAGGGGTCCTCTGAACATTGCGGGTACCCTTTCCGAGGCATGAGCACATAAAGTACTCTGCCTTCTGCTGATATCGCTCAAAGACTGGCGAATGATGAGCTGCTTTCCCTTGGAAAAGAAACTGTGGATGATGAAGACACCATTACAGGGGATGAATCAGTATGTGTTTCACAATGGCATTTTAACACAAAGCATATTTTACTGTAGATATGCGAGACTACGGACTTCTTCAACTGGGAGGGAGTAGAAGAATATTGCGATGTTTGTGTACGAAAAACTATATGTATCATGTCCTACTCTTGCTTATATGTGCCATAAGCAAGCACAGGGCATGCATGGCCCATGGTCTTGGTGCGCGAGAATGGATACAGTTTAGGTCGGTGCAGTTACAAGTACTTCTAAGGCCTAGTTTCAGCCCACTCGCCAAAACCCATCCAGCTTTCCATGGCCACGGCCCATCTTCTTGTTTGGATATTTCTATAGAATTAGACTAAAAATCACATAAAATTGATAAATTGGGCCATCCATTTAAGCATGGCCATATATCAACTAAATATCATCCAGCTCAAATCATATGTAATGATGGGGGAACATACAACAATAGTATGAGAAACTATATAAAACAATGAAGCAGTACAACTTTTTTTTTACAAGCCCTCTCTTTTTTTTTTCTATTCTTTGATGCCACTTCACTACTCCATACATTCTATAACAACCACCTATTTATAGGTATAAGAAATGACCTTTTGACTCATCTAATAAATTTATCATTTAGACTTTCCATGTGACTCTTAGATTTTCCATGTGACCCTTAATTTTTCAATGTGACTCTTGATTTTTGTCACTATAATTAATTTTACAAAATTTAATATAATTTTTCGATTTCTTCAATACAATTAATATTTACTTTTTCTAACTTTCTGCGGTCGGGTTTCAAATGCAAAATAGATGGGCCAACAAGCCCGATCCTTAGAAAATTTTCAGCCCAATCTTATACAATATCCAAATAGGCCCAAAATAGAAGAGAAAACCAAGTTTTACAAAGACTAACTATGACGAGCAAACTCCGGAATCTCATAAACAGGCTAGGGTCTAATTGGGCCCAGAATCTCCTGAGGTCCAGGGTTAAATCTGGGACCAAACGCACTGCCTGATGGTTGGTCCAGGTTTAAATCCTGATATGGGCTCGAGCACTTAGCTTGGACCTCAATTCAGGCTCGAGTCTGAACCGGGTTTGCTCTAGCCAATTCATGCCAGGTTCTATTTAAAAGGTTTATGGTTGGCAAAACTGACTACATTGGTAATTAATATACCTTGGAGGCGAGAACTTGAACACCAGCGTATTTGACGTCCCACCCGAACTCGGTCATCGCCCACCCGGTTCCACCCAACGCATCACCGTTGTTCCCCAAGTAGTCCAGGTAGTACCTGTCGTTCGTCGCCTGGTACAGCCACGCCGCGGCCCAGAGTAGCTCGTCCTGCACAAATCAGATAATGTCAACCGTCCGATGGGCAGATCCCAATTCAATAATCTCACTTACCCCGTATCCACTCATGGATTGGTAGTACTTCTGAGCGACGGTGATGCTGCTGTCGTACTTGCCCCTGTACTTGTCCGCGAACTCAAAGAGCTGTAATAAGAATTAAGACAAATTTTTGTTAACTTATGTTGACAATCCCTTGATTGCTCATTTATTTTCACTTAATTCCCCTCGTACTCTCGTAGTAGTTAGGTGCACAATAACGGACTGGATCACACTAATCACGAGGCAATGTCCCTTCCCCGAAGACCGCGAGGGACAAGATAGTAATTTTATGGTCAGGGACCGGGGAAAGGAGCAGGGGATGGGAGAGGATTCGAGGAAGCATCGACACGGCATCCCACGTGACTCCAACCGTCTATCTTTCTTGGGAGATGCCCATCCCAACGGCCCAGATGCGCGAGTACGGAGCCATTAAAGATCACAGTACTGCTGGGCTCCATCATTCAATAATAGTTGGAACCTAAACGTATCCGCATAGACATTCCTATGCGTGAGACAGGGAAAACTTTACACCGGCGCAGTGAAAACAAACACTACGGTACGTTACTAACATACGCCGGATTAATGGACGTTACTTGGGTCTAGAAACTTGGGAGGTCCTTGAGAAGTAGCAGCTGATATTGGGTTCGGACCTGCTTTGCATGGCTGAGGAGCTGGCTGGAATAAGCTGGGTCCAACCGCCGGAAAATAATGGAAGTTGAGGCCATTGCCGCTGACGTCTCTCCGGCAAGATCCGATCCAGGGTGGTTGGCATCAATCCTGTAGGCCATCCGGCTAGTCGTCATGTCTTCGGGTCGCTGCCAGCAATAGTGATCCGAGTTCCCATCCCCCACCTGTACAAAATTAACAAAGCAAGCTTAATTATAATCAAAGAACAGTAATAATAATATAATTACATTGTTAAGATACAGATAATTGAGTTAACACGTGCAAGTGTTAGTTATGCAATTAATTAAAAGTTTCCAATGAGGGCATAGAGTGTAGTACTGTGATTTTATGTGGATAAATATAACAGCTCTCACATGTAATTGCCTCTGACCCCAACAAGGAACATTAAAACTAGTGTAATAGTCAGATAATACCTTTTTAATGGAAATGGTTAAGGGCATGCAAACAAAGCTTCATGACGTTTTTAAAGATACTTCTAAAAAGTGGTTACTTTAGTGGGTCTCTATCCGGGAGCCATCAGAAACAGACAGCAAGCAAGCCATTAAACTATCAGTTGCTGTTTTTGACAGTGGCTTTGAAGTTTGTCTTTAAGAGAAAATAGAGGGATTTTCTACAAATAAGGCAGCTTAATCAATCATCAGGGAAATCAAAATGATATCCACTTCACAAAATGACAACTTTTTTCACAAATTCTACCCCTGGATAAAGATTTTAAGTCTGTGATTTCTTATCCACAGTGAAAAAACCTTCTACCTTCCGGTTAACAGCAAATCAACTACTTGGTGAAAGACTTTGTACCTAGAAAACCTAGTAAAATGATCCAGATCTACCTTGGCATAACAACAGGTCCCGTAGGAAAAGTTTAAGTAGCAGTCATGATGGGTCTATTGACCAGGATAGAGAATAGCCAGTCCTCTGTTCTCTCTGTAGTATGTAAAGTTAAGCACATGCAGTTAGAACTTGTAATATTCTTCTACTGAGGTTGGAAAAGGTAACTAGATGCAAGACATCCAAATAGCGCAGTTCATTGAGTAAATAGACCTAAAGCTCATGCTAACAAGGGGCACCCACCTCTCCATAGAGGACATAGGGCTCTGGGTGGGCTTTGATGAGGTAGTCAGTGCCCCACTTCACAGCCTCCATGGCATGACCTAGCTCTCCAGTTGCAGCCATCTGCTTCCCATATTCAGCTATGCTCCATGCCATCATAGTGATGGTGAAGGCCATTGGCAGACCAAATTTCACATTGTCCCCTGCATCATAGTAGCCTCCAACAAGATCTACCTGCAGGTAAAAAAGCAAAAAGAAAAAAAATGGTGAAAACAAAGTAAGTAATTGGACTTTAACAGAATAATCAGATCTCTCCTTCTTTGCCTAAATAATTGATAAGTCATAGGGTTATGTGTGCCTATTTGGTGCTCTGACTTCCATCAGAAATTCACAAGAATAACTGAAAAGGATAAGCCTAGTGAATGTATCATTGGGTAGAGAATTTTTATAATTCATCTCCATATGCAAGTCAACATGAACAGAATGGCATGTCAAGCTTTCAACCATAAAGGAACGGGTGGGGGGAGCAATCGGACCTACAGATCAAAAAAAGATTAAAAACAGAATTTATAAGTCTGAGAAAAAAAAATAGATTATTTTGTGCACAATGGCTTCTCTATAATTTTCTAAGATGAAATCGTGAAATGACGTATCCGGAAGCTAAAATGATATTTAACTAGAAATTTGATATTTTATTCAGGAAGAAAATAGAGAAAATGACAACAAGCACCTAAGCAAGGAAAGTATGTTATTATATAACCTTTCTTATGGCCCATAAAATCTTCCCTCACATCATTAACAAATAAAAAAGCAAAAAAAAAAAAAAAAAAAGAGAAATGACTGTAAAAGATTAAAGAAAAGACAGAGAAGAAGAAATTATGTTGTTTGGCGTTCGGGGAGGATTGGAGTCCATGTTCGCTTTAAAACACAATGAAGATGTACAGGTGACGCCCATTCCATTACTTACAAGAAAGAAGAAAAAAGGAACATAACACCGCTTCTGATAATTAAAAAAAAAAAAAAAAAAAAAAAACAAGAAGAAGAAGAAGAAGCTATTCAAGAAAAAAAATTGGAAAAAATACAAGCAGATGGGATGTAAGCCTTCAAAAATTTGGAAAGGAAATAGACTACATAAACTAACAATGAGAAACAGAGAGAGGTAGAAAAGCATTTACCCCATTAGCCTTTCCATCAAGCAGCCCCGAGTTAGCTCTCCAGGTGACCCTCTGGTTACTGGGGAGGTACCCAGACCTCTGGGCCTCAAAGAACAGAATGCTCTTGCTCAGTGCCTTCCCATAGTCATGCCCAGCAGAAGCCAGAGGCACCAGAACCAGCAGCAAAGTGAACACCACCACAACTCCACCCATCCCTCAGAACAAGATGATTATTATTATTGTTGTTATTATTATTATCAAAAAAAGGGTTGGAAAAAGATAGTCCAGACAACAAGAACAAAAAAGAGCCCAACAAGTGCAAAGAAGTTGATTTCAACTTAACAAGAAACAATGTAGGTGGTTTATTAGCTAAAACTCCTAATAAACCACAATGAAGAGGGGGGAAAGCTAAGGGGGAGGAGAGAAGGGAAGATACAGAGGCGGGCGGGATGAGAGGGAGTGAAGAAAGATGAGAAGCTCTAGAGCTCTATATATGGAGAGAGAGGTGGGAAGTGGCGCTAATTAATTGTAGGGTCCTTATTTTATTTTATTTTAATTTAATTTTCTCTCTTCTATTATACTGAGAAGCTAAAAAAAAGGTTGGGACGGGAGAAAGAATCCCATGCGGCGCCTGCGCTCTCTCGGCAGCCAGTCGGTGGGTTTATAATTCTCCTCATTTTTCGGGGGGAAAAACAGAAGAAAAGAGAGGGAAAGAAAAAACAGAGCCAGTTGGTGGTTTATAATCTCCTCCATTTTCGAAAAAAGAAAAGAGAGAGAGAGAGAGAGAGAGAGAGAGAGAGAGAGAGAGAGAGAATTAGAGTAATAATTCGATTTGAAATTACTACCATTAAAAAGGAAATGGATGGCCTTTATTAGTGCAGTTATTATTATGAGGAGGGGTGGATCCGGTTGGGGACAGTTAGTCGCAGGGGGTCCACTGGATTGGAGGCATCTGGGCCGTCCACCCGTTGCTAAGATCAGCTACTGGACAGCTGCAAAGGGCTTGAGATTGGAAACTTTTATTTTTTTTTATTTGTTTGGGTTTTGGATTTTTGGGACTTCGAGAAAGAAAAAGTGGGGATGGAGCGAGTAAAGACGCGACCGGATGCCCTAACGGCCACTTCACACCAAGAGCTATTTTTGCCCAGCAATTTTCACTTTTTTTATGTTGCCTCCGTGCCTTGCCTTTCCTGTTGGAATAATTAAAGAAAAAAAAAATAGAAAGATTTAGCAGCAAATCAAGCCCCAGATTCCTTTCTTCTTGTAATGGTTAACCAATATGACAGACGTTTTAGTTTTACAGTCGTTTGGAAAGATTCTTGGCCTTCTTAATCCAGTTCACTCATGATATAATTTGTCAATAATTTACTGTATCGATTGTACTTATATAAGGTTATCAATGAAATTCTACATAGAATACATTTTTGATAATATTTATATTTTACTAATTATTATTTTATTACATAATATGTTTATGATTTAATCAGGTAATTAATTTATAAATATTTATTATTTCTTTTGTGTGGATTATTTTAACTTGATTTAACCCTAAGAATCCAATGAATTGATAAAAAAATAATATTAAATCCAATCCGCTCTAACCCAAAGGAAATTAGGTTAGATCTGGGTTTTATTTTTTGTTCCAATTCAAATAAAAATTGAGCTTAGATTGTATATATCCTCCATCTCACCCAACTCCCTTACAACTCTAGGCAACACTAAAATCTTGCAAATCAATATGATGTTTTTTTTTCTAATTTACTTTTCGAGTGCTATCTGAAAATTTATAAAACCAAGACTTTGGCAAAAGTTTATAATATCTAATATTATGAGACATCATATTTGCAGGCACATTTCATGGTACTTGGGTGGCTTGTTGTGTTGGCACTTTAGGTAGATTAAGAAAATTAAGATTTGCATCTTTAGTTTTTCTATAGAGTTAGCATTTATAGCATGAATTAGAAGCAAACGTCAAAAGTTCAACCGAAGACAAGGAGACCAGCTTCCTCTTAAAAAGGATAGAGTGTGTTCCCACACTCGCTATGATGGTATCTTTTCAATGATGGTCCCACCATGAAGACCAAGAAGACTAAATGGTTGAAATTAGATGATAGCGACTCGAAAATAGCTCTCCGTGTTAACTTTGGTCGAGGATCAAAGTGGTTTAAAGATACAAATGCTGGGCTAATTTCTAGAGTCAGCCTTATTTCTGAGAAATTATTACATGGACCAGGTCCAATATTGGACCAATCTAAATTTGAATGCACATGTATGGTGGATAACACGCATTCCTCATTTGATCTTGAATTGTTTAAATACAAGATTTAATATGGCAAGTAATTATTAGAGTGGCCAATTGAATTTAGTTTATCTGATAATCAGACTTAATTCCGAGGATTCTTGTTGAAGATATTAAAGAAATATAAACAAACTTCTCTCCCCTCTTCATTCTCCGCTAACACCAAAGACTCAAGATTCTGCAAATGTGGATAAGTGAGGATTTACTGGTGAATGATATTGACACATTAATGGTCATATATAGCAGCTTAAGTGACCAAAATCTACCTCTTTAAGCATGATTATGCTTAATGCATTGACATGCCAAGTTTATTTTTGGCAAGATTTTTAGTCACCAGCAAGGTTTATTAGGCTTGGTTACCCAAAGTCAGTATCCCTATGCAGCTTCTATAATAATGTTCAAAGTTGTGGCTCTGATTTCAGGCTTGAGCCACATTCATGGGTGCTTGACGCTGATTTTCTATCTTGCCAATATTTTTTTTTATATATAGCACACACAATCATTTTTATTTTAGCTTGTATTTAGTGCATCGTCAGATAATCTTAGAAGATAATGTAGAGTAATTTCAAGATAGATTATCGTTATTAAATTGTTAGTAATATTGATTATTGTGTTTGGTACAGACAGACAATATTGCAGTAAAATTATTAAGAATCTTGATTGATATATTTGATATGATAATTAGATTATCGATAATGTGAAATCAAATTTTCAAAATATCTTTAACTCAAATTACTATATATTTAATATAAATAAAAATCACAATGATCCTTGCTCGTTCCAACGGCATGGGAGAACCTCAGGTTTTTGCTCGAGGACTTTCTTTTTGGAGGTCATAGAGTTTGCAAGGAGCTCATGCTCCTCTTCATCATCGTCACTGTCGTCACCATCTCCGCAACTATGGAAGGAATGGGAGAAGCCCATTGAGATGGAGGAGGATCCCAAACCCGGATGCAGGGGCCAAGGTGGTGCGGGATGCTGGTGACAAGAAGCTAGGGGAGAGTGGAGAGATAGCAGCGTGGCATGGGGGGACCTCGAGATCTTTCTCCTTGGAGTCTTAGAGTTCGCAAGGAGCCT
This sequence comes from Elaeis guineensis, assembly GCF_000442705.2. Taxonomy (NCBI): domain Eukaryota; kingdom Viridiplantae; phylum Streptophyta; class Magnoliopsida; order Arecales; family Arecaceae; genus Elaeis; species Elaeis guineensis. The sequence continues at coordinate 119,978,497 of NC_025994.2, read as the reverse complement.
CGCTCTTTGTAGTCGTCACCATCTCTGCGGCTGTGAGAGGAATGGTAGGAGCCCAATAGGATGGAGGAAGGAGGAGGTGGTGGCGGGGTTAGCCTTCACCGATGGTGCCACCACAGTCAGAGAGATGCATTTTGTGTGATTTTTTGAAAGATAATTTTGTTCAATTTTTTTTATAATATTGTTAAATAAGTGATAATCTGGATAGCCATCTCATTTCAAGACTATGTAGATTGCCTCCTGAGAGGCAATGTAGATCGTCAAAATAATCTGAACTACCATCCAGAAAGCATACTAAATATTATAATTTAATGAGCTCATTTTAAATTACCAGCAACCTGAATAGATTGCCAGCTATCAAAGGCAACCTTAATGTTTAATGGTGCAAACTCTTCATAATCCACCATCCACTGTATGCATCATACATGTATTAATTACCATACACAATAAATAGATATACCATTAGATAATATCACTTATAGCTAGTATTTCATGACTTGATAAGATCCGTAAAGGAAAATGGAAAAGTTACAGCCGTATAACCTTTTTCATGCAAATATTGTGCGGCTTAAGCATCTCCAAGCTTGTATGGAACTATAGAAATAAAAAAGATTAAATGCTAATAAAAAAATAAAAATAAATAACCAAGCGTCACCATAGCTTAGCTTGTAGCATTTTCATGGCATTGGTGTTGCAAACAAGAGTTCTTCCGCACAATTAGAAATTAGGTGCTTTGGTATTTTTTTTTTTAATAAAATCGATCATGCAAATCCTTCTAATATAAATACATTTCAAATAATTAAAAAATAAAATATTTTTAAGTGAATTAAGGACACCTTGTATGTTAGTCCAAAAAAGTGATTTTGAGTATTCTACAATAAAAATAACTATCCTATCAATGTAAGAGGGGCGATTGGCATTCCTCCGTATATATCTCTGGAGCTAGGTCACGATCGTGGTCAAGTCATCCTCGATGAACAGATACTCTGCATGAAGGATCCGACGAGCATAGATAATTCTGATCTAAGCAGCTTGAAGCTCCATAATAGAAACAAACAGATCCCAGAGATAACTGCTCCCGACTGCTACGAGTCTAGAAGAGAAGTTGCGGACTACAAAGCAACTCCTCCACGCTGCTTTGGTATTTCAAAAAAAGACATTTTTAATAAAGAATCCGCCATCATCTCTGCTAAGCCCCTTCCAAATCCAAGTTTAATCTAAGCTTTCTTTCGTCTTAATCTTAGATAATAACGCATCTTATGTCCCCTGTAACCCTGGCCGTTGGCAGCTGATTTCATTGCGCTCTTTCGAAGCTCTTTCATCAGTAGTATAAATTGGCCTCACTTTGGTGGAAAACTACAAGATAATTACGTGGACACCAGTGGGAACCCGGGAGGAACTCGAGGAGGTAATATATTTCATTATGCTAATCTAAACGAGTTACCTAACAGACAACAGCATGTGGGTGTCTAACCTGTTAGACCGTTGTACCTGTAGACATAGCTGGTCGGTGGGCTTCAGACAAAAAAAAAAAACTGTGGTTTGGACCCTCTTAGCCTGACACGTGTATCAAAAATAAGCCAGTCTTCCTTCAAACGGTTCACATCGAGTATCTTCAGTGATTGATCTTTTTCACAACACCAGCCATTAGTTAAATTACATATTGCGCAGATCTCAAGTGCTTCATGTTCATTCTTTCATTTGTCAGCATAAATCTCATAGAGCTATTACACCATCCAACAGTGCACATTATGAAACAAGATGAATCATTCCTTCATGTGAGAGATACAATCCAAACCCCTAGTCAAAATGGATGTGGTCCAGCTTCATCCATGTGAGTGGCATTTGAGCTTCCTTCAATATATATTATGCTTTTCACAGTTTGTGCTGTGTAAGAAGCTAGGTCTATTTAAGAACCACTCGCTCAATTGTGACTGTATGAGTCTATACAAGCATAAGAGGTTGCAACTAACACTCCACTCAATTATCAATTTTTTGGTGGATCTTTTCTTTTCTTTTTGATTTCTCAAATTTTTCTGATTAAATTTTATTTTCTTGATTACTATAGTGTATTTCCCTTTCAAATAATCCTACTTAGTACTTATATATATATATATAGTGTCTTTACTACGTTACATTACCACTTTTCCCATATATCTTTATATTGATCCATGAAAATTGATCATAAATAAGTTGTTCTAGCAGACCAGTTTGGGTAGGATTAACATTGACGTCTTCATTTCACGGCCATCAATTAGGTTGTTTTTAATGTCAATCTAAAATTAGGAGCCGAATCAAAATGTGACGTGTTGTTCGTAATTTATCCACTGCACTTGATGTGCGTGTTCATGACAGATGGCTCCCCCCCCCCCTTTTTTTTTCTGCAACCTTGTGAAGCGCATTGAGATGCTGCCAAGACAAACATTGCAGTCACAATCGACAACTAATTAACCAGTATTATAATAATACTTCAGTACCATAATACTTCATAACCGCATTAGAGTCGCGAACGGATAGTGTGCTGCAGCGTGGCACCTAAAATTTATTATATTATAATAAAATAATTAATTTAATTTAATTTTGTATCTAGAAATTTTTTGAATAAACTGATTGGTAGATAAGTTTGTTTAGATTGGGAAGGACTAAACATGATTTGCCCTTTTGTACGGATTTATAGCAGTTTGTCTTTTCTGATATGATGGTCTTGTTTTTTAATAAATTTGCGACGATCGCATTATAAGATACGATAATTCGTTTCAGTCCAAACCATGTTCAACAAAATGATTGATATAAGACTAGATCTAATTGATTTATTCAATTACCCAAAAAACTAAAGCATAAAGAAAATAAATTAATGAAGGGTAGACTTTTTCCGAATAATCGAAGCGCGTGATTCTAAAAATATGTAATAATTCATGACGGTCAGTTGGACCAAGCGTGCGTGGTCATCAGTCTATCTTTCGTAAAACTTGATTTGGATTCAAAAGATGAAGTTTTCAAAAAAAAATAAGAGAATTTACTTTTAGATATCCCATAAAATTATAAACGAAATGTATTTAATTTAAAGCTTTTGAAATAAGTTCAAAGGAGGGGGGTTAAATTTATATTTAAAATTTAAAATTTTTAAATCAAAATTTTTGACATTGTGTTACACATAGACAGCTTTTGCTTAACTTGCTAGCCAGCTCCATTGGTTACCAGACTGGCTAAGCTCAAACAATATTTGAATGCAATGTCAGGCCTGGAGACTTAAATTATATCTAAACCATCCCGCCTTTAAACTTTTCCTTTTCCTCTTAGAAGTCTTTCTAAAATTACTCATCAGCTGAAGTGCAAGACAACTAGGAATTGCACTAAGCTCATGAATTATAAATATGACCTCTGTATATCTTTTTACCAGAGGAACTTTTCAGTCATGTTTCAGGCCCTAAGTCTTTTTTTCTCGGAGAACTAGGATGAATTAGAAGTCCAGCCGAAATCAAGTAGTGAAGATGGGATTCAAATGCAACACTTGAGGCCTAACTACTAAACAAGTTGATCTCGTTTATTTTGTAGAGTGGATCTGCATGTTTTAAGAATTAACTCATTGCATGAGTCAAGTTTGAAGACTCTTATTAAACAACTAACAGACTTTAAACAACCTATGATTTGTAACCCAGAAGCAAAAGAGAAAAAAATAACCCATGATTCATAGCCTTGCAGTTTTGCATGGGTTCCAGGTGTATCTATAGGAAAAAGAATAATTTTTTTTTCTCATGACATCACCTATTAAATTACGTAACATCCACTTTAAAATCTATGCAGCAGATGAAAGAAAAAGATCGAAGTACTTTTAAACCCACACAAGATACGACCTAATAGTTAATGTTGTTGAAAATAAAATAAAAAAAAATTATTCTTTCGTATAAAAGATATAATTCAAAAAGTCAAAAAATTTATCCGTCATGTAGCTATTATATTAATCTCTAAAAAAAATTATATCCTGCACCTTATTTACGGCATAACGTGATGGTGCATCATGCTGATTATACACGGTGGTTTCTATGAGCCCCATATATCACCTGCCATCCTATGCTCTGTCTTGGATTACTGTCCGGTCCATCTGATCTCTGTTTGTCTCTGTATAATGCACCTGACGTGGTGTGCGTGATGCTGGGCATAATTTCTCCATCTACAAATACCAGAGTTAATTAAGATTCGCATGGTTTGGCGTAATAGATGGATGTCACTCATCTCGGTCTAATCGTAGGTTCCATCGCTGCTGTCTGGAGTCAAAATATTCTCGTAGGCTCGTCTTTCCATCCTCGGTAAGAACACGTATTAAGTTCCTAGTGGTGACGAACTCCTGGGGATCCACGTAGATAATTAAGAGTAAACTTTATATTAAATTAAAACACCAGATCCCATCAATCACCACCTTCGAGATCTAAAATTTGACTGACGGACGAAACGGATCCACGTATACTAGATTTCACAAAACTAGATGTATAAAAATCTAAAGCTTATGTATAACCATCGACAAGCCGACAGAAGCCACCATTAGTAAATCGAAAAAAAAAAAATTAGCGATTTTAAACGAATAAAATAGTTCTGAATATAATGGAGCACGCCGAAGACCGGTAAAAGATTGATGGCATTTTTGTTATTTAAAAGAGAGTCAGGGCTTATTGTCACTAGGGAAAATTGCGCTCTTGGGAAGCGTGTCGGTCAAGAAGGTGCGGAAAGCATCGGCCAGAAAATAACCGCAATCAACGGCCTCCCGCTGAAACCCAAAGCCGGATATTTTTAAAAATTGCAGCCAAGCGCGGGACACCGACGGGGATCCGCGATGGCCGGCTATTGCCGTTGTTTTAACGGTGACGGCACCGAGGTAATTTGTTGCCGCGGAACAAGAATAATGTACGGGTAGCTCCGCTTGCAAAGTTACAGAGGAGTGACGGTCACGTAGGAGGGTGCAGTTTAGCTTTAACATAATGTCCCCGTAAACTGCTAACTAAATGCTACCATTTTAATCAGTTCTTGAGGTTGGGCACTAAATTGAGGTTGGATAAGGCCTGGGATCTTTATATACCACTATCTTGCTACACACTGGTTACTTGGAAATGGAAATTTTGTTGGCTAGAATAGTTTAGAGCTACTAAATACTGGATAGGGGAGAACGGACTTTAATTACAATAAGAAATCGCCAATGTGAATCTCAGAGCCACCATCTCACAGCTAGTGCAATCCCTTCATCTTGGCTAGTGGAGCTACTCCAAATCTATTGACCTGGGTTCAGATTGCATCTTTCGCATAAAAAAATAATAAATCTTCTTTCATAGCTTCAATTGTTGGATCACATTTTATATAAATTTTAAAGTACTTTATTCTTTTTCTTCCATCTATCTGCATAGGCCTCAGAGCAGCTATTGCATGATCTAACAATTGATAATGGCACTCACCAAAGACAGAATTTGAATATTCCCAAGCAAGGTGGAACTTGCAGATTGCAGTGACATTAGCTTTTGCGGAAAATAGTCATTCACATATATAATTCTGTATGCTTGCCATTACTTTGAAAATAGGAAGAAATATGACCTTCTCACCACAAATTCAACCTGACGATATTCATGCACATACATGGTTAATTAATTTTTGTGGTTACCAAAGTTGATGTATGTGTCCTTCTTATGCTAAGATCATCTCATTATTGGTGAGAGCATACCCAAACCATGATATCAAAAGTGGGCATTAAGATGGTATTTAGTGACCTAAATAAAAACATCAAAGTGATCTTGATCACTAATAATCCTTATTTTCGGATAATTTATTCCTGATAATCTAAAATCATTATATTTAGCATGCAATGTTTTAGTGATTAAGGATCCCCCAGATATACATAAGCAACTAAGAATCTAAGAGGCGTTTGGTTCGTAACTAGAACCAAAATGGGAATGAGAATGAAAATGGTTTGGAATCGGAATCGGAATGGTCAAATCTCCCAAAGTATTTGGTTCGTGACCAGAATCGAAATCGAAATTAAAATAAAAAATTGAATCCATAGAGGAGAGTAGGGATTGAGTTCTATATAGATTGAGCCATTCCCATTCCACCCTGAAATCGGAATCGGAATGGGACTCCTCCCAACCAAATGGTTAGAATGGGAGTCACCCATTCCGATTTCGATTCCGATTCCAGACCCCCATTCCCCCCAACCAAACACCCCCTAAGATCATTTACTATATAATAGCAAAATTATTCTTAATATATTCCATAAAAATATTTCTAGTAATCATATGAAGTACATTATAATAAATGATCAATATATTTCATGGGAATTAATTTGTATATTTCATAAAAATTAATTTGTTAATCTTATAAATAACTAATCATATAAAAATATATCGATTACTATCATAGAATTAATATTTTTATTTATACTTACAATATATTACTATTTTAACATTAGTATTTATTTTGATTGAATATATATATATGGGATTTTTACATGTATACCATTCTAAACATCCAAATTTGCATGGATATCCTTTCAAAATTGATATTTGCATGTTTATTCTTATAAAATATTTGATTTACATGTATACCTTTTTTTTTATTTTTTGTATATATACCCACGTCATCTAACGTCATTAAAAAATTAATGATTTAAAATTTAAATGACTGAAATGCCCTTATGGGTATATATGCAAAAAAAAATTATAAAGGTATATATACAATTAGCAATTTATGAGGGTATACAAATAAATATTAATTTTGAAAAGATATTCATGTAAATTTTGACGTTTATGAGGGTATACAGGCAAAAATTTTTAATTGAATTTTTTTCTATTGTATGTTATTTTAACGAGATAGAAAGAATTTAAATATATTAATTAATATTATAGTAAGGATGATTCAAATACATTAATTTTTATCTATTGCTTCTTTGTTGGTGTTTATAGTATGGATAATTTATTTATTTAAAGATTTTGTTCATCTATTGTCATTATTTTCAATAGTCATAGCTGAAATATCAGTCTCTAATGTAGCTGGATGTTCAATATCATTCTGTCTTTGATTCTCCCTTTGGTCATCTACTCGAACCTCTCCTATTGCAGCTACTTCACCTCTACTTTAGTCCTGGCTATTTAGTGTTGATTGAAAAAACTGTATATCATTAGCCTTTTTTGTGACAAATAAGAAGCACTCCATCAAATCTTTATATTCTTTAAACAAACTCATTAGTTTATGATTCGTATCTAGAATCATATAAGACTTAGGTGATAAATATCTAACCACAGACCAAATCTTTATGGTCTCTTCAAGCTTCAAATTGAATATATGCACTATATTATCATATAGATTTATGTAAGAATAGCGGTCAACATCAACTAACCAATTTATTTTATCTCTCAAAATAATATTTTATTCTTGTAGAATTCTTAATCTTCTTAAAATAACCTCCAAATTTCATCTTCAAATTGAAAAGCGGTTGCTCCATTTTAATAAGTACTACAACAAAATAGGTTATTAGCGATAAAAAATTTTCATCGCTAATAATCAATTTTTATCGCTAATATATATTAGCGATAAAATTTTTATTGCTAATATTTCGTCATTAATAATCGCATTGTTGATAATATTTTACGATGAAAAAAAAATCTTCGCTAATAAAAGATATTTACGATGAATATTTTTTATTATTAAAAATAAAAAATAAAAAATTAATCATAAAAAAAATATTTATGATGAATTATACCATCACTAATAAATAAAAAATTAATAACGATAAAAATATTTTCATCGCTATTAATTTTAAAGTTTTAGTGACTAAAAGTTTACGTCGCAAAAACTATTTTTTGCAACGAAAAAATTTCATCATTATTAATTTAATAAAAAAAATTTAAAAAATAAAATTGAATAATATTAGCGATAAAAAATTATATCGTAAATGATTTAATTTACGATGAATATTTATGTCGCTAATAATTATTTATGATAAAAAAATTTTCATCACTGTTAATTATATATTTATTAAAAAATTATATTAGTAAAATATTTTTGACGATGAATCTTTCATCACGAATAATTCCGTCACTAATAATTTAGTCATATTTTTTTTAAAAAAATTATGAATATATATTTTTAATTTATATAGATAATATTTTTTATAAACTAAAAAATAAAAATAAAAAATTTACATAATAAATTGATAAATAAATTTTATTATTTTATTATATTAAATTAAAATTATAAGAGATTTAAAATAAAAAAATACATCAATAAGCCGTCAAATATCGACATCTGGAGAATGAATTGGAGATGGGGAGCGCTCGACGGAGCTCAGACTGACCTGCTGTTGCCTCATCAATTGTATGTCTGCTTCATCTGTGCTATTCACTCCATCATCTAGATCTGAAGCTATTGATACTCATCGATGCGTGCAGCCAACTTCTGAGCTCGGTGCTCAGTCTGCTGTCAATCTATGACAGCCTGCTGTCAATCTTCGATAGTCTGCTTCTGCACCTCCGTCAGTCGAGCCTCGCATGCAGAATGGATGTCAGCCCTAGATGAGCGTGAGGATGAGGGAGCAGTGATCCCATATCCTAGACTCCTAACATAATAGGATCTCGTATCGAGCATCTGATCACAGATCTCATCATCTGTGGGTGCGATCGAGCCCTCAGAGATAGGCTGGGATCTCATATCTGTCATACGATCCTAAAAATTAAAATTAGAGTTATTTTAATTTTTTAATAAAAATTATATTATAAATAAAAAAATAATTAAAAAAACTTAAAAAGAGCTTCTAGCTCTCCGTCGTCCACTCTCCCAATTGTCGCTGGTGGGTCCACTGATAGATATCAATCCTACCAAAAAGCTTATCACTCAGTATTTTTCTGCAATTTGAGAATTAATTAAAAAATTTTAAATAACTAGAGAATTATATGCTAATTAAAAATTAAAAATTATCTATCATGTGCTTCATGTGATGAGCGAACGATCTTGAACCCCCACAATATGGCACAATTTGTCTCGCCCGATTCATCGCATTTCGGACACATTGTCTCTGTAAAATTACCAGTCAAATTAGTAAATAATAAATTTAATTTAAAAATAAATAATTCAGTCATTAAACTTTAAAAAAAAATTTAGATGTATAATCTGATATGCCGAATCCTCATACTGCCGGCATATGGCAGTCCAATCGTCCATGGTGATGCTGTCATAGGGCTATTGCCGTGCTGCCTCCTCCCCATGATCCTGCACCACTTGGTACCAATGCGGATGCATGTGATGGCGATAATCTTTGAAATGTAAGGATAGATGAGTATCGACGGCTCGCCTCACACGATCCTCCTTAAAATCAACGATGTCGAATACACCCGGTCAATAATAAATATTAAAAGAATACTATGAAAATTAAATATTCATAATATAATTTATTTTATTTGTAAGTGGGTATAGAAAATTTCTCTCTAAGCCAGTAAAATGTGATGCCAATCGAAGAGCGTCATAGGGACATAACTGCGGCATATAATATCCAGCTCAGTCTGCCATGTCTCGCATCATCCCCTAATGGGTCTAGTGTAGCCGGCTGGTATCTCGATCCAGAGATGCTGTCCCCAGGTGCTCGCGTCTCTAATGTTCTAGAGCGAGGTTCTTCGATGGACCTCGTCCTCACCTAACTACCGATGAAGACTGGACTAAAATATCAACTATTAACAACAATAGTATTATTACTTTTTCAAAAAGTCTGAATACGGGACATCCAAGATTCGATCTCGATAAAGATCGACTCTTGAATAGAAATCTACGGCTCAATGCAATTTAACTATCATTTTTGAACATGCATTCGAAGATGAATTTTTAATTTATCAAAAATGAATAACTTCGTATTGAAATTTTTTCATCCAAAATTTCAATAGAGTTTTTTCTAAAATAAAAATATTTTTTATATTTATAATTTCAGCAGCATACAAAACAGCACATAAAACAATTAAATTGGAACAAGTAACAGCAATATACATTGTATTAGTAAAAAAAATAATTAATCAAATAATTAAATAATTTCAATAGTAATACTAAAAAATAATATGCAACAAATATAATTAATCAAATAATATGTATCTCCCTCCACGTTGGCTCGACCCGACCCAGCCAGCTCGACCTGGCCCAGCCCACCCCGTCCCCATCCCCACCGGTCTCGACTCCATCCACACCGGCCTAGCCCCATCCCTGCAGGCCCTGGCCCGACCCAGAACCAACCCAGCCCGGACCCGACCCGCCCCACCCCACCCCGGCCCTGCTCGCCCCGCCCCATCGGACTGGCCCGACCTCGTCCCCAGACTGGAGGCCCCGATCCGACCCTGAGCTGACCCGGCTAGACCCAACCCGGCCCAACCAGACCCGACCCGGCCCAGTCCCATCCCCGGACCCATCCTCGGAGGCCCCGACCCCGTCCCCGCCCCAACCTCGTCTCCACCGGCCCAGCCCCGTCCGCACTGCCCCGACCCGACCCGACCCACCCGACCCGCCCATCCACCTCGGCTCGACCCGACCCGACCCACCCCACCCCGTCCCCATCCCCATCGGTCTCGACTCCATCCACACCGGCCTAGCCCCATCCCTGCAGGCCCTGGCCCGACCCAGAACCAACCCAGCCCGGACCCGACCCGCCTCACCCCACCCCGGCCCTGCTCGCCTCGCCCCATCAGACCGGCCCGACCTCGTCCCCAGACTGGAGGCCCCGATCCGACCCTGAGCTGACCCGGCTGGACCTGACCCGGCCCAACCAGACCCGACCCGGCCCAGTCCCATCCCCGGACCCATCCTCGGAGGCCCCGACCCGACCCGAAACCGACTCGACCCAGCCCGACCCCGTCCCTGCCCCAGCCTCGTCTCCACCGGCCCAGCCCCGTCCGCACTGCCCTGACCCGACCCGGCCCACCCGACCCGCCCATCCACCTCGACCCGACCCGACCCGCCCACTGGCCCCAGCCCACCCATCCCCATCCCCATGCCCGCCGGCCTCGGCCCCATCCACGCTAGCCCAACTAGGCCTGACCCGGCCCACTCGTTCATGTCGGCCCGATCGGGCCCAGCACCATCCACGCGGCTCGGTGGCCTGACAAAAGAACAAAAAAAATAAAGATGGATTACCGACGGCGGACGCAGGCACCGCCAGCCCAGCCCCATCCTCTTCAGCCAGGCCCATCCCCGTCGGCATCTCTCCCATCCCCGATGGCCCATCGGTGGCCCGAGAACCCCACCTAAAAAAAACAAAGAAAGCTTACCTTATCGGCAGATGCGATTGTGACGGTGATGGCGAGGCGGCGAACTCGACAGTCGGGAGAAGGGGTAGAGAAGAGAGGGGGATGCGGGGGGGGGGGTGCGGGGAGCACATGAAAGCACAGTGGGTGGGGGCATCGGAGAAGAAAATGGACTTGAGATGGGACTTGATAGGATGCAATGTATTAGCAATAAAAATTTTCGTCGCTAATAAATATTTTTCATCGCTAATAATTTAAATAAAAATATAATTTACGATGAATTTTTTTTTTCATTGCTAATAATTTTATTGATGACATAACTATTTTTCGTCGCTAATAATTTTCATCAAAAAAAAAATTTTGCTGAAAAAATTATTCTCCCCCTAAAAAATATTATTTGTGACGAAAACATAGGTATCATCGTTAATAAATTTTTAACGACGAAAATTTTTTATCGCTAATAGTTTAATTTTCATCGTTAATTACATTATTAGTCATGAATTTTTTTTTATCGCTAATAATTACTGAAAAAAATTCTCATTTTTTAAAAAATTTATGTTAATTTTTTTTTTAATATGTTGTGGCAATTTCAAAAGGTTCTAATGGTCGATAGATATGAGGATATTTAAAAGTTTCGAAGAATAATATTAAAGCATACAGATTGAGATCTTCAAATTTTACGTTATAGAAAAGATGGAGATGGATTGAATAAAGCAATTATAAATGTAAAACTCTTTTTCCAGCATTCAGCCTTGCTGTTCAAAAACGTCGGCAGCAGAAGGTAATTTTCAAATGTTGTTGTCCTTTTGGGATAATGATGCTACCATCTTCCATAACACAGCTCCACCTTAATCAGCCATGCCTATTATTAACTAAAATCTTATCAGGGATAGTGTTGTTTAGCTTGGCTACTTATTCTGTTGTTTATGCTTAATGTAGGTATTTTTTTAGGCTTCGGAACCATGAATTAGATAATGAACTAGATCATCAATTTGGAATTTTTCAAGTTAAAGTTTTGATTAGATCCCTAGTATTTTAAATTATGTATAATCAGACATATGTGGATTGGATGATCCTATCTAGACCTTGAAGTGATCAGTATGTGCTTGTGGCTTGCAACTTTGAATCCAATTAAGCATTTGTTTAAATAGTTGAGCCTAAAATTCTATGAGATGCATAAGCCAACCATCAAATATACAGAATTATAAGCTGAGCTTGGCTTATTTTACCATTGTCTAGTACTGATTTTTGAGTTCCATAATATTTTGGATCCAACCATTCAAATAGATCTTAAATTAGAATCAATTAAGTTTTTGTTAAAAAAATAAAAAAAATTAATATTTTTTTAATTTTAATTTTTTATATTACTACATATTGATCTTAATATTCTACATACTTTTCTTATGCATATATTATTTTTTAAAAACTATCTAATATTTATTTTTATAAGTATAAAAAAAATTACTATAATATATCTAAACATCCTTCAATAAAAAATTTTATTATTAATAATCTGTAATTTATGAATTTTTAAAATTTTTTATTTTTTTTCAAATATTAATGATGAAAATTTTTCATGGATTATTGGCGATGAAAATTGATATTTCATCATAAATACTCCATTATTTACGATGTAATACTTTCATCATAAATAATTTATAATTTTTTAAAATTTTAATTTTTTTTATTTTTTCTCATGTATTAGCGATGAAAAATTTTTATCATAAATAATATAGTATTTATGATAGAAATTTAGTTTTTATCATCAATATTTTATTATTTATGATGTAACATTTTTATCGTTAATAATCTGTAATTTTTAAATTTTTTATTTTTTTTCACATATTAGCGATGAATTTTTTCATCGTAAATACTGTGAGTATTTGTGATGAAAATTGATATTTCATCGTTAATTTTTAATTATTTACGATATAATATTTTCATCATAAATAATTTATAATTTTTAAATTTTTAAATTTTTTTATTTTTTCTCATATATTAGTGATGAAATTTTTTTTTGTAAATAATATAGTATTGATGATGAAAATTTAATTTTTATCGTCAATACTCATTATTTACGATGTAATATTTTTATCGTAAATAATTTATAATTTTTAAATTTTTTAAATTTTTAAATTTTTAAATTTTTTCTCATTTATTAACGATGAAAATTTTTTATCATAAATAATTAGGTATTTATAATTAAAATTTAATTTTTATCACCAATACTAGATTATTTACGACATAAAAGTTTCATCGCAAATAATCTTTAATTATTAAATTTTTAAAATTTTTTATTTTTTTTAAATATTAGTGATGAAAATTTTTCATCGTAAATAACAAGTATTTGTGATGAAAATTAATTTTTCATCACAAATACTTCTATTATTTATGATGAAACTATTTTCATCATGAATATTTGAAAATTTAAAATTAAAATAAATATTTTATTATTTACGATGATTAATTTCATCATAAATAATATGTAATTATGATGAATTTTATTTTCATCACAAATATGCATCTATTTGCGATGAAAAATAATTTTCATCGTAAATAATTTATTATTAGTGATGAATTTATTTTTTTATCATAAATATTCTTATTGGCGATGAAAGATATTTTCGTCGTCAATAAATTCGTCGTAAAAATTCTCTTTTCTTGTAATGAAGCCTGGACATAGAATAAGCAACTATTCATGATAAATCATATACGAAATAAAAATTAATATGATATAAAAATTATATCCAATAAAAAAATAATAAATAAAAATTAATGTATTTGAATCACTCTTACTATGAGATTAATTAATGTATTTAAATTCTTTCCATTTCATTAAAATAACATACAATAGAAAAAATAAAATTAAAAATTTTTGCCTGTATACACTCCTAAATGTCAAAATTTGTATGAATATCTTTTCAAAATTAATATTTATTTGTATACTCTCATAAATTTCTAATTGCATATATACCTTTATAATTTTTTTTTACATATATACCCATAAGGGTATTTCAGTTATTTAAATTTTAAACCGTTAATTTTTTAACGGCGTTAGATGATATGGATATATATACAAAAAATAAAGAAAAAAAAGAGTATACATACAAATCAAGTATTTTATATGGATATATATGTAAATATTAATTTAAAAAAAGTATTCATGTAAATTTGGTTATTTAGAAAGATATATATGTAAAATTTTAATATATATATATATATATATATATATATATATATATATATTAATTTTTTTATCTGACTAAATGATATTTTTATTCTTAAATTTCTGTATGAGATTGCTGTTATAGAATAATTTTGAATATTCGACCTCAAAAATAAATTTTTCATCAATGGGTTGGATGTGAGTCAAGAAGTAGATGGGATCACTACCATTCACTGTCGTCCAACTAAATATGATGATTTTGTCTTTTCCACCGATATTTTTTTTTAAGTTTGAAATGATTACCCCATATCAAACGCCTCCTAAAGATGTCTCCTACCCATAACGCGGACTGCAAATCGAGGAAGCCATGAAGCATACCATTAAGTACAAGAAGAATTTTGAGAAAAATTGGCGCGCTCTCTCTCTCTGTCTCTCACCCTCCACTTTACTCAAGGTGTGCAGCTGTCCACGTGAAAAAAGAGAGGTTTCAGTGCGGTTGGGGGTGGTCATGGAGCCAAATTGGAGAACATTCGTCCATGGGAAATCGCAAGTGACTTCTTTATCGACTCTAGAAAGGAGAGTCAGTGATGACCAAGGACCCTACTATCGGTCTAGCTAATGTTAGCATAACATCACGCTTTCCTCTTTTTATCTCGGAGCTTTTTCTTTACATGGAATTTGAATTTACTTTTCTCAAAAGCAAGCAATGCGTTCATACTCTGACAAGTTGGAATAGGAAGCAGGAGGTTCAATAAAGTAAAATGGCTTAAATTTCAAGCCATCAACAATTCTTAGGTGTGTACAACAATCTTTCATTTCTATTTTTTTTTTTCTTACGTGAGTTAATAGATGATCAATACTCTGAACCATAACATTTTGTAGGAAGTTTTATATCATTTGGCATATGCATCTAGAGTCCTAGATATGTGAAGATGAATTTTAGCTAAGGCTGAATTTAATCTGCACCACTTGATTTTCTCGAATGTGTGTGTGTGTGTGTGTGTGTGTGTGTGTGTGTGTGTGTGTGTGTATATATATATATATATATATATATCTAGGGTGCCCATAATTCCATAGTTTGATTAAAAACCATTTAGACGTACCAATGCATGGTAAGATTTTGCTCCATTTTCAAAAGCAAACACATATGATCCCTCGTGATCCATTTTTTAAAATATTACCAAGTATCTACATATGCAAGACTAGATAGGCTCAAAGAGCAAAGAGTTTCTCAATTGTTGAGAAGGATTATATTTATAGGTATTTCTGCCAGACAAGAGTATCAATTATTATAATTAGGGCAATGGAATGCAGCCACTGGCCACCTTTTAGAACATTCTACCTAACACTTATGACTGTTTAGCATTTTTTTTTTTTTTTTTATAGTTGAACTACACAATAAAATCCCTGGAAATAAGAGGGCTCAAAGCAAGGGGCAATGCCCTAATATTAAACCCTGAACTCTTGCATACGAACAAGTATAGATCACAATGTTTGATGACACTAGTCCCCTTCTAGATGTAGAATACATGCATGTGAAAGAAATCTGACATCAAAAAAAAAATGATAATCAGTTGGGCCAAAATTTAAGGAAGGATTAATACCAAGCATGGGATTGTTGCGATTGATAGAAAATTCTGGAAATTTGATCAGTGATGGGGTTGGCAATGCTTGACCTTTTTAACTCTTTTTTTGGTAACATTTAACTCATTTACTATGATTCAACCCAGTGTTGATTGGATCGACTTGTTTATTAAAATGACCAAGTTCTAATTTGGATTTTTTACTGGCTTAATAAAAATATCAGGTTTAGATTGATAAATTTTTGTTTTATCATGTATTTGATTTGATTTGTAACTTATCTGATCTGATTCGACAGCCACCTCTATCCACAATCTCATCTCACCATAGTCACGTATTATGATCACAATATACGGCGATCTAAATCATTTCGCCTATCTAAGAAATGGGAGGTGACACCATCTGAGATAGAAATGCCACTGGATTCATCCAACATTTTCTCGAAAGATAAAATTATTTGTGAAATACCGTGACGCCACATGCATGTCTGACAAACCATGGACACCCCCATTCGACGCTGAGATCTCTGTGAACTTTCGGTATCCTCAATTGTTTAGAAGAGAAACTAGTGGAGGCATAAATGGGATGCAGGAGACCTCCCTCCCTACCATCAAATATGAGTTGGTCCACCACTGCTCAGCCTGTCAGCCATCTCCAAAAGGGAAATAGGTTTCTTCCTCCAAATGGTTCGTTCAGCACAATCATTTGCTCTGGTTGGTGACTCTTTTGCTGGCACCTTTCTATTTCCTTCAAATTGAATTTTTGATATTATTTATTTCAAAGAATGTATGTATGAGCTTACTGGATGTCACATTACGTCACTTGTGGCTAGGTTGAAGGGTAAGATTGGATGCAATTTGCACTTCATATTTTTCAGAGATATGTACGTACGTATAAAATAAATCAGGTAGTTTGTATAGGTTCGGGTCAGGTTGGGCATCAAAATCTTAAATCTAGATCCAACCTCAAAATTTCAATACATTTGACTTTGCTTTCATACCCAACTCATTTAGCTAGGAAGGATACCAAAGTTTGTGCGTTAGAGGGACAAACCTTAGCCACCATGAAGCTTTGAATTGATGCACTTCAAGAATTGTATAACATCACCATACTCCATCTTTATCAGCATATGCTTACTAATGCAATTATGTTTGCGTGGTCCAGTATTAGCGTATATGGATTGGAATGCAACAGAGATAATTAAGAAGAGAGATGTGTTCAACGTACATATTCTAGCTTAAGTTGGTCCATGTAGGGTGTGAGGGAATTGGACCTATGGTTTTGCATCGCATAGTCATGTTTTATTCCCTTTTTCAAATAATTCACCTATCCATGGAGTGGAGTAGAAGCATGATGCGAGATGATGAGCCATAAATATCAAATATGGACTTCAAAGTTTTAACGATATAAATCCCACTCCTCAACAAGGGTGGAGTTCTCTGATTAGCTGCCTATAGAAGATTCCAACACACGGTGGGAAGCTGCTTCCATAGTGGACCAAGTAACATGCTAATTGATCTCGACATGGCCATGGCTAGATGCCGTCGTTTTAAATTTTGTAAAGAAGAAAATAGAGAAAGCATGGAAGTACACAAACAAAAAGAAGGAAACCATCCTCCTCCACGAGAGCACGAGCAACAGAAGGGACAGATGAGCACATATAGCCTCTCAATTAATACTCAGAAGAGTAGGTAGCAAGGCCGGTGCAGTGTATTATCATGGAAAGTTCTGCAATAATCCTGTTTCGCCAGGGCTGGATGGCATGTGCTATGTTAATGATAGGCCTCGTGAGACCGTTAATTGATGAGTATAACAACCAAACGGGCTCCTTGCTGTGATGTCCCTCGCTCCATCTTTCAAAGATACATCCTCTAGAGTCTCATCCAAAAGAGACGTTATTGAAGTTTATGATCATGAATGAGAATGCCAGACCTACCGAATGCATATCTAATTAGGATTAAACACATATTTGCACAAATTCTCACATCAGTTATATATTGAATAGATTTTGAATATTTTATATGAGCTCAAGAAATCCAAATAACATTTTTCAACTAACTTTTTTACTCGAGATTTTAAACCATGACATAGACCATAACTTTTGATTAGACCTTCCCATGCAAGGTATCCATGGCAGGAGAAATTATTGCATGCACTAGATCCAAGTGAATCAGAGCAAATCCCAAAGCATATGCACAGTGGATAGTGCACAATCAGGAATTGGTGAAATACAAGGGGTAGCATGGCATGTTATCCACTATGGGATTTGACGGGGTCCAATTGCACCTAGTGCATGCAATATGGAGGCCTATGGAAGAGTTCTTCCACTCTGACATTATATCATTTGATTTGACAAGTTATTTGGCATGTTAGTTCTAGTCGTCTATCTAATTATTTGCTTCACAGCCTTAAGCTAGTAAAAAAATTCCTTGCAAAGTATCAAGAACAACCTGATGCTTTATCACGCGTTATGCTAATTATATGTTCTTTAGACATTGTATCTATCACAAGGATAGCTAAAAAGTCATATGGATGTGCAAGAATCTTGTTCCTTGACTAATTGCGTTAAGTGGGGAAAGAAAATGGATTTATCATATTTTATATTGGTACTTATTTTCCATGCACCAAACTATGGTACATCATTACGCTGGACTAGTTTGTACATTTCTAGATTTTCATAATTTTGGGTTGTATTCATGATGATACCACAAGCATTTTTGGATGCTTCTAACATATGTTTTTAGATAGCGCTACACACACACAATCCATCTTGTCTCAATAATTACAAAAAATTACATGTTGGGAATAAGTTGAACTTGAGATGATTAAGGATTCTCTAATAACTATGCGGCCACACTTATTGTGGAGAGAAGTACGTGGTTACGTGAGGTAGGTGGAAACTTCTTCTTCTTCTTCTTCTTCTTCTTCTTTAATAAAAAAATTAAGATAAGAGAGGAAGTCACCCATTTCATTCAAAATAACTCAAATAAGATATATTACAACTGAGAAGGAAGTTTTCTAGTTGGGGAAAGCAGCAAAACTTGATAAAAAGGATTTGAAATTGATATTTATTGGAAAAAAAAAATGATCAAACAAGATGGCTTTGCAATGGAAATTCTAAAGATAAATTAGTCACAGCTCACAAGTCAGAGGCATACAAATCTTGCGTGCCTTCAAGAACACGTTATCCTGTTCAGAGGTCATCAAATTCTCTGTGCCAGAATCGATTCTTGCTGTGTACTAAAGCCACATCTGATCAATTTCTCGTGGTCCCCATGTCTATACTGTGTCAAAATACGCCCCTCCAAAGCGAGGATATTACTTATGCTAAACCGTCTGATCAAAATCCGAAGGTCCGCTCAAAGACTAGTAGGGCCACCGATCACCCCTAACCGGACCAGCAGTAGTAGACTCGAGAGGGGCACGAGGGCCGGCAGGGGACAGAAGAGGAGGCACGGACGAAGGTTGACACGTGTGTGGCAGTCGCGCGTGGACGACGTGCCGAGACAAGAAGCTCCCACGTGGTGGGGCAGGCGTGGCTGGTCATCCGGCAGACCGGCGCGTGCTTTCACGTGGCTCGGAGCTGTTGAGGGCGGGGGACGCCGGAGGTGCCATCATGCCCTGGAACGCGAACGGCCTTACCAACCGTGCGATGGCATGACTCATAAGAACGCGAACGGC
Source organism: Elaeis guineensis (assembly GCF_000442705.2). NCBI lineage: Eukaryota > Viridiplantae > Streptophyta > Magnoliopsida > Arecales > Arecaceae > Elaeis > Elaeis guineensis. The sequence goes on along the minus strand of NC_025994.2, from coordinate 119,958,820 downwards.
CTTACCAACCATGCGATGCTACACTCATAAGAGGACGTATGGATGGCTAAGGTTTGTGGAAAAAAATACTAAGAAGTTTTGAACCATGTAACCATTTAGATTATTGTAGGACTAATAGTTCTGTTCATGGACCAAGTTAGGCTGGATTTTGTCCAAAAATCAACACAATTAATATGAGCATTTGATTATCCGACATGGACATGACTGTGTAACAATTATACCAAAATAATCTTTTATCCTTCATTCTTATTGGCTTACCTAGTTTTTTAACATAAGTCTCCTTCTATCTTGGAGGATATCAAACATGCATGGTATACTCAAATTATTCGTTATTTGTATTCCAAATAATATATCTTGCAATACATCTCATCATGAATGAGTTATTGCATTTTATCCTTTTTTTTTTTCCCTCAATGACTTAATTTTCATTGAAAATATCAAGACTTCTTTGCCAAGGTGCCCAATATGTTCTTCTTGATCGACTATATTCATCTAATTGGCTTGATCATTTTAGCTGCCTGTGGTCCTCAATTTATAATTTCATATTTCTCAGAAAATAAAGAGTCCACTAAATTCTAATATATTTCACATTTCCATTGATGCATAATTGTCTGAGGGTATGCGTGCCCTCATCATAAGTGCTACAGTATTTACGGCTTTCCTGCTTTCAGGTAACTTACACCAATATAATCACTTAAGAACTTCTGGTTGAAGTGCAGTGGCCGCTTCAAGTTTGTGGGATTTATACATTTGTAGCTAGATGCGGTTCATTCAGTGGGCTCATTAAACCACCAGCAACCGAATAGGTCATAAATTCTTGTTCTTCCATTTTTCATATTCTTCCTTCCTTTGGTTGGCTTCCATTGAAGCAATCCACTCTTCTTTAGTTGGTCTCCAAGCACTAGGCTGATCAAGTTGTCAATCAGCCTGACCCAAAAAAAATAGGTATAGAAAAGGTCAATAAGATGGCACACCCTCGAGTAGGGATGCATATGAGGTAGGTTTTTACTCCCAGGCTCCCAACCCGCATCCCCACTATCCCGCTCCATCACCTGCAATGGGGTGATTTTATTCCCCATCACCAGCCCACAACAAAATCCATAGGCCCATCATCCACCCCAGCCCATCAAGAGCTGCCAAAACAAATAAACCCTAATCAAAAGTCAAAACTATATCTTATATATATAGAGATATTTTAGTACTTTCCATATATACCGGATGGAGCAGAGTGGGTTTGGCATAGATCCGAACCCGCCACATACCCGCAGCGAGTTATTAGATTTTTTACCCGTTCTACCCTATGATCCATTGAGCTCGTCCATTTATCCACCCCACATACAGGTTAAGCGGGTTGGATTTACGAATTAGTGGATCGGTTGCCATCCCTACCCTCGAGTGAACAAGATCGGTTACCATCTGAGAAGATACCTTAATGGCTTGCGGCCCAAAGACCATGTCCAAATTGTACTTCTGACTCGGTTGGTCGACGTTAAGGAGCAGCTACAGCATATGATCAATTTCTCTGATGCTCCGTTGCTGGAAAGAAGGATTCTCTATATTGGGCCGGAATAGATTCCACGCACACAGCTAATGAACTCGCCCAAGTCTTGTCATGGTTGGAAAGGCCATTCTCTGTGACCACACTAAGTTATCAAAAAGAATTCAATAATCACCCGTATCTTTCTTGCTATTTTGCTCGAGAGCTATATGCCTGCAGAGTAACTAGACATTAAAAGTGTGCAAAGTTTATCACTCTGTTCATCTTCGACTGCAACGGACTCTTCCACTGGTGCTGATAAGCCTCTACTTCGCAAATACTTCGAGATGCCTACTTTTCATTATAAGCTTACTCATCACCCATCCAAGACTCTATGAGGATCAACAGAGTTCCTCAGCTCATCATCTACAAGATTTCTCTGTGTTGTGTAAAGTCTATGGGCACTCTATGTCAACAATGCATTACAGAGTTCTCTCTCAGCGTATATGTATTCCACAGGTTGTTGTCATCTGTGTTTTTGTTCCTTAATCTCTGTTTTGGTGATTTTAATGGGCTCTCGCCAGTTATTTTGGGATCACTGTCCTCAGACCCTTTTGGTTGTTCATATTTGTACTTTTTACACTATACTTTCTACCTAAAAAAAAAAAAAAAGGGCGTGCAAAGTTTGGTAGGCCAAACTTGGGACACAATGCAGTCTGATTTGTCCCAACCTTAGGCAGTTGATCATGAAAGAAATCTCCAAGATGTATTTTGATCATGCTTGGTTGGCTTCCTAGCACACAGTCATCATAGCTGCTTGTAGCCCCATAGTAAAATGACATCTTTGTGCACACCATTAAGATGATACATGGCTCCTGGCCCATTGTTCAGTAGCACACAACCCTGGATCTCTTCTTGAAGGCCTACTTTAACGTCCATAGGTGACACCTATGCCAGCCCTTCTCTTCCTCCCTTTCTTGTTCCTCTCTCTCTTTTTTTCTTTTCTTGGCTTGTTTTTTATTTGGCAAAAAAAAAAAAAAAAAAAAAAAAGAAAAGAAAAAAAAGGAGGAGATGCTGGTGGTTGGTTTGCTATGAAGGTTAGTTGTACCGTACGCTTTGAAAGAGTATCCTGAAATTTCAGTCGATAAAGAATTAAAAGTGTGAGCAAAAAAAAAAAAAAAAGGTTAAAACAACTCTAAATCCATCCAAACTGCAAAACTAATTACATAAAAAGAAAATAACAGGAAGGGAAAAGGAGGGACTTCGGAAACAGAAGATGGAAGGCTATCAAATCCACATTCAAATTTAGCATGATACCCCGAGGACTTGGAGGAACAAAGGGAAGCCTAGAGTTGGAGGAAACTGCCAAGCATAGCTATAAAATTGAGTATAAGAATCCACACAAGAATCATCAGCACTCCACCTCGTTAACATTCAGTCGGTTACAGGGAGCCACGAGGACTGACCGCTACCATCCAACCTCACTCCTGTCAACATTCCAGTGCGACCAATAAAGTCACCTTCCCTGATCTTCCACCGTTCGTGATCTCACTCAGCAACTTCCCTAGGAGCATCTCATCCACCGGAGCCACCAAAGAACAATGCGGCCGTTTTCAATATACAGGACAATTTTAAGACGGTCACATATGAATCCATAAGTTGATCGTCCATCTTTTCTAGAATGAGAACCTGCAAGAAAATATAAAAATACACACACACACACAGACTCTCCCTCCCTCTCTCTCTCTCTCTCTCTCTCAATCACAGAACAAGTTGATTTTAACATGATTCATAGAAAAATATAACACTGACCAATATGCATCGGATAGGTTTGAGAAACGTGGCTATCCTTATTTTGCCCAAACTGTGCATATATAATTCATGTGCTCTTTTATGTCAGTTTTATCTCAAATTTTGCTTCCGGGATTAGCTTTAACCAGTTTACCGTAAAAGGAGGCCATATAAAATCACGGATGCTATAACTATATAATAACAAGCAATTAAACCATTTTTACACCCTTGTGCCCAAAAAAAAAAACAATAAATAAATAAATAAGAAAGAAAATTATACCCTTCCAGGCCCTTTCCACATGGTTACCTGTTCCCATCATTGAAAGGTGAATCTAGCTACCGACATGGAGATCTACATGTGAACAAACCATAGAAACAAGAGTGGTTCTCTAATCTTCAAAGGGATGGAATTTGAACAAAACAATTTAGAAACGTTCAGCTATTTGGCCATCGTGACGCTGACATTCTCTCAATAGAGTTTAAAAGCTTTTTCCAAACCTTCACATCAAAAAAAGATGTTACCAAATCCCTGGTCATCTTTGACTGAATTAATAGCTTGGAGATGAACAAAGTCGATAATGACACGTGTTGCCGCTGTCATTATGATAACAAGTTTGACACACTAGGAAAAGTTTGCAAACTTCAGCAAAAACCAGGTGATTCGTTTTCTCAAAACATCTACCATCGTTCAGATGGAGAAAGGATGCAGACAACTGCTAGTTGGCCAGGTTTTTAAGCGGATCCTATCAGTCAATCTCTCTTGTTTCTTGCCATCTGTATTGCTCATGACGACACACAAGTGCCCAGGAAGCAAGCGGTGAGACATGCTGTTCTCACAGTGGTGGACTGCAGACAGATACAGCAACGCATGGTTCCCTTAACTCGTCAATGTAAAAATCGCGTAAGCTAAGTAATACCCTTTTTCTATGTTCATTCGAAATCAACAAATTCCATATGCAAATAAACATATCTATATACATATTTGTATCCTGATGACATAGCACATTTCAAGGCCAATATATACTTTCAAGCATCAAAAAAAAAAAAAAAGAAAAAAAAAAAAAAGGACTTCGTGAATAACATATAGACACATTCTTGCAGGTTTAGTAGCAAGGAACAATCCATAATTTTTGCTTTTTTTGTTTTTTGGTAAGTACCATAATTGTTGTTGAAAGCAGCACCATCCATGACTTTGGTTAAGAAATATTGAAATATAAGGCCCACCATTTCACAGATAAAGGAGCCAAAAGTCTGCTGCAACTTTGCCGGAGACTCATAATAGGTGGGCCCCAACGTACGGGTTGCTTGTTGCAGTATCAAACCAGCAATGGTATCGGGGAAAACATGCAATATATAAAGCATAATAACTTCTTGTAACGAACAAGAAAAGAAACATTCAAACTTCATTTCTGCAACCAACCCTTTTATCTACAGTTTATCGCAGGAGCATCAAGACATAGCAAGGGTCCACATACGTGACCATGCTACGTCATATACATTGAAAACAAGAAACATATCCTTTAACATCCTTTGCAAACTTAAAGTGGATCATACCATAGAAGTCCTGATAAGAAGACAAAGCATCATAGGACATAGGATCCAGAAGTCAGCAAGCCGAAGGCTGCAAAGGATGGACAAAAGATTATGACAGAGTAACAGCAAACAACAACAAAGCGCAGCATTTTCTGCGAGTTTGCTAAATGATCTGGTTGTTGCAACACCAAAAGCGGCATGAGGGACCGCACGGTTACCCATGCTAATAAGGGGACATTAAAGCTAGCAAATCACATCAATGTTATTAGAATACCCAAAAGGAGCTTATGTCGCTTGCAGTCCATCGTGCCCAGTAATTCAGAAGACAATTTATTTTTTAGGCAAAATTGAATGGTGTTTAAGAAGCATACATGTAACTAAAAAGTTCTTCGCAGCACCATCACTTTCAATGTTATGAATTTGGTGCCACATCTGTCAAGCACTGAATTGTAGATATAAATACAACAAAATTATAGCAAAAACAGACCAGGCGATGCAGGTTTGGATAAAAAAGAACAGAAGACTAGCCTGCATATTGCAAATTAGAAGTGAAAATAAGATCAAGCCAGATATGGAAATGAACACAGCAAATGAGATCTCCCAAAGGTAAGTGCTTGTTTTCAGGTTTTGGCCAAGAAATTTGCAAGATAGTAAGGATAGAAGTCAACACCAAAATCAACATGCTGATATATTGCAGAGGCATAGCTATGTGAAACATTCAAAGCTAGCATGAATGGATGCATGTAGAAGTTCTATATAAAATGGAACTTTTCAAGATACTAGCATTCACTGTAGAAACATGAAGCTTATCAGCTTTCACACATGATTCTCATCATTTAGCTCTTTCATGAACTTTTGCCGTCAATATCAAGCAAGCTGAAACTCCAAAGCATAAACTTTTGATGAATTTGATGTCTGCAGTTACCTTTTAGCTAGGGATATCAGTGGACTCAACTGTCTAGACCATGAACCCCTACTGTGTCAGCTTCAATTTCAGATCCTTGAGAATAATAATTTAATACACAAGCAATGCACAAGAACTCTGCAAAGCTAATCAAGTCTAGTGAGCATATGAAGAATATTTAGAGGAAAATGTTCCATTTCATCAATGTAACTTGGCTGAATTTTAAGTTTCTGGCATTCCATTGTGCAACTTACATCAGTCATCCCATGACAATTTATGTCTATCATGATACATGAGGTCATTTCTTCTGGGACTAGATCAAAACAGTGGAACTATAAGACCATGGCTCTGCTGTATGAAACTATGATAATATGTTAAATACCTGAAAAGAGTACTCTAGAATTCAAGAAAAACAGAATCTAAGACAACAAAGGGAAAAATAGCAGGAGTGCATCAAGGAGTTTAGAAGATAGATTATGAAGGAACTCAAGCTTTCTGAGAAAGAAAAATCAATGAAACAAGTTCAGGGAGTAAGAAAATTGGGCATCATATAATGTTGCCAGCTGACAGTGACCGAATGACCCTGGGTCGAAAAAAAGTCCCACATATGAACAGTCTAACGAATAAGATCTATATATAGACAAATTATGGCAGATCTATATATAGGCATGGATTGAACCCATGTTGGAGTGGAATCCAGAAATCCATCTTAAATAGATGAATAGGTCTTTACAGCTTAAACTTCAAGTGGTTAATTAAAGATTTATTTTGTAATATTTATGATCATAATTTCAATTGGCTTGCCCACAAGCATCATTAAGTTCCCCACTTTCTATGCCATCAAGCTAGTAAGGGTAGTCTAACTCGCACTTATATACCAAGGGCTACTACAACAAAATCCAAGGCTATTCCCCTTTATTTATACAGTATACTTGCCAATATGAATCCATTATCACTCATTAAGAAATCGATGCTCATCTGATATTTGGATTTGCATAATCATTGCCACATGCATTTACCATAAAGTCACCCTCATCTATGCTTTCTTAGTGTGAAGAATCTCAATTGTTAGTGATCCACAGCTCCCTGCAAAAAGACCAAATGTCTCTTCTCCAAAGCATCTTTCATTTTTGAACTTAGATTTTGAAGCAGGATCCAGGATCTTGGGTTGCTCTATTTTCCTACCAAGTGATACTAAAAAAAAAAAGGAGGAAGAAGAAGAAGAAGAAGAAGCCCATGCCAAACTACCAAATAATTTCTCTCTATTCTAAGCATACAAAGATTTGCAATTACAGAATACACCAAAGGCATGTTTGGTGTTGCTTTTGCTTTGTGAGAAGAGGAGACCTGAAGCTAGGTTGTCTAGCTTCTCCAAAAAGCATTTGCTGATTTTTTTCCCCTAGTAAAAGCACTTTGTAGACAATATTATCAGACACTTATTTTTTTAACAGTGTTTTCTGGCTATAAAAGTCGTACAAGTACTTTTTTAAGCAACACCAGAGATGCCCCAAGCACCATTAATTAGGCACTCCAATTGCATGTGACAAGAATTTCTTAATGCTCTTAGATGAAATTAAAGACAAATAAATAAAGCTTTGTAGTTCCAACTTCCATCAAATAATGATAGAACTATCAAAGGGTGACACTAGAAGAATCCATGGTGATAAACCCAGAAAAATTAAGCTAGAAAATTCTCTTTCTGAATACAGTGCGTACAATTTGAAACCTTAAACATATAATAAAAACTAACAGTAAAAGAAGCAAGTATAATTGGGAACAATGAATCCACCGGCACACATTAGGAATTTCATTTCTTGTATAAGACAGCAAAAATAAACAAACCAACGCTTCGTATTTCTAGCTTCAATATAACAATATTCAAATAGTAATATGGTACAACCATGGGTTACATGTATAAAATAGTGGCTTATAGATCAAAATAACTAATGAAAAATCATAAAATGTTGTTGCATAATCTTCAAATTTTGCAGACCCCACCAAAAGAAAAAAAAACAATTTCTGACAAAAGTTGCTCGACTAATTAACATTAGATTGAAAAGCCTGTAGGTATACCCCAAAAATCAAAGGCTGTTGTATTTGGTGCCCCTACAGGGCAAGCAGCAGCTATGAAACTGCAGTACCAAGAGGTAGTCAAGCAATTTATTTGCGGTAGGCATGACTCCAGCAGGCATCTTCTTGTTCAATGGAAAGATGCTCCAAGTACCTGACAACTTACTGAAAATATTACACTGTTATCCATGAAGAGGAATGTCAAATCCTTTTCTTTTCATATTATCAAACTATAGTGTTCCCATTGAAAATTGACTAAACTGACTGCATTATGCACCATGATAATCAAAATAACCAAACCATTTGATATATTGATTTTCACTTGGCAATATCCAGCTTATCAATGCGTGCAACCTTACTAATAATGGCTGCCATTAGCATGAGTTAATGACCAGAACTAGAAAGTATATAATTCATATGACCTAAATGATGGTGGCATATAAATTACATCATCATGCAGTGCTTACCTACTTTTATACAGCTACAGAATTTTTTTTAAAAAAAAAAAAGAAAAATTTTGTGATATCATTATGTGGTATGGCTATGCCTAGAAAGGCTTATCTATATATCAGCTGTATAAACCTAGTATTGCCCCTCATTCCTATCTACTGGCATGCTCTGATTAACGGTGGGAGAACTTTCATGCCAGATCTATGTTTTCTAATTTACCATCTCAACCAGTGTTCCATGGATATGTGATACAGGTTTCCAACTGTCCAAAAGAACCTGACATAGGAATCTTATAGAAATCAGACGTGGGGACATGTTTGTATCTCATATACGTATGTATAAATATGTATTAAGTATGCATAAAATGAATTATGAGCTAGAACTATGCTAGTTACATTCATAAAAACTGACAAAATGGTTACTGATTGTTTTATTAGAATTCAAAACTTACACATATTAGTGCCAAAAGTAGGCACATACTAATAATGGCATCATAAGTTGATGGTAGTCAAGAACTGCCTTGAGTGTCCCAAGTGTCCAATGCATCAACAAAATGCAAAATTTAAATTGTCCAGGTAACACTGATCTCAATTCTTAATCCCTTGCAACATGGCTTCCTGGTCCCTTCAAAACCTTGTTGTATATTGGGGAAAAAGATACATAGTTGGTTACTTTGTCCTATGCTGGTTTAACTCTTCTATTTTGTGCTTATTCAAATTAATTCTTCCTAGTCTAACATGAACGCACTTCAATTAATTCAATATTCTCATCATCAACAAAGTTGATCCATGTGAGAATCCTGTCACTTGTTTAACAGTCTGATCTATGAAGATAGCCAAGCTCCTCTGTATTGGGGAAGGCCATGTATCAATCTAATATGAAATATAATCATGATAATTGCAAAAAGATGCTTTAAAAATGACACGGAAAACAAGAAAAATCTTTATGAAAACTGATCTTAACTGTCATTGCTGATAATAATTTGTTTTTGATGATTTCCTTCCTTCATACCGGTTAAAAACAGTCTGCACACCTCTGCATACTGTCTACCTGTATAAGCATTCCTACAAGGCAATAATCACCAGGAATAAAATGAGGCTGATAAGACAATAGTCACAGGCAGGAATATTTGAAGCTAGAGGTTCCATATGTCTGACAATCAATTTCCAACAAATGTCTCCTGCTCAAAAAACTGTTGAACCAAATCTCTAAGCCAATTCTGCAAAGTAGAGGCAGTTAATACCAGTAGCAAAGCAGAAATGGAAAGAACTATATATTCAACATTACCCACCAGAAGTAATGATGATGAATTAATTGTAAAGAAGAATCGCATTGTTAGGAAAGAAATATTAATATTAAACAGCTGTGGAGGAAATAAGTGCCAAGACTTTTGGATGTATGCAGATCTTGTGAAGAAAGGGTTAGCCCCAGCCAATGCAGTTTCAGTAATTAGGGTATCATGTAGTAGATTAATGATGTATAGAAACAAGATAGGCACAGGAGAAAAATCACATAACTTACCCCAAATTTTGCAGTATGCTACAAATGATGCCATGAAGAGTATGCAAGGAAGATGCTTGATTGATAAAATCAGTAGCATTGTCTAAGGATATTCATAAGCTAGAATTTGAACGAGATAAATGGATGAGATAAGTTTAAAAAAAATTCTAATAATTAAACAACATGACTGTTAATACATTATGAAAAATTAATGGAAAGCGCACGAAATTCTGGCTATTTAATCTACTCTAACTATGAGTTTTCTCCTTTTACGAACACTATGCTGCACCTTCAGCCTACCCATTAGCTGTGCCTCCACTTGGCAGCATACATCAAGTGGTAGGAAAAATTACAAACCCATATGTGTGAGTTCGTTTAACTGCCAATAAAATTCAAATTTAGTTTTGAAATCATTTTTCAAGACTAATTTTTTGCATGTTCTTCTAAGAAGCTTAGTCCCAACTGTTTGAAAAAATGTTTCTAGCCCCTAACCTGACATTAGTCTCAAAATTTGTGGCAAATTTCTAGCCAAAGTAACTTTAAGCAAGAAAGGTCTGTTATGAAATGTGGAAGGCCAACTTGCAGGTAGGGTTCTAACTTATTGGTCATATGATGCAAGATAATGCAACTTCAGGGTTCAACAGACTTGGACAGCATCTACACAAGGATGGAATAAGGAAATATGCAAACCTGTATGGAGAATAGACCTCATCAATCACCAAAAAGACTAGCAACCAACCACACATTAAGTATTTACAAAGCATTATGAAAAATGAGAGGCTTCTTTCTTTCAGTTTCTTGTCATTTATTATCCAAAGTTCCAAACAACTATAGAAAGTACTGGGTAAGGGTCAAGCAAATGAAAGATATATAGTAACGTTTAAAAAATAAAAAAAAAGTCAAACCTCACAAATTGCTCTCTAAGGTGATCCATGACTCATTTAATTTCAATATGGTGTGCACTGATGAGAGTCAACCACTAGACTTTAA